>NW_011494680.1:9421904-9479105 GCF_000754665.1 Bison bison bison
GCTCAACTTTCAGAAAATGAAGATCATGTCATCTGGTCCCATCACTTCATGGCATATAGATGGGGAAACAATGGAAACAGTGGCTGACTTTATTTTTCTGGGCTCCAAAATCACTGCAGATGGTGATTGCAGCCATGAAAATAAAAGACGCTTACTCCTTGGAAGGAAAGTTATGACCAACCTAGACAGCATATTAAAAAGCAGAGACATTACTTTGCCAACAAAAGTCTGTCTAGTCAAGGCTGTGGTTTTTCCAGTGGTCATGTATGGATGTGAGAGTTGGACTATAAAGAAAGCTGAGCGCTAAAGAATTGATGCTTTTGAACTGTTGTGTTGGAGAAGACTCTTTAGAGTCCCTTGGACTGCAAGGAGATCCAACCAGTCCATTTTAAAGGAGATCAGTTCTGGTGTTCATTGGAAGGATTGATGTTGAAGCTGAAACTCTGGTACTTTGGCCACCTGATACGAAGAGCTGACTCATTTGAAAAGACCCTGATGCTGGGAAAGATTGAGGGCAGGAGGAGAAGGGGATGACAGAGCATGAGGTGGTTGGATGACATCACTGACTGTATGGACATGGTTTTGGGTGGACTCCTGGGGTTGGTGATGGACAGGGTGGCCTGGAGTGATCAAAGAGTCGGACACGACTGAGCGACTGAACTGAACTGAACTGATTTCCTTTAGGATTGACTGGTTTAGTCAGAAAGCTAATTCATAGAGACAGGAAATAGAATGGTGTTTGCCAGGGGCTGGGGGAAGGAGAAAAGTAGTTGTTTGATGGACCTGGAATTTCAGCATTGTAAGATGAAGAGAGTTCTGGAGATGCATGATGATGGTCACACAAGACTATGGAGGCACTTATTTGTACAATTAAAGATGGTTAAGATGTTAATTTTGTTATGTGTATTTTAATACAATTTAGAAATGATTTTTTAAAATTTGTCAAACTTCTATGGGGATCCAGTGGTTAAGACTCTGCCTTCCAATGCAGAGAGTGTGGGTTTGACCCTGCTCAGGCAGCTGAGATCCCACATGACTCAAGGCCCTAAAACCAAAACATTAAAAGAAAAAAAAAAAAAAGAAGAAGCAATAAAAAGACTAAACAAGACTCAGTATTCAATAAAAAGACTTTTAAAAATAAAAAAAAAATTTTTTTAAGTTAACTTGGTAATCAGAAAAGTAAAAGTTGCTCAGTTGTGCCCAACTTTTTGCAGCCCCATGACTGTAGCCCACCAGGCTCCTCTGTCCATGGAATTCTCCAGGCAAGAATACTGGAGTGAGTAGCTGTTTCCTTCTCCAGGGGATCTTTCCAGGGGCTGAACCCATGTCTCCTGCATTGGAGGCAGATTCTTTACTGTCTGAACCACCAGGGAAGCCCTTGGTAAGCAGAACTGTGTACAAATATTAATAGATGAGGGTGGTCTGGAAACAAGTTAGAAGCTTGTAAGCATGGGCTTCCCTGGTGACTCAGTAAAGAATCTGTCTGCAATGTGAGACACCTGGGTTTGATCCCTGGAAAAGGGAATGGCTACCCATTCCAATATTCTAGCCTGGAGAATTCCATGGACAAAGGAGCCTAGCAGGCTACAGTCCATTGTTTCCCAAAGAGTTGGACATAACTCAGCGACTAACACACACAAGGACAGGCCAAGTGACTTTCTTTAGGGCCTTTTAGAAAAGATGAAATGGATGGCTCTAAAATGCAATTTCTAATTTGATAGTTATATGTTATTTCTAGCCACAGACCCTCAATTCCAAATTACATAATAGGAAAGAATATTTTCAGTGGATAGTAAAGAATCTGCCTGCGATGCAGGAGACCCGGGTTCGATCCCTGGGTCTAGACGTTCCCCTGGAGAAGGAAATGACAAACCTAGCTCAAAGCAGATCCTCCTGTAACCCCCACCCCAGATCAAGAAGCAGAACGATGCACACAACCAGCATCTCCGGGTGCCTCCCCCGGTACATAATGCTTTCTCTCCTCAAAGACATCTGCCTTCCTGCTTCAAGTTTTAGTTTAGTTTCCCATGTTGGCTTTTTCATAATAAAGTGTAAGAAGCTGAAGAGCAGCACAAAGCCATTTGGCTTGGCAGATGAACAAGTTTTCAAGCTGTGGGTTTGGCTGGCACAGGCATGACTGCAGTTCAGCAGGATAGAGGGCAGGTCCTGGTCAGGTTTTATACCCTGGATATTCAGCTGCCAAAATTCTCACACTGTGGGTTTGATCAGAGCCTTATTTAAATGCCTGTTTATCCAACCATTAGTTAGTACAATTAGATAGCACTCACCATATATAGCTTGTTTTTCTATCCATCTCTGCATCGCTCAGTACATGAATAAATGCAAATGTGAAATTGTGGGTGTGATAAGGGTGGTTTCCAGGGACCCACAAGTAATCAAACATCCTGCTGTGCACACAGACATTTGAAAAGTGCCAACTGGCTTTGTGAATTCAGTTATGAGAGTCCTCATAAAAGGGGACTCGTTTTTCTGATGTGAAGGAACATGGCACCCTGTGACTGACTGATTGTTCCGCTTCTTGTAGTTTTGACATTGATTCTGGTTGGAGGTGAGAGGGCACTGTCGTTTGACCTGCAGGATGCATTAACTCATGAAGTAATGCTTCATCTGTTCATGATTCGGAAACATTTCTCAGATGCTCCCTGGTCATGAATGTGCAGGCTTATGACTTGCCCTCCTATCCATCACCTTTCAATAGCAGAATTGTTCCATAAAGGCTCAGGAAGTTAAAATGTTTTTTAAAGTGGGCTAAATAATGTAACTTTCTATTTTGTATGAAATATGAAGAATACAGTCAGGTAGCAGAGTACAGAGGTACCCATCTTCCTGCGAAGAAGTCACAGGTGTGGTCCAGAGGTCAAGGCAGGGAATGACCCCACCCCGGGGCAGTTGCTGAGCCCAGGGTTGGACTGCCCACAGCTCCAGCCCCAGGTTCATCTTCCTCCAGCTGCATTTGCTGATGTTTGGCATCTGCGTTTTCACCTCTGGATGATCCACAGGAATTGGAACCGGGAGGGAAGGTAGGGATGGAGGGAGAGGAGGATTAGCAAGGGGACTGGCCACAGCAGGGCAGCTTTCCAGGGAAGAAGTGCATTCCTCAGTTGAGAATAAAAAAAAAGAAAAGATGGAAAAGCAGTTTAGCCAGCTTCCTTACCTATGGTGTGCATTGGCAATAATCTAGCAGCTTCTGAGAACTGTGTTGCTCCAGGATGACCTTGAGGATACTTGTAGTACTTATTTTCTTTTAGATCTCCTACCTAAAAAAAATAAAGGTCCTCTCCAGAAGAATCCTCAGAGATGGTACAGGGTGGTGTTATTCAACCTGGATGAAAGTTATTAAGGAGCAGACCTTGAGAAGCTGAGCTATAGATTCTAGGGGTGAACTCTGGGCATTTGCACTGCTGCTGTACAGATGTGAGAGCTGGACCATAAAGAAGGCAGAGTGCCAAAGAATTGACGCTTTCAAATTGTGTTGCTGGAGAAGACTCTAGGATAGCAAGAGATCAAACCAGTCAATCCTAAAGGAGATCAACCCTGAATATTCATTGGAAGGACTGAAGCTGAAGTTCCACTACTTTGGCCACCTGATGTGGAGAGCTGATTATTTGGAAAAGACCCTGATGCTGTGAAAGATTGAAGAGAAGGGAGAAGCCTGAAGAGGAGAAGGGAGCCACAGAGGATGAGATGGTTGGATAGTATCACTGACTCAATGGACATGAGTTTGAGCAAACTCCAGGAGATGCTGAAGGACAGGGATGCCTGGCGTGCTGCAGTCCATTCGGTCACAAAGAATCAGACATGCCTTAGCAACTGAACAACTACAAAATTCTGCTGCCCACTCCCTCAACCCTGCTGCCTCAGGGAAGATGGCCCTGCTCTTAACTCCTGGGTTTCCTTTGGGCAGCAGTGTCCATGAGCCCCGGCTCCTCACCTGGAGAGCAGTTATGGCCATTGCCTCTCTCAGGCTGTCACTAACATCAAGGGAAATGGGGTCATTTGAGTCAGTGCTTCCTCTTCTTTGTGAGGGGAGGAACGTCCTGTGGGCGGGACAGACAGAGGACAGGTCACGTGACCTGGCTCCACCTCCGCAGGTGTGAGCCCTCCCTGTCAGAGGTGTCATCTCGAGCAAGTCATCTGACTTCTCCACGTCTCCCTGTGGCCCTCTGTTAGGTGACAGTTCATAACAGAAGGTCTTTTGAAGTTCAGCTGTGTTTATTTGCATGGATGTACTTGAAACATAATAGAGACCTAACAAATATTTCATATTTGCTTTTCTTTTCATTCAAGTGATCATTTTTTTTAGCCATGATAGTCTTTAGGGAGCTGATTCTGTGCAACAATATGGAAGTGACTGCAGAGATTTTGAGAGGGTTGTGGTCATCTGAACTTAGGTGCGCACTTGGACTTGAGCCCAAAGTGCATTTGGAAATGTTTGCTCAAGCTCAGAAACACCATATGTGGCTGAAAGGGAGAAAATGTTTGGATGAGCGATGGACAAAGGAGGGACCGCACCAGATGACTTACGTTTTCCATGCTGCCTGGGCTTTGTAGGGACCTAAAGGGCCTGTCTAGCTCGCAGGTCCCAAAATTCAGACTGTTACTAAAGTCTAGGTCAAGGTGAGCCACTCTGAACTTTCTTTCGGTGGAGGAGACTGATGTCCAAGGCCCAAGGAGAAAAGGAGCTGGGAGTGATTAGTTCGAGCACAGTAGTTAAATTGGCAAAATGAAAGCCAGTTTCCTTCTTAATTGGAAGAATCTTCTTTTTTCTTTCTTTCTTTTTGGCCACAGGCTTTTGGGCTTCCCTGGTGGCTTAGATGGTAAAGAATCAGCCTGCAGTGCAGGTGACATGGGTTCAGTCCCTGGGTGGGAGAGATCTCCTGGAGAAGGGAATGGCAACCCACTTCAGTATTCTTGCCTGGAGAATCCCATGGACAGAGTAGCCTGTTGGGTAACAGTCCATGGGGTCGCAAAGAGGTGGGCACGACTGAGCAACTAACACACACTTTTGCAGGATCTTGGTTTCCTGACCAGGGCTGGAACCTGGGCCGGGGCAGTGAAAGTGCCAAGTCCTAACCACTGGCCACCAGGGATTTCCCAGAAAAATCTTACAATGATGCCAGCACTGTTATTACTTGCCTGACTTTTGTATCAGGCCATAATTACCTTTTACAGAAAATATAATAAAAAGAACAATCATGTATTGAGTGTGTGTCCTCTGTTAGATGACCATTCCTTACAAGACTTGTTATTGATATTCTTGGTATTGTTAAGGAAACCAAGGCTTAGAGATAATAAATACCTTCTCCTTGACATGTGTGCATGCTCAGTCACTCAGTCATGTCCAACTCTCTGTGACACATGGACTATAGCCCGCCAGGTTCCTCTGTCCATGGGATTCTCCAGGCAAGAGTACTGGAGTGGATTGCCATGCCCTCCTCCAGGGGCTCTGCCCGACCCAGGGATCCAACTCAGTCTTCTGTGTTTCCTACATTGGTAGGTGTGTTCCTTACCAACTGAGCCACCTGGGAAGTCCACTTTCTTCTTTGGTTACTAAGTAAATGGAATATGAGACTGCTCGACTCCCAGGCTGATGTGTTTTATTTAACTTTGAAAGGTTATTTTTTTAAAAAAAATCAGGTTATAAAAAAAAAAAAGTCAGGTTATAATGTGTGGAAGGTAATATCCTGGATAGTTTATCAAGTTGACTTTATACATTAACTTGAATGCAAACACAGGAATGCAACTCCTCCTGAGAGATCAATAATAAATACAGCTCAGGGACATTTACTGGGCACAGACTGTATGTCATCCATTATTCTAAACATTGCTAAGTTTTTATTCACTTAATCCTCACAACAACCTTATGAAATCGGTACAGTTATCATCCCCTTTTTTTTGTGGACAATTGAAGGTTAATTAACTTGCCCAGGGTCACATCTCTGTGGGGTAGAGCTCAAACTTGAATCCTGGAAATCTGACTTTTAAGGCCAACTCTACGGCTGTACGATTCCAAGGTGCAACCTCTCTGACTTGAGGGAGAAAAAAACCCAGACACTCACAACCAGCCAAAGCGAGAGAGAGCCCTCAGTTCTGACAGTTTGGTGTCATTCTTACTATGATCACAACTTGCAAAGACAAATAAAATTGAAATATTGAAATTGAGCTGAAAATCTGAACATTAAATCAAGAGCTTAAGTGTGATTAGGATAAAGCCAGTTGATTTTATATGCATTAACTTCAGATGGTGACTCCATTTCTCTCTAGTGTCCTGGTCACCATTTGTTGGGAAAGAAACGATTTTCCTCTGCTGGCCAAGCAAAGCAAATCAGCTGTTTTGTAGCAAAGATTGAATCATGATTGGATTAGCCTTTTCTTCATAGTTCCCTCACATTTTTCTTTTGCTAAGTACTCATCTAGCTTGTGTTTTTCTTCCTAATGAAGCAATATCTTACATTATCACAACTCTTTAAAATGCAGCTACAAAGCCTTGGACTTTGAAAAGTTATTAAGATTGTAGTTAATAGATCACTAATGGCAAAGGGCTGGATAAAAGGCAAAGAATACGGATCTGGTGAGTCATACATCCATCCTTGGCTCACTACCTTCCTCTGTTTCTTGTGGCATTTGCAGGGATGAATTCAAGGTCATCTATGGTTAAGCCTCAGCTAAACGGACTTATTCCCTGGGAAGTGTGTCAACCCTCTGGACAGTGTCTCCATTCAGCACTTGGGTACCCCTTGCTTGCTGTCTCTCTATGGTTCCTCGATGGGCTGTTTCCATTTCTGAATGATTGCTCTCCAAAAAGAAATTAAAAGGAAAGTGGCTGAGACTTAAACTTTCTTTAGAAGGGAAAATGTATTAGGATCCCTAGATTTCCTTTCATTCCTGGGGTGCCAGGTGATTCTTGAAGTAAAATCTCAATTTTTTCTGGTCTTGATGAAGTGTTTTGACCTTGACGTTAACATAAACATTGCTGTTTAATCTCCACATCAGTCCTTGTGTTCATTCTTGGGCCCCTACAGGATCCTATTCTGGTCTATCTTGTGGCCTGGCTGGAACCACTTCTGGGGATTTTCCAGGACCAATAGTCTCCAAACATGGTACCTGAAGGGCTGGGCATTAGCAGAGGTTGGGTGTCATCCTTGCTTTCTGTGGGCAGGAAGGTAGAGCTGGAGGAGTCTTGTGTCCATATTTTTGACGCCTATCCAGAAGCGACATGAGTCATACCCTGAAATAAACACAATTGACTGACAGTTTGGACCCGCTGCTGGTCGTGTAAGAACCTCTAGGCTGTAGAACCGCTGCTCCGTCCAGACCAACCACTTGCTTGAGATCTTTTGGAGGCTGGGCTGCATGCAGAGGAGAGAACTCCTTGCTGAGTAGTTCGTGCTAGTTCTTTGTCTAATTGCACTTCCTGGTTCAACCAAATGTAAACAGATGAGAAGAACCTAAGCCAGAAAGGGCATTAGGACTGTGACTTGGGTAATAAACTACCCCAGGGTCATAATGGACTCATTCCTGGATAGACATGGGATTGAGTCTAGGGTGAGAAAAGCTGAATGAGTGAGTGATGATGCGTCGTCATTTAAAAAATGTCTCACTGTGTTTATGCAAACGGTAGACCAGATGTTAGATGGAGCCCCTCTTTGACTATTTCTTTGAAGTTTTCAAGAGAACAATTGTGAGCTTATGGGGAACAGTGAAAATTATTTGTTTTTGGCTCTGCTGGGTTTTACTTGCGGCACGGGCTTTTCTCTCTAGTGTCAACTCCTCTCTAGTTGCAGTGCATGAGCTTCTCATTTTGGTGGCTTCCCTTGTTGCGGCTCCCAGGCTCTAGAGCGCAGGCTCAGTTGCAGTACACAAGCCTAGCTGCACTGCAGCACGTGGGATCTTCCCGGCCCAGGGATCAAACCCTTGTCCCCTGCACCGTCAGGTGGATTCTTTACCACTGAGCCACTAGGAAAGCTTCCCAATGAAATTGACTAAGGTTCCTGTATGCCAGACCCGTGAGGTAAAATCAAAAAACATGCAATAAACCCCAATAAGAGAAGAATAATGAATTGAATTACAGTTGACCCTTGAACAACATGTGTTTGAATTGCATATGTCCACTTACACCTGGATCTCTTTCATTAGTAAATACTACAGTACTACGATCTGCCTTGGTGGAATCTGTGGATGTGGTAAACCAGAGCTGACTGTAGAGGCGTCCATGGATTTTCCTCTCCAAGGGGACAGCACCCTTAGCCCCACCCTGTTCAAGGGTCAACTATGCTTCTGTTGTTTTTGACTGCCAATGTTTCGTGAAATGAACTGGTTGGTAATTTTCTGCTGTTCTAAGTTTTACGTTTAAGGTCAGGAGAAAACTCATTTCCTAGGAAGCTGCTCTTTACTGTAAGTTCTATTTCTATGTTGATAGTATAATCTGAATTCACTGGGTTTATTGAGACTTCATCATTTATAAGTGATGATTAGTTTATTGTTTGTTTATATAGAACTTAAGCTATTTTGTTGTTTATGTAGATCTTGAGGTTTGAAACTTGAAGTAGCTCTGCTTTTCATAAACATTCATTCTCTGAGCATTGATTATAAACTATAAGGTAGAAGGACTCTTGAACTAAAGGAAAATGATAGTGATAGTTTTATAGTAGATAAACCTGAGATAAGTATAAGTGAATTAATATTTTTCATAAAATATTAGTCCCAAAGCTAATACTTTGAAAATACTACCATTTTCTTATGGTTAGAGTATAACCAAATCCAGGACTAAATAACTTTCCATTTGGGGCCAAATGGAACAAAATAAAGTTCATAGAATAAAATAAAAAGTTCACAGGTTTCTAGAATAAAAAATAAAGTCTGCAGAAGACAAATTGTGATAGTAAAGTCAATTTTGCTGCACCAGCAAATTTTTAATAGTTGGCTCCATTTATTAATCAGTGCTTTTTTTTTTTTCTGATTTGAGTTCAGGTATGGGGTTAGGTTGGTTGTGGGTAAATTCCAATGTCCACTCTTGCATAACAGTATGACACTGTAATGCAATATGAGATGGTTTTTGTAGCAGCTAGCCAGCAGGACATCTAAAATTAAACCATCTATGGCCTGCCTTGGCTTCCCTGATAGCTCAGTTGGTAAAGAATCTACCTGCAGTGCAGGAGACCTGGGTTCAATTCCTGGGTTAGGAAGATTCGCTGGAGAAGGGAAAGGCTACCCACTCCAGTATTCTAGCCTGGAGAATTCCATGGACTGTATAGTCCAAGGGGTCGCAAAGAGTTGGACACGACTGAGCAAGTTTCACTTTGGGCTTCCCTGATAGCTCAGTTGGTAAAGAATCTGCCTGCAATGCAGGAGACCCCGATTCGATTCCTGAGTCAGGAAGATCTGCTGAAGAAGGGATAGGCTACCCACTCCAGTATTCTTGGGCTTTCCTTGTGGTTCAACTGGTAAAGAATCCCCCTGTAATGCGGGAGATCTGGGTTTTATCCTTGGGTTGGGAAGATCCCCTGGAGAAGGGTATGGCTACCCAGTCCAGTATTCTGCCCTGGAGATTTCCATGGACTGTATAGTCCATGGGGTCTCAAAGAGTTGGACACAACTGAGTGACTTTCACTTTCACATAGCCCATCTGGGCTTCCCCAGTGGCTCAGCAATAAAGAATCCGCCTGTAATGCAGGAGATGTGGGTTTGATCCCTGGGTTGGGAAGATCCCTGGAGGAGGGCATGGCAACCCACTCCAGTATACTTGCATGGAGAATCCTATGGACAGAGAAGCCTATCGTTGCTAGGGTTGCAAAGAGTCAGACGTGACTGAGCAACTGAATACAACACAACAATGCATATGGCATGTCTATTACTATGATTTCAGTTCTGAAGTGGAGTTCAGTGTCTGATAAAAGGATCCCAACACCATTGGACTGTAAAGTCTTTTTCAGAGCAGATGAAGTCAAAAGTATAGGGTTTGTCTAATGGTTCTCAGCCCTGGCTGCTCACTGGAGTCAATGGGAGAGCATTTAATTCTCCCTGGGCCCAAGCTGCACCCCAGCTAATAAAAGGGGGATAGTGGAGGACCCAGGCATTGGTGCTTTTTATTACTTTTTAAAGATTTTTTGGATGTGAACCATTTTTAAGATAGTTCATTGAATTTGTTACAATATGGCTTCTGTTTTATGTTTTGGTGTTTTGGCTGAGAGGCATATGGGCTCTTAGCTCTCTGACCAGGGATTGAACCCGTGAAGACTGCACTAGAAGGTAAAGTCTTAACTACTGGGCCACCAGGAAAGTCCCCATTGGTGCTTTTTAGCACTCTCCTTGATACCCTGCTTGTGTACCAAGGTTGAACCACTTCATCAGATCCAGCCGTTGAGGATGTCGGGGCTGTTTTGGATTGAAGTTCAGATCAGTGAATTTAGATGTCTTGTTAATATCTGGTCAGTTCCCACCTGAATGTCAAATGTCTTGAGAGCTGAGATGTGCGGGCTCCCTATCCCTAGAGAAGGGGCCACCACACTGAGCACCAGTTGGGAGGGTGGTGTGTCTCCTGGGTTTAGAGAGCCTGCGCCTCCAGTCTCCCCCCACATACTTCAGAAGCTTGAGGGTGGGGTGGGATACCCTACCTGCTGGGAGAGCCTCAGCCTCCAACACAGCAAGTCCTGGTTGTGTTGTGAGGTGTGTGGGTACACAGAGCTCCTCCCGCTTCCGAGCATCTCCCTTGCACTAGGGGACCACTCCCCTCTCCCCAGGACTCTAAGGTTTGAGGGTCGCTCGTGACCTCTACAGAGCAAGGCTCTGTCAAAGCGACCCATGAGTGAGAAAGGAAGTCCATATAGGAGCCAGGAAGTAGTATAATGCCGTTGTAGCTCGTTCAGAAGTTTTTGTTTTTGTTTTTTAACATCCAGATTGCCCTAAGTCTCAGAGATGGGGTGCTTGTTCAGGCAGAGGGCCAGGGTGGTGAGATTTACCCTGTGAGCTCTGGGCAAATTACCGCATCTCTGAGCTGCTCTCTCACCGTCTGTTAGAATTTCTTATTAGGATTGGTTGTTAAAGAGTATGTGAAAATGGTTTGTTAAGAAAAGGAAAGAAAAGAAAGGAACCCCATTCAAACTCCAGCTTGGGGTGCTGGCCCTTTCATCTAGGGGGAAGGAGCAGACTGCCTGAAAGCTGTTACCCCTTTCCGGCATCATTCATGTTGGTTCCATGAGCCATTAGGGCCCATTAAAAAAATAAAACCCTGACAATCACAGCATGCTGGTGAAGGTGAGGGTGTGGGGAGACTGGAGTGGAAATGGTCCAGCCACTGCAGGAAGCCATTCAGTGGTTTATTATAAAATTCCACATACAAATGCCTCCCAGGCAAGCCTTTCTACTTCTGGGTATTTATGCAAAAGGGATGAAGACGCATGTCCACAAAAAGATGTGTACAGTGATGTATATAGCAATTCTTTTCATAATATGTACATAAAACAAAAAACCCTGTACATAAAACAAATATTCATTATCAGAAGAGTGATTCAATAAAGCTGGATGATGTATTCATAAAATAGGACTACTCAAACCAAAAAAAAGACACTGCTCCAACAATGACTGGTTGAATCTCCAAAACATCATATTAAGTGAAGGACTGATAAGTCAGACAGAAAGAAATGCATACTGTCTGATCTTGTTTCTCAGAAGGTCATGAACAGTGGTCATGGGGAGGAGGTGACTTAGAAATGGACCCAAGGGTACTGAGGTTGTGTCCACAAACATGGCCTTTCTGCGTCTTGCTTTGGAAGCTGGGATTGTGGGTGGAGACATTATCAAAAAACTGATCTCACAGAGCATTTAAGATCTGTGCATTTTACTCTATAGATTTTGGGGAGATGAATAATTAAAATTTATTTTTCTTCTTTTTTTTATTGTGGTATACCTAACACAACATTTACTGTCTTAACCATTTTAATTTTTTTCAGTTAAAAAATTTCTGGGCACAACAGCTTGGCTTGCAGGGTCTTAGTTCCCTGACCAGGGATGGAACCTACTCCCTCGGCAGTAAAAGCACGGAGTCCTAACTGCTGAACCACCAGGGAAGTCCCTCTTAACCATTGTTAAGTATCCTGTGACATTAAAAACATTCACACTGTCCTGCGACCCTCATCACCATTCATCTCCAGGAGATTCTATATTTTGCCTCAGTAAGAAAAGCACACTAAAAACGCTGTCATGTGGTGAGGTCAGTTCAGCTGTAACTGAGGTGTTAGCCTCATACGTCCGGACACACAGGACCATCTGCTTCCTGCTGCGGCTACCAAGAGTGGTGGACACTGTTCTGCTGGACACCTGTGCCCTCCACATCAGCACGGACTTGCCTGCTTCTCCACTGACCGAGAGCTCCCAAGGGTCGAGACAGTCCTGCTCATCGTCCTCCCGAGTCATCCGTGTGAGGAAGGCTCCCATGAACGTGCGCTGAACGCCTAGTGGTCCTCGTGTCAGCACGCAGCCTGGTACCTTTCCAAGGCTTTCTCAAAGAAAACAGTGCTGCATCTGTTAAATGGCTCAAGAAACCATGTGCGATTTAGAGTCTTGAACTGGGGAGCCTTTTGCACAATTTCCTGGAACCACTGCTTCTGGTTAGCATGTGCGTTCATGTCTCTGTTCCTTCTTGCTGAAGTGAACTCTCAGGCTCTCCCACCCGACATGGGGCCTTCAGCACTTCCCTTCCTCCTTGTCCTGTGGTTTCCTGGCCCGCCTTCAGGTTGCCTATCTACCCAGCCCAAAGGGCCTGGACCACTGCAAATAAGCCATTCCTCCAGCAGCTCAGAAAAGTCCAAACTAAGACCTCATGTTTTTCTTCTTCAGAAACTCCAACAATTGCCAGGAATCAGAAGGATTATAAAATAAGGGGAGGGGTCTTTGCATGCTGCAGTAGGAGGACCTGGCCGCCTTGCTTCTCAGCTGAGTCACAGAAGGTCCGCTGCAGGCCCTTCTTCCTCTCCGGAGCCCCAAAGCCAGAAATAGAGTGTGTGATAAGGGCTTCCATTCCTGGACAGCTGAACAGTTTGTACCATTTCAAAACTGCATAATCCTGTTCAGACAGTTTTCAATATGTGTTCAGCATTGCCGTCCATGGTCTCAGTTGCATGCATTTTCTTCACTAGAAAATGCAACCAGCATACACTGAAAAGAGTGTTTTGCTTAAGACTGAAGGGTTCCTACTTTCAACCTACCTTGTAATTTTCATCGTGTCTTTTCCTAGCATTCATATCAACACCTTGGACTTTTAGCATCCCACTACATTTTTTAAATTACCACTTTAAAATACAATGAAAAGCTCAAATAAGACACTGTCCCATCTATCACCTGTTGGGACTAGGACGGAGCTCCTGGTGACTCTGAACTTGGAGGGCGGGCGGTAGCACCATGCAACAGGCAGGAATGTGCATTCATTGTTTGAGAGGGAAAAGTCTGAGTTTGGGGCAGAAAAGGTAGTTTGGGGATGTCAACATATTATTATGAAAGTTGGACATGCTGCAGTGAAGACTGCTTACAATGTAAGGAAATCTCGTTTTACAGACAGGAAACTCATTCATTCATTCATCAGCAATATGTCTTAGTGGTTTAGTTTAGTTGCTGAGTTGTGTCTGACTCTTTGTGACCCCATGGACTGTAGCCCACCAGTCTCCTTTGTCCGTGGTATTTCCCAGGCAAGAATACTAGAGTGGGTTGCCATTTCCTACTGCAGGGGATCTTCCGAACCCAGGGATTGAACCAAATTCTCTCGTCTCTTGCATTGGCAGGCAGGTTCTTTACCACTAGTACCATCTGGGAAGCCCTAGAGAGGGTTGCCAGATTTAACGAATACAAATAGAGAATGCCCAGGTTACACTTGAATTTCAGGCGTGCAATGAATGAATTTTTAGTATATCTCATGCAATGTTTGGGATGCACTTATACTAAACAATGATTGGCTGTTTTGTGAAATGCCGATGTTGCTGGGTGTCCTGCATTTTCTCTGGCAGTGGGAGGCTGTGGGGCTGGAGCCGGGAGGTCAGACTGAGAATGGGCAGTGGATGTCCATGGGGAGGCCTTGCTGATGAGCTGGATCTGGGGAGTGAGACAGAGGAGTACAAGATGACTTCCGGGTCTCCAACCTCAGCACCTAGGAGGCCCTTAACTGAGCTGGAGAAGCTGGGGCGGGAAGTGTGTGTGTTGTGATGCTGACAAGCCTTGTTTAAGGGAGTGTAAACAGGAAGACATAGACATTTCATGAATTGTCCCCTGCTTCTCCGTACAGGCCCACCCCTCCAACTGTCTCCCCTTCCTCCTCTCCCCCCTCCCCCCATCTTGTGTTCTCTGCTCCAAAGGAATAGAGAAAAGCAGTTCAGGACACAGGTGACTGGGACGAGCTATTTTCTAAATAAACATTTAGATCCCCTGGAGAAGGGAATGGCAACCCACTCCAGTATTCTTGCCTGGAGAATCCCATGGACCGAGGAGCCTGGTGGGCTATAGTCCTTGGGGTCACAAAGAGTCAGACATGACTGAGCAACTAATATTTGCACGCTTTCAAGCTGCTACTAAGGGAAATGGTGGGAAAACAGAAATGTGCTTCCTAGGGACTGGGCTACAGAATATTTCTATTAATAGTTCCTTGTGTAACATTTCTGTGCGCCTCTTTTGCAATGTGTCTTTAAGGATCCATCAATAGGCATAATGAAACGGGACAAACAGGGCAGTTTTGCAATGAAGTGGTTATGTGGACAACCATGGACAGGCAAAATAAGCTGGGTGCAGAAGTGTCTTAGTCCAGCTTTTATAAAATCCAACATTACAATTATACCAGACATTACAACTGTAATATCTAACATTACAATTGGGCTTCACAGGTGGCTCCATGGTAAAGAATCCACCTGTCAGTGCAGGAGACGTGGGTTTGATTCCTGGGTTGGGAGGGTCCCTTGGAGGAAGAAATGTCAATCTACTCCAGCATTCTTGCCGGGACAGTGGAGCCTGGTGGGCTACAGTCCATGGGGTCACAAAAGAGTCAGACTCGACTTGGCAACTAAACAAACACTACAACTAAGTGCATGGCTACACTGAAGTATTTTCTGAAATTTTAGCCCAAATAAGAATTTTAGGCCTCTCATTTCTATTTTTATGAAGAAAAAACAAGTGTATACAAGCACAGTTGTGATATTGCATTTCCTGATTAAAAAGATACATCTTTTAAAAAAAAATTGGACTACAAATATTAAGATTTCTTTCAAAGTGGTCCTTGTAAAGTTCATTCTCCTTGACTTTATTTTTATGTAGGGTGAAGCCACTTGATTGAGTAAATATTTTGATTACAGAGGGTTTGGATGTAAAATGGCCCCTTATCCCGAGAATGTTTTTGAAAAGTGAAAACTGGACATATGCCATGACTCTGACTTTTTCTCCACCCCTTCTACTTAAATCTTTTAGTAAAACAATTTTACCAGAAATTCCATATGAACAGTCAATAAGGCTTATTACTGTTGCTCTATTTCCAAAGTTGCTCGGCTTCCAGTGGCAGACAGAATGTCCCCTAAGTCAAACCTGGAGAATCACCTGTAATGTGTGTTATGAATGCTCACTTGCTTCACGTGGATTTGAATTCAGGGGTCTGCCTAGGGCAGGGTCCAAGAATCTGTATTTTTAACAAATACGCCAGCCATTTTCGCAGGCTGGCAAATCTGGAAAACACTGGCTTGAGTGAAATAATTAAAATATAGTCATTGAGGACTTCCCTGGTGGCTCAGTGGTAAAAAAAATCCACCTGTCAGTGCAGGAGACAAGAGTTCCATCCTTGGTCTGGGAAGATCCCACATGAAGAACCTAACCCGAGCGCAACTAACCACTGAGCCGAGCCTGTGCTCCTCAAGAAGAAAAGCCATCACGATGAGAAGCCCAGGCACCGTTACAGAGTCGCCCCTGCTCGCCGCAACTAGAGAAAGCCCTCACGCAGCAGCAGAGACCCAGCACAGTTAATAAATAAATAAATAATTTAAAAAATGAAATACAGTCGTTGCATTCCAACTGTCTTGAAGGTGTGAGTGAAAGAGCCTTTTGAGAGATTGAAGGAGAAATAATGGCACGTAAGTGGTTTCATGTGTTACAAGTTCATCAGAGTTTGGTCTGCCGATGGGCTTGAAAGCATCCTGGGCACTGACGGTGCTGTGTGTTCAAGACATGAGCCAGGAGGGACGGTCAGTTCTGCCCGGTAGCTCCGGACAGCTTTGCACACAGGACGAGGCATTTGAAATGGTTCATTTGAAACCAGAAGGAGGAGGTTGCTTATGGGCTGGTGGGGTGGAGAGGGGGAGGGACATTATTCTAGGAAGGAGCAGGTGTGATGGTTAGAGGAGAATGGGGCCCTCAGGTGTGGGGTTCCCATGGAGCTGGTCCTTAGGGTGGGTGGGGTGAGGTGAGCGGCTTGTGGAACCAGGAATGTAGGCTGCTGTGAAGGGAGAGTCTTGCCAAGCTCTGTTGTGTGAGGAACAAGGAAATGGCAGAGAGCTACAGTTGTTTTTGGAAAGAGAACTGGAAGAGCACTGTGCGGCATGGCGGATGGGCTGGGGGTGTGGGTAGAGGGGAAACAAGAGGGCTGAAAGCCAGGGTGGAGAGTTTCAAACTCAGCTCTGGTGGGAGTGTGAGGCACAGAGAGCACAGTGAGGCCCCAGGAGGCCAGCCCTCTGCTCCCTAGAAGCATCTGAAGTATTAACATGAAACCTGCTGGGATGACCCCATACCTCAGAGAGCAAATATTCCCTTCAAGTCAGAGTAGAGAAGAAAAAGCCAAAATGTTCCCGTCTCCATGTGTGAGAGGCTTTGGTCCCTTGGGTCTCAGGGTGGTAGGGGCCCTGCAGGTGGGTTGGCACAACCAGCAGCCTTGACTTGGGCGCTGCTTGGACCAGCTGAGGCGTCCAGGCACCAGCCCAAGCCCTGGGGTGTCTTCCAGATTCTGCAGGGAACCGACATATCTGCGTCGCCCTGTGAGCTGTGTTCCTCGTCCCTCCTCTCCACCCGTCTCACTCTCCTTTCTAGACGTGAGAAAACACCATCTCAGAACAAAAGCCGGTAGATTCACCTACTTGGTGAAGGGAGAAAGACCAAGGAAAATGCTGTTTTTTTCACTCCCCAACCTTGTTCATTGTGTTTGTAACGTGGGAACCCAGTTTGAAACAAATGTGGAGAAGGTGAACAATGACAGTGGGCTGGTGTCGGGGGAATCCTGGGCTGCCAGACTAGGAAGGGGCTTCAACCCTCTATTGCCTGAGGTTTCCCCTGCTTAGAATTAGGAGAAGTGAATGACATCCATGTAGACGGGGAGTTCAGATGGGTGTGTGTGTGCGCTCAGTCGATAAGTTGTGTCCTACTCTTTGCAACTCCATGGACGATAGCCCGCCTGCAAGGCTCCTCTGTCCTTGGGATTTCCCAGGCAAGAATACTGGAGTGGGTTTCCATTCCCTTCTCCAGAGGATTTTCCCAACCCAGGGATTGAAGCTGTGTCTCCTGCACTGGCAGATGGATTCTTTACCACTGTGCCACCTGGGAAGCCAGATGGGTTTGTTAATTAAATGTAAAAGATCCATTTTATAATAACACACATTAACGCGGGGTTGATGACTGAGGCTGTGCTTCGCCTTGAAGCCTCCTCATCTGTTATCTGCTCTTCTTTTTGAAAGTTGTCTTCTCATTTCAGTTTCCATTGCACTGCATTGCAGTGGTCCAAGATCTCTGAATTCTAGAACTGGCTGCTGCCTGCTTTCCACTGCAGCCCTTACTGTCCTTTGCCCCATCTTCTATGATTTTGCTCTGCAGTTCTGGACATGGGCTGGTTAGAAACACCAACCCCCTCCCCTGGACTGTGTCAGATTACTAGGGGTGATTTTGAAAGGTTTATGCCTTATTTCCAGACCTGATGCTACTCTGGGAGGGTGTGTGTGCAGGGTACAGATCTCAGAGCAGTGGAGATGGTTCCACTGGAACACGGGTTCTAGGTGGGTGTCCTGCCTTTGATGCTGATCCCTGAGCACCAGATGTGAAGGAAAGTGTAAACCCCTCATCATGTCCTGCATGTCACGATGCCCCACCCCTGAGGGACAAGCACACACTGACCTAGAGATGTGGGGATGGTAACACTGTGTGTGTGTGTATGTGTGTGCGCGTACTGTGCTTGTCAGTCACTCAGTTGTGTCTGACTCTTTGTGACCCCATGGACTACAGCCCCCCAGGATCCTCTGTCCAAGAGGATTCTCCAGGCAAGAATACTGGAGTGGGTTGCTATGCCCTCCTCCAGGGGATCTTTCCAACCCAGGGATCCAGCTTAGGTTTCCTGCATTGCAGACGGATTCTTTACTGTCTGAGCCCCCAAGGGAAGCCCGTGTGTGTGTGTGTGTGTGTGTGTGTGTGTGTGTGTACAGACAGAAAAATAAAAGACCAGGTTTCTGTTCATTTGGAATGATGACGGGCTTCCCAGATGACTCAGTGGTAAAGAACCCGCCTGTCAATGCAGGAAAACAGGTGTGATCCCTGGGTGGGAAAGATCCCCTGGAGGAGGAAATGACATCCCACTCCAGTATTCTTGATGGGATAATTCCATAGAGAGAGGAGCCTGGTAGGCTACAGTCCGTGGGGTCGCAAAGGGGCAGCCATGACTGAAGTGACTGACCATGCTGAGATCAGCAAGAGTCATTCTTTTGCAATTGCTCTTTAAACATTTTTATACACTGGATACGCTAATGATATTGTGTCAAACTTGTTGAGAAAGTGGAGGAAGGGGAGCTGTTGACATGAACTGAAGAAAGAAGGGGAGGCCCATGTCTGGAAGGCGTCTGCAGCTCCTGCGTCTCTTACGGTAGATTCAACAAGTCACAGTGACCCCAGGTGCATAGAATTTGAGCTGGAAAAGATGGACATTTTGTTTGACCCACGAGTACTGTGAATGAGGAGACAGTGGCTGTCTAAACCAGGATGCACTAAAGGAATAGTGCATCCGGGATCCTCAGTGGTAGTCGCTGTACTCAGTTGCCCCCAGATTCCGATTGGAATTTGTCAGCTACGGCTCCACAAATAAGATGAGTCTAAACTAGATAACCTGTGGCATTAGTAGGTCTTTGGGTTCCCATGGAAACCTGCTCTGGCCACAGCGTAAGCAGAAAGGAGGAAATTTTGGAAGGAAGCTGAGGTCTTACACAAAACTGCCCTGAGGCGAAGGAAGGGCTGAGTAAGCGAGTCTGCGGTGCTAGGGACAAGGCATCTCGAGACCTCCCACTTTGGATGCTGGGGAGCCCAGCCCTCTGACTCAGTGGTTCTGTTCCCTTCCATGGGGTCCTCACCATGAACATGTTCTCACCCAGACCTTGCTCACCAACCGTCCCATCCCTCACCTCCTGTTACCCTGCTCTTTCTGCATCACACTCACCACCACCTAAAAGTCTTAGAGTTGGAGACTCCCCTGGCGGTCCAGTAGTTAAGATTCCGCCATCCAATGCAAGGGGTTCGGGTTCTACCCCAGGTGGGATAAGTAAGATCCCGCATGCCTTGGGGCCAGAAAACCAAAACATGAAACAGAAGCAATATTGTAACAAATTCAATAAAGACTTCAAAAATGGTATGCATCTAGAAAATCTTTTTAAAAAAGGAATGATTAAAAAGTTTTAGAGTTACTTGTTCACCTGTGGAGATTGAAAAATACTGACACCCAGGCCTGACCCTCAGAGAGCCTGGTCTGGCGTAGAACCAGAGCATGTGTTTTCCCTAAAAGCCCCATGATCTTCAATGCTTAGCTCAGGTTAAGAATCAAGGCCTAAGTGGCCCTTACACATAACACTACTGTGTGTAAAATAAATAACAAGAACCTGCTGTTCAGCACAGGGAACCCCACTGAGTGCTCTGTGCTGACAGAGTGAGGATATGTGCGTACGTATGGCTGAGTCACTTTGCTGTACAACAGACACTAACATTGTAAAGCAACTAAACTCCAAAAATAATAAAAGAATTGTGGCCTAATAAACACATTGGTAGAGCAAACACAGGATGTACTGCCGTTACCAGCATGGCTGAAAATATGTTGAAAAGAATTGAGTGACACTGTGAGGGAGAGGGGTAGTTTGGGATGGACATGTACAGCTGAGAATATTTAAAATGGATAACCAACAAGGACCTACCATACAGCACAAGGAACTCTGCTCAGTGTTATGTGGCAGAGTGGATGGGAGGGGAGTTTGGGGGAGAGTGGATACATTATATGTATGGCTGAGTCCCTTCACTGTCCACTCGAGTCTACGACAGTATTGTTAATCAGCTATACATGTGTACCTGTGGCGGATTCATTTCGATATTTGGCAAAACCAATACAATATTGTAAAGTTTAAAAATAAAATAAAATTTAAAAAAAATAAAAATTGTAAAAAAAAAAAAAGTTTCTTTTAAACAAAAGAATTGAGTGACTCATGTAGAAAGGATTCTTTGGGAAGAATCAGGCCGTTGTGAGTAAGCACACATAAGTGATGTTGACAAGAGCCCTCCCAAAGCAGGTGCCCTGGGGGAAGGGGGCGGTGGCCCCAGTTTCCCAGTAAGTCCACGGAGGATGGGGGAAGTAAATGACTTGCCCAAGGTCGACCCGTAGCTCAACAGTCATACATTCCGCCTGCGTCTACACTTCTCTGATCCTGAGTGACACCCTCTTCTCCGTGGTTCCCTCTTGGGGCCACATGGGGGCTGGGGGTGAAGCCCCCTACTCCCTTGCCTAGAGGTTAAAACCAGGGGAGCTGATGGCACAAGGAAGGATTGTTGAAGGTTTGGCTGTGTTACTAAGGGAGGGCACATTTTTAGCAAAAACCATAGGCGAGAAGGAGAACCTCAATTTCAGCAAGAAAAGCAGAAGTTGCTGGGCGGTCAGGGCTAATGAACGGAAATGTGAGGGATCTAAGTGTGAGAGTCTGAACCTAAAAGCAGTTTGGTTAAAAGCAGGGAAAGAAACAGAGGCGGGGAGAAAAGAAAGAATAGGTTTTGTCTCTTTAGGGAATTGAGATGTAATTCAGTGGTTGCACTTTTAGCGTTTTGGTGAGAGGGGCAAACAGAAATATGAATGATCTGTAAATGTTGTACTTTTCATCCAAATGTCAGGATGGTTTGGAAACGGATTGCTTTTTACCAGGAGGGATGGACCATGGGACTGCGGGTTCTTACAGAAAAAAAATCTGTAATCCTTTTGGGTTTAACCATTAGGCAAATTGAGCTTCCTGGTTTCAGAAAGAGAAAACAGACCCAAAAGAGAAAAACCCAGGCCCGTGGGAACAAGAAACTTCCTCCTCCTGGGGCTGCTTGAAAGGCCTGCTGTGCCCGTCTGAGTCTCCAGCTCAGCGTGAGGCTGGCTGGAGGGCTTCCCGGAGGTGGAGGGGTGATGGGCAGAGAACGGCCGCGTTGAAAAGGAACTCTGGACGTGGTAGCTGAGGCTGCAGGCTTGGGCCTTGGGGTCTGAAGCACCGAAGCTGCCTTTTCGTTCGACGTAAACCTGGGGAGTGAAGGACCCGGGGACTGAATTGTGTCCCCGCTGTTTGCCCCTTAGTTCTCTGGGTCCTTCAGCCAACCCGGAGGCCAAAAATAGAATTCTTCAGGTTTTTACTCTTTTGATGACAAATCAGAGGAGAGACCCAAAGCCAGTTGAAACAGAAAGACCTGTAAGTACAGAGCTCATTTGTCTGCCAGATGGGTGAGTAGGGGCTGTAAGACAGTGAGAGGCTTGAGCAGTTCAGTGAGGGGAACCCCGTGTGAGTGGGGAGGGCTCTGTAATCTGGCCCGCTTCCATCTCAGGGAAGGGAACTAAAGTCTGGGATGGGGCTGAGTGTGGGGTGCCTTAGAGGCCTGTCTGTGGTGCTGTGCAAACTGTAACACTTTAGTTGGTGAAACCCACACTTGTAAAGACTCCCTAGTGATTTTTATTTAGCAGTTTTGTTTGTGCCAAAGGTCCCATGAGCCTTTCTTCTCTATAATCTGGCTCTCCCTGTTTAGGGGGATGGGGAGAGAAAATGGGAAGTCATGCATTGTTCACTGTTTTGAAGTAGAGGGATTAACATATGCTCTTGTGTTTAATCCTCACAATAACCCTTGAAGGAGTAGTGTTATCTGCTTGGTACAGATGAGTAGGATGAAGTTCAATTAAGTAACTGGCTGGCGTTTGTTTGGCTCTCAGGAAATACAGGAGTCAGGTTGGACCCAAATTTCCTCATCCTAAAGCTCTTGGCACCTTCATTTGGGAGAAATGACTGAGTTGAGATTTCAGCCCAGATTGTTTGAATGGTCACAGACTGACTAGGTGGCTGCCATGGTCTAGATTTGTCTGAAACAAAAATGATTTGGGGAACTAACATTTGTTGATCATCTATTATAAACCAGATAGATTGTAGCTAATAAAAAGAATGGAATCTACCTACAGAATTGCTTCTGACTGCAAACTACTGTATCAGTTCAGTTCAGTTGATCAGTAGTGTCCAACTCTTTGCGACCCAATGGACTGCAGCACACCAGGCCTCGACTCAAACTCATGTCTATGAGTCGGTGATGCCATCCAACCATCTCATCCTCTGTCGTCCCCTTCTCCTCCCACCTTCAATCTTTCCCAGCATAGTCCATGGGATTTCTAAGTTCAACTTCAATTCAACGGAGGTGTTTTGCTGTGTCATGGTGACGAGGTCAGGGGACTGTGTATGTCTCAACGGTGGAAGTAGGGTGGTGTACAAGGAGGCTGATCAGATAGTATGTCAAGGAGTTTACAGTCTCCATGGAGGAGAGAGACGCATACACATTAACAGCAGCTGATGCAGGAGTTACAGACCCACATAAAACAGGACCGTTGGTGGTGTCCTGGGGCTTGTGGCTACATCCAAAATCGATGATGGGTAGAAGTGGTCAGGGAGAGAAGGATGTAGGCAAGACTCGGTCTGAATTAGGCTTTGGAGAATCAGTGGGATTGGCCTACATGGGGAGGCAGAATGGTGTTACCATGTCAATAAATGCAAGTTTCTGTCCTTGTCACACTGAGCAGCAAGAGACTGGAGCCAGGCTGTGAGGAGCTGTGTGGGCCAAGCTGAACACTGGCAGTTTTCTCCTGTTGATAGTACTAGAGATGTTGGTAGCAGAATTTGAGATGATGGTATAGTAGTAATAATGGTGTCTTAACACTTCCTGAGTGTTTATTCTACTGTGTCCTCCGTGCCATGATGAATATGTATGAGCATTTCCAAGTGCCAAGCTCTGTTCTCCAGACGGGCAGTCCAACGGGGTACAGACCTGACAAAAATCCCTGCTCTCACGGGGCTTGCCGTTCATCGAGGAGGGACAAAGCAAATGCTAAAATAAATCCTGTAAGCTAAATTCGTGTGATCATGCCATGGAGAAATGTGAATACAGAGTGGTGGGCAGGGAGTGGGTGAATGAGAGCACATCTCAGTTTTGAAGTTTGCCTCTGAATAAAGGTAGAATTCATTCATTTAATCAGGTGAAGAGTAGAAGGTGGGTCTGATGGATCCTGAATGTAAATGAAAAGATGAGATGATTAATTCACAGATTTGAGCCCAGAGTCGGGAAAAGCCTGATGCCACAGATACTGGCCAGGAGGCAACCACACTACCCAGAATAGTCACATCTAAAGTGGACCTTTTAGTCATTAATATCATGTAAGGGTTAATAGGGGCTAACCTACTAACTAGTAGGGGCTAGTGACTCAGTGGATAAAGAATCCGCTTGCAATAAGACTCAGAGGAGACGCAGGTTCAATCTCTGGCTCGCGAAGATTCCCCGGAGAAGGAAATGGCAACCCACTCCAGTATTCTTGCCTGGAGAATCCCATGGACAGAGGCGTCTGGCAGCCGCCGAGTGGGTTCGCAAAGAGTGAGCCACAACTGAGCAACTGAGCATGCGCACAGGGTTTAGTAGCGAAAGAAGACTAACGTAGGGGAAAACCGTCAGAATGACGCTATTGGCCTTGTCCGTGCCTTTCCCTAAGCCTCCAGCGAGGTTACACAGAAAGTGACGAGGGCCCAGTGGAGAATAAAATGGGACTGCAAGATGACAGAGGTTTTGATCCTGGGTGACGAGGATGGTGGGGGAAAATGAGAAATTTGCCCTACGAATAATGGAAATTCAACAGAATAGCCATCATGCTGTTTAACTTATTTAGAATTTTCTGTAAGTGACCAGGGGGCACCCGGCCCAGCATCAGTACTCCCTGAGAATCAGTGGTTTCTGCTTAGAGCACAGTGGGCAGCCTGGAAGGTGACGGGGTGGGTTTCCAGCGCCAACGCACCAGCCCCCCTCCCCCCACGTGCACCTGCCGGGGCCCCACCCTCCACGCTCTTTCAGCCTGGCTGCTTCAGCTGACAGCACCCACCTGCTGCATCTTCCCCCTCCTGCTGCTGCTCTCTGTGTAAACTTACAGATTCACAGGTCCCCAACCCCCTTGGTTCACAGCCCCTTGAGAACCTCTGAGACCCCCTGAGGGTCTCAGTAAGTTTTTCACAGCGATCCTAGAGCAGAAGCACCAGAGTCCCATTCCCTAGGGAGTCAGATGCAAACCACTTCATATGCATTCGTTATCACAATTCAGTACCATTTTAAAAAGTAATAATGGTGCTAGCGGTAAAGAACCTGCCTTCCAATGCAGGAGACATAAGAGATGCAGGTTTGATCCCTGGGTCAGGAAGATCCCCTGGAGGAAGGCGTGGCAACCCACTCCGGTATTCTTGCCTAGAGAATCCCATGGGCAGAGAAACCTGGCGGGCTTCCATGGGGTCACAAAGAGTCACTACTGAGTGACTAACACTTAGCCAGTTAACAATGTCCTGATGGTTTCAGGTGGGCAGCAAAGGGACTCAGCCATATATGTGTATCCAGTCTCCCCAGCTCACCTCCCCATCCAGGTTGCCGCATGATATTGAGCAGAGTTCCTGTACTGTACCGGTCCTGGTTGGTTATCCATTTTAAATAAAAAGATCATACTTCTATGAAAGTAAAGCAGTGTCCCTTGTTATAGACATTTTGGCAGTGGAGAGGGAGAAAAATAAAAAAATGACCATAGAAGTGTGAAAATTTTTTATTTTAATTTTGATTTAAACAAAAATTTTTCTAAAGTTTATTGTATTAATAATAACCAAGTGTTTTCCCCTTGTAATTTTAAAACCCATCATATATAATAATGCTGTACTGATTCGCTCCCCATCCTGTTCTGATTTCATTTGATTTGAATAGTCCTTTCCGGACTTGTTCCTATGTATGTCATCATAATGTGGATTCAGTTTTAATCTTGCCTTGTTAGAATGTTACATTATAAACATTGTTTTATTCAGTCACAGAGTTCTTTTAGCCATTCTTAAAAATGGATGCTTGTCACTTTCAAGGAGATGTTGTTGTTGTTCAGTTGCTCAGTTGTGTCCCACTCTTTGCATGGGACACCCCATGGACTGCAGCACACCAGCCTTCCCTGTCCTTCACCATCTCCCAGAGTTTGCTTAGACTCATGTCCATTGAGTCAGCGATGCCATCCAACCATCTCATCCTCGGTCATCCCCTTCTCCTCCTGCCTTCAATCTTCCCCAGTGTCAGAGTCTTCTCAAATGAGTCTGTTCTTTGAATCAGGTGGCCAAAGTATTGGAGTTTCAGCTTTAGCATCAGCCCTTCCAATGACTCTTCAGGACTGATTTCCTTTAGGATGGACTGGTTGGATCTCCTTGGTCCAAGGGACTCTCAAGGGTCTTCTCCAGCACTTCAGTTTAAAAGCATTAATTCTTTGGCACTTAGGCTTCTTTATGGTCCAACTCACATCATTCAAGGAGATACTTGCACATAATTTAAAAACCAAAACAACTGAAACACTTTGAAACATCAGACGCTCACTCCTCCTTCCTAGCACCCATCATCCAGTTTTACTCACCAGATCCAACCACTTTCTTTTCCTCAATTCCAATAGCTTTACACCATGGTGGAGTCTCTTGAATGCTACCATATAGTTTAGGTATCTGCTACCAACCTAGACAGCGTATTAAAAAGCAGAGACATTACTTTGTCAACAAAGGTCTGTGTAGTCAAGGCTATGGTTTTTCCAGTGGTCATGCATGGATGTGAGAGTTGCACTATAAAGAAAGCTGAGTGCCGAAGAATTGATCCTTTTGAACTGTGGTGTTGGAGAAGACTCTTGAGAGCCCTTGGACTGCAAGAAGATCTAACCAGTCCATCCTAAAGGAGATCAGTCCTGGATGTTCATTGGAAGGACTGTTGTTGAAGCTGAAACTCAAATACTTTGGCCAGCTGATGCGAAGGGCTGACTCATTGGAAGAGACCCTGATGCTGGGAAAGATTGAGGGCAGGAGGAGAAGGGGACGACAGAGGGTAAGATGGTTGGATGGCATTACCGACTCAATGGACATGAGTTTGGGTGGACTCCGGGAGTTGGTGATGGACAGGGTGGCCTGGTGTGCTGCAGTTCATGGGGTCGCAAAGAGTAGGACATGATTGAGCAACTGAACTGAACTGAACCGTTCTATTTTTACTTAATCAACTTACTGAACTGTTGGTTGACAGCAGTGGTTCTTCAGGATTGCTAATTTCTGATAAAATCCTGTTGATTATGCAAATATGTGTGTGTACTCAGGGCTGCCTCATCTGATAGTCTCTGTCTTTTTGTTTTTATGTCTAATTTAGTTGTATCTTTCATTGATTATAGATGGCTACAGGTGTTTCATTAGGAATATGACTTTAATAAACATTAGTAAACTTCTACCTCTTATCAGTTATTTTTCCAAGCTAACATTGTAGAAGTTTGAGGATTCAGTTAAGAGGATTTAGCAAAATTCTATTGTATTTTACATAATGATGATTAAGGCAGAGCAGCCTGCCCTTGATCATTGCGATCTTTGCAAAGACTATTGGGTGCTAGGAAGGGACACGCTAGTAGCTGTGGACAGCTTTTCTCAGCAGAAATATTTTAAGGTAATACAGTCGTTTCAAAATTGAGGATACATTTTTCTGAAATATCAACTCAGAAGTATGTGGCTCCATGCCCATTCTGTCACAAATTTTAATCTACTTAATTTTTAAAAAATTAATGCCTTATTTTTCGGAGTAGCTTCAGGTTTCCAGAAACATTGAGTGGAAAGTACAGAGGGTTTTCCATGTAGTGCTCACCACCTTTTCGGTTTCCCCTAATTATTAACATCTTGCATAGTGTGGTGCATTTATTACAATGCATGTACCAGTATTAATATTAATACATTGTGATGCATGCAGATCCACTGTTTTCATTGGGCTTACTCTTGGGGCTGTACTTTTTGTGGGTCTGACAAATGTATAATGACATGTGTCTACTATTATGGTGTCATACAGAATAGCTCAGTACCCACAAAATCCCCTGTGTTCCACCCATTCATTCCTTCCTCTCTCTGAACCACTGGCGACCACTGACCTTTTAACTGTTTCCTCTTCCACAGTTTTGCCTCTTCCAGAATGTCATTGGAATTATACATTATGTAGTTTTTCATACTGGCTTTTTTTCATTTAGCAATATGCATCTAAGTATCCTCCATGCCTTTTTATGACTTGATAGCTCATTTCCTTTTGTTGATAAATAATATTTTGTTGTCTGGTTGGACCACAGTGTGTTCCTCCAGTCACTCACTGAAGGATATATTAGCAGTGCCCAAGTTTTGGCAGTTTCAAATAAAGCTGTTATAAATATCCATATGCATGTTTTTGGTGTGAACTGAAGTTTTCAGTTCATTTGGGTAAATAGCAAAGTAGTAGAATTACTGAATCAGGTACTAAGAGTATATTTAGTTTTGTAAGAAATTGCCCAGCTGTTTTCTGAAGCGGCTACACCATTTTTTATTCTCCGGTATTGAATGAAAGTTCCTCTCCTTCTGCCTTTTGTCCAGACTTGGGTGGTGTCAGTGTTTGGGATGTTTGTCGCTCTCGTAGGTGCGTGGTGGTATCTTACTGTTTTAATCCACATCTCCCCATTGACATATGATGTGAACCATCTTTCACAGTCTTAGTGGCCATTTTTCTCCCTTCTTTGGTGAGGTGTCTGTTCAGATCTCATACTCATTTTTCGATTGGGTTGTGTGTTTTTGTATTATTGATTTTTAAGAATTCTTGTGTATTTTTTTAGACACCAGTCCTTACTTTGTGTTTTGAAAAGATCTCCCAGCTCGTGCTTGTCTTTTAATTTTCTTTTGCAGAGCAGTTTTTAATTTTAATAAAGTCCAACTTTATCAGTTTTTTTCTTCTATGGCTCATGCTTTTGGTTTTTTATTTAGAAAGTCATTACCAAACTCAAGGTCACCTCGATTTTCTCCTATGTCATCTTCCAAGGGGTTTATAGTTTTACATTTTACACTTAGTTCTGTTATGCATTTTGAGTTAATTTTTGTATAAAATATGGATCTAGAATAATTTTTCCTTTTGCATTTGGGTGTCCAGTTTTTCCAGCACTACTTATTGAAAAGACTGTCATTTCTCCATGGAATTGCCTTTGCTCCTTTGTAAAAGACAAATTGATTATTTCTGGGCTGTCTATTCTGTTTACTATACTTTTATTTTTTTACTTTTTTATGCTATTCAAAATGGTATTTCCACTATAATCTATACAGTTTTATGCATACAGTACTACAGGTTTTAGGCTGTTTGTTGTAGTGTTGACTATACTTTTACAGTATAGGTGTTTGGGTTTTTTGCTGTTGTTGTTACCTTCAGTGGAAATAGAATCTATTAGTAGCTACTCTTGTCTTGACTTCTTTGAACCTTAGTTTCTTCATAAGAGGGAGTGGGTAGAATAGATCGTTCTTGACAGAGGACGAGATGGTTGGATGGCATCACCAACTTGATGGACATGAGTTTGAGTGAACTCTGGGAGATGGTGAAGGACAGGGAAGGCTGGCCTGCTGCAGTCCATGGGGTTCCAAAGAGTCGGACGTGACTGAACAACAACTGTTCTAGTTTTATCTCATGACACTAGTTTGTATTGTATTTAAGTATGAAGCCAGGGTGGTGATTTTCTCGTAGAAAGTTTCTGGGTCTAGTCCAACAAACACCAGGTCTGTGTGTGTGTGTTTGTGAGTCTGTATCTGTGTGTGTAAGCAGAGTGGCAGACATCTATTGGACAGAATTTTTGGCTATGAATGTCCTTTACATTTTATAAAGGAATAGTAGACCTGCCTTTCTCTGATGAGTGACAAAGCATATTTTTCTGTCGCAGTCTGTAACAGAACATATCAATACATAAGCTCATTACCAGTAATTTAAACACCAGATTTCCTGCCATGAGGGGACATTTGGAAATGTCTGGAGACATTTTTGTTGTTCTATCTGGCCATGTGGAGCGGGCGGAGGTGTTACTGGTATCTGGTGGGTAGAAGCCAAAGATGCTGCTAATGACCTTACAATGCACTGGACAGTGTCTACAACATATATTTTTTGGTTTAGAATGTCAATAGTACTGAGGCTGAGAAAGCCTGTTGCAGAGATGCAGACTTATTTATATCTGTGGGCATGTTTTCCTCTTGCTTTAGCCTCCAGAAAACCTAAACTTCTGGAGATTTTTGGTCTGCTATAACAATTGTGCAGACCACTTAAGATATGACCTTTAGCTTTGAGCTATCTTGCGCTTAGTTTCACTTTTTCTCAATTTCATAATAATTTCTATTTTGTTACATCTATGTATGTAATCCTGACTTAAACTTTTTTTTATTGGAGTACAGCCAATTAACAAACAATGTTGTGGTAGTTTCAGGGGAACAGGGAAGGGACTCAGCTATACACATACATGTGTCCATTCTCCCCCAAACTCCCCTCCATCCAGGCTGCCACATAACATTGAGTAGAGTTCCCTGTGCTGTACAGCAAAGCCTGACTAACTCTTAAAGTAGAATTTAAACATATCATTTTATATATTTCTAAAGAGAAGCAGCTGGACCACTGATTCTAAAATTCCGAGGCTAGAAATAAGGTTGATGTTCCATCTGCTTCTTGGTGGGTTGTGCATACAGAATTCAGACTCTGCTTTGAATTTCCTCTTCTGGTCCTTGAAGTGACACGTTTTCCCTGTGATACCTAACTTTCCATTAGCTCATCTTGTTTTCATAGTCTTCCCTTTTACTGTGAAGAGAAACGAAACCAAAAACCCCCACTTGTTTCAGCAATCCCCCGTGTCTTCCTCTGTGTGAACTTGCTCAACTAAGAGTTATGCAAATAGGATCAGCTTTGTGTACTCAATCCCAGAGACTGTCACCGGCATGTTTGGTGGGTTTGTTGTCACGAGAGAGTCAGGACCCTGGCCTCCTCTCGTATAGCTCAGCCCCAGCCTTCTTCCAGCCTCACCCACTCCTTCCCCACCTCTTACCTCATTCCCGGCATGGATCTTGGCATGACCTTCCAACTGTCTTGGAACCAAAGAGAAGAAGGCTTGTAGGTATCCACGGAACCTACCTCTTGTGTCCACATGAGGAACTGAGTGCTTGTCACCTCCTGAGATAGCCAGCAGGTGCCTTCTGTCCGTCCAGGGCATGCTGATATGCGCCTCCTGGACACGAAGCCATTTTCCTGATGTCCGTAACTGTCTGCATGATTGACATTTCATTTCCAAGTGATCTTAGCAAATGTAGATGGACGATGGCTCCAGCTGGAGTCTCTCCAAGTTCTTTCCTCCTACAGATTCTCTGGGTTTGAAGGACCTTAGGTTATGGGTCCTCTTGTTTTAAAATTTCAATCAATTTTTGTACAAGTTTATGTATGTGTGTGCATATTATATGTTATATATATACTTATATATAATTAGAGACATTGCATATGTATGTATAATTTACACAAAATAAAAACATCTTTTAAAATTTTAGATTAAAGGTAATTAAACACATGACCTAAGGTTCTTCAAACTCTGATATGTGTGTGTATACATATATATATCTGAATAGGAAATTATATATATGCTATACACACACACACACACACGTAGGGCTTCCCAGATGGTGCCAGTGGTAAAGAACCCACCTGCCAATGCAGGAGACATAAAAGACACAGGTTCCATCCCTGGGTCTTGAAAATCCCCTGGAGGAGGGCATGGCAATCCACTCCAGTATTATTTCTTACAGAATCCCCATGGACAGAGGAACCTGGTGGGCTACAGTCCATGGGGTCACAAAGAGTCAGACTGAAGCAACTTAGCACACACGTACACATACATGTAAATATATACACATATATTTTAAGAAAAAGGCAAACCCCAAAATACCTGCAAACTCATCACCTGTAGATGAACATTGTGATATTTTAGGATATTTCTTCCTAGACACTTTTCCTACCTGTTTATATCATTTCTCCTCACAAAAAAATAGCATCTGGCTATATATGTTGCTTTTTAACTTAAATATATTGTGAATATCTTTTTAAGTCAACAGATGTAATGTGCAATATTTTAACGACTACTAGTATCCTTTTTTGTTGAGGTATCATGTTCTAGACCAATTTTACAAAAGTCAGTTGCCTGAAGGCCAGTTTGATCAAGTTATCAAATGTTCCAATTTACCAGAAGACATGCTTCTTTGAACTACTTGAATATTATTTCTATTTTTAAAGAAACTTTAGGCATTTTAATGTTCTCCTGATAGTTCTTCAAATGGCATATCAACTCTGAGAGTTGTGAAATTAAAAACTTTTAAGTTTAAATTTAAATTTAGAAGGATCAGAAAGTAATTGGAAGTGATCAAACATTCTCAACACAGGGACTGCCCTGGTGGTCCAGTGACTAAGACTCCTCACTCCCAATGCAGGGGGCCCAGGTTTGATCCCTGGCTGGGAACTAGATCCCACATGCCACAACTAAAGATCCCGCATACCGGAACTAAGACCTGGTGCAGCCAAATAAATAAACGAATACTTTTAAAAAAACATTCCCAACACATATGGCATGCTAAATCTCTGGATTCTAAGGATAAGTTAGGCTGTGTTGATCTGTCGGCTGTTTGTAAAATCAGTTGACATGAAAGGATAGAAGAATCTTGAGATATGGAAAGGAAGTGAGGGTGTATAGAGGAATTTGTAGAAAGAAGCAGAAGATTTGAGCCTCAGACATAGCAAAAAACATGCCACTACGTTCAAAAGAATTTTTTAAAATTAACTTGTCCTAAGGGCTGGTTCCAAATAGGAAGAGGAGTACGTCAAGGCTGTATACTGTCACCCTGCTTATTTAACTTATATGCAGAGTACATCATGAGAAACGCTGGGCTGGAAGAAGCACAAGCTGGAATCAAGATTGCCGGGAGAAATATCCATAACCTCAGATATGCAGATGACACCACCCTTATGGCAAAAAGTGAAGAGGAACTAAAAAGCCTCTTGATGAAAGTGAAAGAGGAGAGTGAACAAGTTGGCTTAAAGCTCAACATCCAGAAAACGAAGATCATGGCATCTGGTCCCATCACTTCATGGGAAATAGATGGAAAAACAGTGGAAACAGTGTCAGACTTTATTTTTCTGGGCTCCAAAATCACTGCAGATGGTGATTGCAGCCATGAAATTAAAAGACGCTTACTCCTTGGAAGGAAAGTTATGACCAACCTAGATAGCATATTGAAAAGCAGAGACATTACTTTGCCAACAAAGGTCCGTCTAGTCAATGCTATGGTTTTTCCAGTGGTCATGTATGAATGTGAGAGTTGGACTGTGAAGAAGGCTGAGTGCCGAAGAATTGATGCTTTTGAACTGTGGTGTTGGAGAAGACTCTTGAGAGTCCCTTGGACTGCAAGGAGATCCAACCAGCCCATTCTAAAGGAGATCAGCCCTGGCTGTTCTTTGGAAGGAAGGATGCTAAAGCTGAAACTCCAGTACTTTGGCCACCTCATGAGAAGAGTTGACTCATTGGGAAAGACTCTGATGCTGGGAGGGATTGGGGGCAGGAGGAGAAGGGGACGACAGAGGATGAGATGGCTGGATGGCATCACTGACTCGATGGACGAGAGTGTGAGTGAACTCTGGGAGTTGGTGATGGACAGGGAGGCCTGGAGTGCTGCAATTCATGGGGTCGCAAAGAGTCAGACACAACTGAACGACTGAACTGAACTGAACTGAAGGGCCTCCCTTGTAGCTCAGTTGGTAAAGAATCTGCCTGCAGTGCAGGAGACCCGGGTTCGATCCCTGGGTTGGGAAGATCCCCTGGAGAAGGAAATGGCAACCCACTCCAGTATCCTTGCCTGGAAAATCTCATGGACAGAGGAGCCTGGTGGGCTGCAGTCCAGGGGGTCGCAAAGAGTCAGGCAACAACTGAGTGACTAACACTTACACTTAAAAGTTAAGAAATGAAGTAGGAAACTACAGAAAAATCATATCCCCTATTGTGTGTTAGTTGCTCAGTCATGTCCAAAGAATTTTTAAAAGTTAACTTGTCCTAAAAGTTAAGAAATGAAGTAGGAAACTACAGAAAAATCATATCTCCTATTGTGTGTTAGTTGCTCAGTTGTGTCCTACTCTTTGCGACCGCATGGACTATAGCTCGCCAGACTCCTCTGTCCATGGGATTCTCCAGGCAAGAATACTGGAGTGGGTTGCCATTCCCTTCTCCAGGATATCTCCTATTACACTTAAGCTAATTACTGTTTCCAAAATTACATCCATAAATATTTCAATTTTCATCTCTAAAAGATAAAGAATCACATTTTCAACATAAATTTAATACCATTATTAAACATAAAAGTGATTATTCCTTATCATCAAATATTCAATAAATGATCAAATTTTTCCAGTTGTCTCATAATTATTCTTAATAATTTGGCTACCAATTACTAGTAATCAAGGCTAATATGGTAGCCCACTCCAGTATTCTTGGCTGGAAAATCCCATGAACAAAGGAGCCTGTTAGGCTACAGTCCATGGGGTTGCAGAGTCAGAGATGATTGAATGACTGAGCATGCACACATGCATAAGGCTAATACAGTTCTAAGAAGACTCAACAAGTCTTAGTTTCTAAAAATAGAACATTCCTTTAAAAAAGCATCATAGAAATCTTCAAAAGCTTTTAAAACAATTACATTGGATAAGAATTATTATACCCTTAAGCTATTGAATACTAACACAAACCAGCAGTAAACTTAAACTGTTAAAACATCACATCAAATGTGAAATTATATACACTATACAAAGAGTTAAAAGATACAAAATTTGGTAAATTTGTCATCTTGTAAGGTGAAAATCCTCAGAGAATTGGTTTTGGGTGAAATGAATTTCAAGAGCTAGTCTCCATTTATTTAACCAATGACCTATTACCTGCCAAACCTTTTTTTCTTTTTTTTTTAATTGGAGTATAGTTAATTTACTATGTTGTGTTAGTTTCAGGTGTACAGCAAAGGGATTCAGTTATATATAGTTTTACATACACATACACACACAGGCTTCCCTGGTGGCTTAGTGGCAAAGAATCTCCCTGCCAGTACAGAAGACACGGGTTCTATCCCTGGGTCAGGAAGATCCCCTGGAGATGGAAACCGCAACCCACTCCAGTATTCTTGCCTGGGAAATCCCATAGACAGAGGAGCCTGGTGGGCTGTAGTCCATGAGGTCACAAAGAGTCAGACACAACTTAGCAACGAAATGACAGCGACATATAACTATATAGTCTACATTTACATTCTCTTTCATTAAAAGGGATGATTTGGGAGAATGGCATTGAAACATGTATAATTTCATATAAGAAACGAATTGCCAGTCCAGGTTCGATGCAGGATACAGGATGCTTGGGGCTGGTGCACTGGGATGACCCAGAGGGATGGTACAGGGAGGGAGGTGGGAGGGGGGTTCAGGATGGGGAACACGTGTACACCTGTGGCGGATTCATGTTGATGTATGGCAAAACCAATACAATATTGTAAAGTAATTAGCCTCCAATTAAAATAAATAAATTTAAATAAAAAAAAGAAACAGTCCATAGAGTTAGCAACAACAACAAAAAAAGATGGCAGCACTTGATTAATATTTTAAAAATAGATCTACTGAAGGCAAAATGTAGCAGTAAGGAAAAATAAGTGAATAACAAGCAACGGAAACATATACATTACCGTATGTAAAACAGATCACCAGTGGGTATTTGCTGTATGGTTCAGGGAACCCACAGCTGGTGTTGTGACAACTTAGAGGGTTGTGATAGGGTGGGAGGTGGGAGGGAGGTTCAAGAGAGAGGGAACATATGTATACCTATGGCTGATTCGTGTTGATGTATGGCAGAACTCAACACAATATTATAAAGCAGTTATCCTTCAACTAAAAATAAAAAAGAGAATAAACGTAAAAAAAAAGAAAAAAAGTTATTTCAAAATACTGAGGATAGTTCCCTATGCTATACAGTAGATCCAGTTGATTATCTGTTTTGTATACAGCAGTGTGTATATGTTCGGAGAAGGCGATGGCACCCCACTCCAGTACTCTTGCCTGGAAAATCCCATGGATGGAAGAGCCTGGTGGGCTGTAGTCCATGGGGTCGCTAAGAGTCGGACACGACTGAGCGACTTCACTTTCCCTTTTCACTTTCATGCATTGGGGAAGGAAATGGCAACCCACTCCAGTGTTCTTGCCTGGAGAATCCCAGGGATGGGGGAGCCTGGTGGGCTGCGGTCTATGGGGTCGCACAGAGTCGGACACGACTGAAGTGACTTAGCCGCAGCAGCAGTGTGTATGTTGCTCCCAAACTCCTAATTTGTCTCTCTATCACCTTTCTTCTTTGTTAACCATAAAGTTTGTTTTCTGTCTCTTTTTCAGTTTTGTAAATAAGTTCATTTGTGTCATTTTTTTAGGTTACACATATAAGTGATGTATGATATTTGTCTGTTTCTGCCTAGCTTACTTAGTATGATCATCTCTAGGTACATTTATGTTGCTGTAAATGACATTGTTTCATACTTCTTATGGTTGAGTAATATTCTATTATATATATATAATATTCCACTTGCATATATATGGTGTGTATATATATATGCACATGTGTACCACATCTTCTTTATCCATTCATCTGTTGATGGACACTTAGGTTTCTTCCACGTCAAACAAGTCTATTTCTGATTGGATGGTATTATAATACAGTCTCACAATAAAAATCCCTTTCTTAGAGCTTTGTGTAACTACCCAGTTATTTTCTTAGAAATCTCTTATTGGGAGAGAGTGGGTGTTGTGTTGAGAAGTGGATACGTTGTAAAGGCCCTTGTTACCTGCTGTCAAGGTGAAGAGTATCACATACTCTCTCCCGCCATGCCCACCGATTTCATTTCATGGTGAGGAGATTAGAGTCCTGAGACCGGCTTAGTCTTGTCCATATACAGGACTGTCCAGGCCAGACCTGCAGCTGGACACCCAGATTCCTAACTTCCGCACACCTTTGTCACTTCTCCACTGTCTTCTAGGCAAGAGCTAGATTTCTCTTCCACTTTCTCTGTGCTGGATACCAACCTCCAGGTGTTTGAATTTCATCTACCTCTGAAACTGTCTTGCATTTCTTTTCTGGACTCACTCTAACTAATGTAGTGATAAAAATTGTACCAGGTTATTAAAGTTCCAAAAATGCAGTCAATTTGCTGTCTTTCGTATTTGACTGTTATTTCGAAAGATCTCTGTGTCAGGTTAGGTTCACATTTTTATGCCACACATTCATGTTTAGTTCATTGCCCGATCCCTGGGTCTTCCTGAAGCTGCACCTGGCTCTTAGAGCACAAAATAAAGAAATGGTTTCAAACTGGATAAAGACATCAGCAAACATGAGTAAATTAAAATGGATCAGATTTTTATTTCAAAGGCTTGAAGAAGAGTTAATTAAGAGGGAATCAGCCGTAATGTACTGGGTCTCTCATTTCAGCATGGGGGGGTGCTTTTTAAAATTAATTTTTTATTGATACACTTTTAGTATACTCATAAGTTGTAAAACCATCACCACTCTCTAATTCCAGAAACTGATGCATCTTCTGTGAAACAGGCTTGCAGATTTTGCACACTGCAGTTCAACTGTGAAAAAAAAAAAAAAAAGGAAAGAAAGGAAAAAGGAGGGAAAAGAAATCTTCACATTGTCTAACTCTTCTCTCTCCAGCTCTCTGAGTAGCAGCAGGTGGGAAAACAACCTTAAGTTGACCAACAGGGGTCAAATCATTTCCATTTTAAACAGTCTGTTTTCCATCATGACTCTACACCTTCCAGATAAGAGTTGTCCTTCTTGTTTCTTCTGCTCTCTTCCAAGATGTAGATAGATGCAGGTTTCTCTTGTGTTATTTGGGGAGAAAGAAGCCATCCCCCACCTCAAACAAATGGTTGATATTAGCACACGTGGAAATGCCTATTGTTGTTCAGTCACTAAGTCATGTCCAACCCATGGACTACAGCACACCACGCTCCTCTGTCCTTCTCTATCTCCCAGAATTTGCACAGACTCATGTCCATTGAGTCAGTGATGCCATCCAACCATCTCATCCTCTGTTATCCCCTTCTCCTCTTGCCCTAAATCTTTCCCAGCATCAGGGTCTTTTCCTATGAGTCAGCTCTTCACATCAGGTGGCCAAAGTATTGGAGCTTCAGCATCAGTCCTTCCAATGAGTATTCAAGGTTGATTTCCTTTAAGATTGACTGGTTTAATCTCCTTGCTGTCCAAGGGACTCTCAAGAACCTTCTCCAGCACCACAGTTCAAAAGCATCAATTCTTGGGCACTCAGCCTTCTTTATGGTCCAGCTTTCACATCTGTACATGACTACTGGAAAAACCATAGCTGTGACTAAATGGACCTTTGTTCAAAAAGTAATGTCAGTCTAAAGTGATTTAGACCTTAGCAGGGGCATTATAGTAGAGAAAGACAACTACTTAAGTTGGAGTAGATGGTGCTGGTCATGGAGTTGAGTTCTGATGCTCCCTCCTCTTCTGTCCCCTTCCTTCCCCCGGATACCCAGGAGGCTTTTCTGACCCCTTTCTCTCGTATAAGCAGTTTGGAGAAAAGATCCCAATTCCTCCCTGGGCTTTGCATCTCTAAAAAAGCCTCCAAAGTCTCATTCTTAAAAGTAAAGGAAAAAGGAAAACGGTCAAAGGGCATCTGAAAGGTTTCTATTTGGGCAGGCAAGGTACATCTCTCAGGCTACATAACCGGTACCAGGTTGCCCAGATAAGAATTGTCTTGGGGATGAGTCCCTGTGAATGATCCTGGAACCAAGCTCAACTTGCTTTGGAAGCTCAAGACCACTTTTGTCTGGGATCGTAGGCACCTATCCCTATGTTCCTGGGGCTTCCTTTCTCTTCTGAGGCTCCCTCACTCAGCTCTTCTGGAGGTGAGCTCCTTGCACGGTCAGGCAAGAGGCCTTGGGTGGTTGGAAGTGCATCTCCAAGGCCACTGGGCTCAGGTCCACTTTGGCAGGGACCGTTGATCACCAGGCATGGGTCCATCTCTGGTAGTGTCTTCCTGGTCTGCAGTGTGCCAGTCACAGAGCAAGCAAGTGCTCATCTTCCTCTCATTTCCCACATGCTGTCTCCTGCCCTAGAGATGCTTCTGGTCACTCCATAATGACCACTTACATTTCGCAAGGTCAGGCCAAAGGGGGTCAGGAGGGGGACTTCAGAACCTCTGGATGCGTTATTTACTAGCTCCTGGGAAAGTGCCGTGCAAATGTACACGTTCAGTCTGGGAAGTTGCAGTGAAGTGAAAAAAAAAAAATGTTTTTGTTGAGTTTCTGTGTGGCTGCTGGGATGCTGTCTTTAAAGACAGATGCCTTTAAAGAAAGCAAATACATCGGTCATCATAAAAAGAAAATGCTGTCATAATAAAAACAAAGCAAAGAAACCAATTTCTTTGGTAGCACTTTGTAAAGGCAAGAAATTTATGTTCTCAGGGGTTAAATTCTAGTACTTCTGTTTTTCGATTTTAAGATCTAGGATTCTGAACATAAATGTGTGAAATAGCTGTTAAAATCTGGGTTCAGATTTTATAGGGGAAGTAGCAGTCCAATTTCCTGTTTTTATTTCTTTTAGCTCTCAGAATAGGAGAAATTGGTGATTTAAAAATCTTTCTATAGCCGAGAGGTGAATTTATATGAACTTCAGGCTGAAATGGACATGATGGAATATCTTTTAAATTTGTGAAACTTATGGTGAAAAACAAAATATTACCTGAAACGTATATTATATAAATCCAAGCTCAGGAACCTCTTTCATTGCAGAATTCCTTCCCCTCAAAGGTCCGTCTAGTCAAAGCTATGGTTTTTCCAGTAATCTTATACAGATGTGAGAGTTGAACTATAAAGAAAGCTGAGCACTGAAGAATTGATGCTTTTGAACTGTGGTGTTGGAGAAGACTCTTGAAAGTCCCTTGGTCTGCAAGGAGATCCAACCAGTCCATCCTAAAGGAGATCAGTCTTGAATATTCATTGGAAGGACTAATGCTGAAGCTGAAACTCCAATACTTTGGCTACCTGATACGAAGAACTGACTCTTTTCTAAGACCCTGATGCTGGGAAAGATTGAAGGCAGGAGGAGAAGGGGACGACAGAGGATGAGATGGTTGGAGGGCATCACCGACTCAATGGACATGAGTTTGAGTGAGCTCTGTGAGTTGGTAATAGACAGGGAAACCTGGTGTGCTGCAGTCCATGGGGTTGCAAAGACTCGGACATGAACTGAACTGAATACACACATTTATGTTCACATCATCATGTTATTAAAGTGGACAGCAGGGCTTCCCTTATGGCTTAGTGGTAAAGGATTCACCTCCCAATGCAGGAGACATGGATTTGATCCCTGATCAAGGAAGATCCCACATGCTGCATAGCTACTAAGCCCGTGCACCACAACTATTGAGCCTGTGCTCTAGAGCCCAGGAGCCACAACTACTGAGCTCTCAAGCTGCAACTACTGAAGTCTGAGCGCCCACAACAAGAGAAGCCACCTCAGTGAGAAGCCTGAGCAGGGCAACTGGAGACTGGCCCCAGCTCCCAGCAACTAGAGAAAAGCCCACGCGGCCACAAAGACTCAGCACAGCCAAAAATAAATAAATATAATTTTTTTTTAAAAAGTAGACAAAAGAGTGACCTGACGTCTAGGTTACCTTGCCTAACAGAGGGGAGGAGGGAGAGGGGAGAAAAGCTCCGTTTAGAAGGTGTAAGTGGGGCATGTGCCAGCCAGAAGCTGATTTGGGAAGTGTGCTGCTGCGGGTCCCTCTTTGGGGTGAAATGGGGTTTCCTTATACATCTCATCACGAATTCTCTCCCTCCCAGTAATGGAGGGAAACCTAGGCTTTGGGTTACATTTATTTATATATTATTTAGCAGAGATGTATATAGCTCTTACTATGTGCTGCTTAAGTACACTTCAAGCACTTTACACATATTACTGATTTAAGGCACGTCACCCTCATAACAAACCGATGAGCTAGATGAAGTGATCTCCATTTTTTTCAGAAGGAAACTGGAGCACAGAGGTTAGGTTGCTTGCCAAGATCACACAGTTAATAATTGAGGGATGCAGGATTTGAGTTTAGCAATCTGACTTCACAGTTCTTTTCTCCAAAATATTTTGCAAATTGTGGTGTCTTCCTTAGGAATTAAAAAAAATATATATATATATATATTTTGGCTGCACCGTGGGGCTTGTGGGATCCAGTTCCTGGGCCAGGGATGGAACCCGGGTGACCATAGTGACAGCACCAAATCCTAACCACTAGGCCTCCAGGAAACTCCTTTCCTTAGACATTTTTTTAAGATAAAATTTCTTTATGGGCTGTTGCATCTTACAAATGAACTTCAGAACCTAAGCAACATGATGGTGGGATCCTTTCAGACTATTTTCTGTGCATGTTAATTATACATGGATGTGTGCATGTGTGTGTATGTGTATGTATGTATGTGTGTGTGTATGTATGTATGTGTGTGTGTGTGCTGATTGATTACATAAATTGATAGATATATATTAGGGCTTCCCTGGTGGCTCAGAGGGTAAAGCGTCTGCCTACAATGCGGGAGACCCGGGTTCAATCCCTGGGTTGGGAAGATCCCCTGGAGAAGGCAATGCCAACCCACTCCAGTACTCTTGCCTGGAAAATCCCATGGACTGAGAAGCCTGGTAGGCTACAGTCCATGGGGTCGCAGAGTCAGACACAACTGAGCGACTTCACTTCTTAGATATATATGAATTTTTTTCAATAAATGATTGGTGGTCAAGAGCATCAAAGTTATGCAAATCTCTCTTTTTAACCCACCTCACTCTTATAATATGCTCAGTTCAGTTCACTTTAGTCACTCAGTTGTGTCTGACTCTGCGACCCCATGGACCGCAGCACACCAGGCCTCCCTGTCCATCACCAACTCCCAGAGTTTATCCAAACTCATGTCCATGGAGTTGGTGATGCCATCCAACCATCTCATCCTCTGTCATCCCCTTCTCCTCCTGCTTTCATACTGTTCATGGGGTTCTCGAGGCAAGAATACTGAAGTGGTGTGCCATTCCCTTCTCCAGTGGACCACATTTTGTCAGAACTCTCCATCATAACCCGTCCATCTTGGGTGGCCCTACACGGCATGGCTTAGTTTCACTGAGTTAGCAAGGCTGTGATCCATGTGATATAATGTCAGTTTGGCTTAATTTAATGAACTCTCCCCTATCAGGCTTCCCTGGTGGCTCAGACGGTAAAGAATCTGCCTGCAGTGTAGGAAACCTCGGTTCAATTCCTGGGTTGGGAAGATCCCCTGGAGCAGGGAATGGCAACCCACTCCAGTATTCTCGCCTGGAGAATGAAATAGACAGAGGAGCCTGGCAGGCTACAGTCCATGGGGTCACAAAGAGTCAGACATGACTGAACAACTAACAGACAACAACACAACCTCTATTGATGGACATCTAGATTGTCTGTGTCTGTTATATAAATAAGACCAGTATGAACATCCTTGTACTCTGTGTAAGCATATCTAAAGAACAAATCCTCTACAAGTTTTCACCATAAAAACCAACAACAACAACAAAAACCCCTAAAAATGTGAAGTGATGAATATGTTAACTGTTTTGAGGTAATAATTTCGCAATATGTAAGTATATCGAATCATCACATTGTACACCTTAAACTTATACAATGGTATATGTCAATTATATCTCAATAAAGCTGGAGAGAGAGACTTCCCTGGTGAGCCACTGGTAAAGAACCTACCCTCCAATGCAGAGGACGGGGGTTTGAGCCCTGGTCAGGAAGCTAGGATCCCACATGCCCCAGGGCCACTAAGCCCAAGCACTGCAACTAGCGAGGCCCACATGCCTCAACGAAGACCCAGCAAAGCCAATACATCAATAAGATTGTAAAAAAAAAAAAAAAAGCTGGAGAGAGAGAAAAAAGAACAGCCTCTCAGAAGTGGAATTCCAGGTGGACAGCTGCTTCCTTGCTGAGCATGTCGATAACTGTGGGACATTATTTGGTCTGGCCATGACCAGCCTGATGATAAATGAGGAGTCATAATTAGCCTTTTATCCCAGAGTTTCTTCTGGTTTTTCTTTTTTAAACAGAGATTTTAGTATTCAAAGGCCCTTCAGTGAGGATGAGGCACCACTAATGGATATTTGCCCCAGTGAACGTCTGGACAGAAAAGTCGCCCAATCCTGATTTCTGGATATGTTGATGGCAGTCCCTTTGTGACAGAGGGTCACCTGCTGTCTGTGTCTGGTTAGATCATCTACTTGAGCTTCTATGATGAACAGCATCCTAGGGGTGTATTTGCATGCGAGACCCTCAGGTATTATCATGATTAATTCATATCTGCTGGGAAAGATTGAGAGCAGAAGGAAAAGGGGTCAACAGAGGATGAGATGGTTGGATGGCATCACTGACTCAATGGATATGAGTTTGAGCAAACTCGGGAGATGGTGAAGGACAGGAAAGCCTGGTGTGCTGCAGTCCATGGGGTCACAAAGAATCAGACATGACTGAACAACTGAACAACAACAGAGTCCACATGTAAAATGTGCTTTCATTTACTGTTAAAAAAGAAATATCGAAGACATTGCCGACAGCACTTTATGTGAAGCCCATCCTATGAAACTTTAGAAATTTTATGCTGGGGCGTGCCCGTCCACTGTGGACCCAGGTCAGCTTCCTTTTTCCCAGGAGAGTGCCCTGTGATGCCGGCTCTGGCTCTTCCTGCCGGAAAGCTCCTACTGCAAATCTGGATCCACATTTGCATTGTCTTCTTTTCCTCACCTAGAGTTTTCTGTTTCCAGTTTGTTAAACTCACTTTTTGGTAAAAGTATTTCAAATCCTTTTTGAGAAAGAAGCGGGCTATAAAAAACAGTGTCTTTAGCATCATTAATAATGAGATAAACACGTTTCAAAATAGCCATTGTTTGGCAAAAGGGTAAGAAAAAAAAAGCACATACTTCAGGCGAAAGCTATGTGAGTCCACCATTCACTTGTGCAATGGTTTGAGGCCAGTCATGTAATCTCTCCATGCCTCCATTTACTCCTCTGTAAAATGGGATTAATAATACCTGGGTCATGGGGTTTCTTCGAGGATTAGATGAGATGCTCAGAAAATTACAGATGTTTAATTGAAAAATAAATACTAAGGTGTAAATCCTTATAAAGCGTAGCTCCTGTCACTTGCAAACATGTAACTGGGCTCTTAGTTTTTGTTGGGGGTGCACTGGGTTTTGTGTGTTTCTGGTACCTTGGCTCAGTGAAAAGAATTGAAGACCTGGTGCTGTTTATCCTCTGATGCAACAGGATGCTATCTGAGCTCTTTTGCTGGAATGTTTGAACTGCAGGGACCCAAACTCAAAGCTCAGTGCTAGTGGGTTAGGGTCTTCGTCTCCAGCGTGCACACGGGGCTCTCAATTATCTGTGTGATGAAAAGTGAAAGTTACTCAGTGGTATCTGACTCTTTGTGACCCCATGGACTGTAGCTTGCCAAACTCCTCTGTCCTTGGAATTTTCCAGGCAAGAATACTTGAGTGGGTTGCCATTCCCTTTTTTAGGGGAGCTTCCTGACCCAGGGATTTGAACCCAGGTCTCCTGCACTGCAGGTGAATTCTTTATCATCTGAGCCACCAGGGAAGCCCATGTGATGGGGGAGAGGGAAATCATGAACTATGCATAAATAAATAATACTGCAGATTAGACGACCCCCTCACACATCCTCCCACTTTTAATTTTCATTCTCTGTTTTCCTTCCCATGGCCACGGCCTTCAGACGATTGCCATCACCGCTTCAGAGGACCGAACCACCAATTCCCCGATCTGTGCCATATCACTAACACCCACGAAGTGACTTTCTAATCTCATCTGCCTTCACACACAAATGTGTGTGCACACGCACACACTACAGGGGTAGCTAATATTTTCCTGGGAATTTTTTGGCATAAAGTCGTTTATACTGTCCTTCTATGTTCTCCCTTATCTGACTTTTTATTTTGAAAATTTCAAATCTACAGAAAAAAAATCCTCACCTAGAGTCACTAATTTTTTTAAAGCTATTTTGCCACATCTGTCCCCTCCTCTTGCTCCCTTGTCCCCCTTTTTTCTTTTTCATTTTGGTGGAAATGTTGACAGCTGGCAGATACCCTGAGCCCACATCCGTACCCGCCTCATGAGCATCCTCTCAGATGAGGACCTTCCCCTGCATGACCACAGTACCATCATCACATCAATGAAACGCATAATCCTCCGGAATCAAGTCCACATGTATTCAGATATCTCCAATGATCCTACCCACGTGTCCTCCCCCACTCACCTATTCATTCAAGGCTCATTTAGGGAATACTTCTGAAGTTCCCACCTTTTGACACATCATGGACCTGTCTGATTATTTTGATCCTTTAACCTCTGTTTCCTGTGAACTAGTAGTTAGTTCTATAGGTTTCTGTGCCTCTATCTCCAATACAACAACGGCTGGGGCAGGGATGTCCTCTTTCCCTTTCCTTGTCTGTCTGGAGCGGGAGGGGCTGGGATGAGCACACTGGAAGCCCAGAGTGCAGCAGCCTGAGCACTTGGTCCATCCCTTCTTTCCACAAACCCTCCTGGAGCACCTGCTCGGAGTGGTATTTCAGAGAAGAAACAGGCTGGGACCCCAGCCTGTCTACTTCAGGAGATCTGAGGAGGTAACATTTGGGTCCAGATCTGGAAAAAAAGACAGAACTGGAGTGTGTTAGAGCCAGGGAGGGTGTGGGGAGACAAGTGGGCTCCCGGGAAACATCCTGGGGAGAGGTGCGCATGACCAGGAACGCGTGTGTCCTAGGGGCCCGCTGGGCTGCTCCTTTCACAGCTCAGGGAGCCATTGGGGTCCACTAGGGTCCACTAGGGTTGGCCTTTTCCAATACCGACTTCCTTCCTTCATGCAGCCCCGTTTTCATGCGAATAAGCTAAAAACATTTTTTTGGAGGGTAGGAGTAGGGGTGGAGGTGGGATGGGTCAAAAAAGAGCTCCCCTGCTTATTTACAGATCAACTAGGAAACCCATCCCATTTCAGAAACTTTAGCACATGAAAGAAAAAAAAAATACTGTGCTGTTTTGAGTCAAAGAAGTACTTGCTTCCCCTTTATTTTGGGAACTACAGCTCACTAGTCTCAGAAAGAGGCGTGGCCGTCTTCAGAGGCTTCCTATGTCAGCCAATGAGATGATAAACAAGGCGGTGGTCGCCGAGGCCTGTGGGACCAAAGGCAGGCCAAGCCGGGGCAATAGGGACGAGCTCCTGAGGCTTTTTTGACCCATTCCTCCTCTAGGAGGTGTTCCGAACTCCCATCACCCGCCTTCCCCACGTGAAACCGTCCTTGTTCTGTGATGTTCTGGGCAGGGGTCCCCTTTGGCAGTGCCTGAGAATGACAGTCACAGTGGAGCGCCCACCCCCCTGTGCCCCTGGAGAACTTCCTGGACTGTGTCCAGGGAATCTGCTCTGTGAACCTAGGCGATTCTTGCGTGCCTTTAGGTTTGGGAACACCGCCCTCCAGTATCTTGTAATGGAGTGCATAACAGATTTTGTTTTGTCTTTAATGTATAAATTTGACCGTGAGGCTGTGCTGTGAGGAATAGTCATATCCAATTTCAGTTTTAAAGTCGCCTTTAGATCTAAAGTTCCCAGTTTGCTTTGGGTGGCACTCTGCACATCCTAGTATAACTGAATAGACAGATAAGAGTTTAGCCTTTAGAAGGGTGGTTCCATCTGTCTCACTGGTTGTGCTCAAGCCCTCTTCTGTCGGGGCGTGTTTCCTGAGGCCTTAGGCTGGCTGGCGGCACCCTCTGTGCCTCTGGCTCTGACATCTCTCATGTTTTCCACACTCACACGTCTCACTGGGAAGTCTACAGATGTGATCATGTGGATGTTCCTACAAGCATCTATTCTCCATACCTGTGTCTCCTCTTTGATTTCCCGTCTCCGTGAAGGCCACCACCATTGCCCCAGGCCCCAAGCCATATAAGGTTGGAGCCACCCTTTATGCTTCCTGCCTCTTCATCATGTTTGCCTTTGAAGCCCCAGGTCCCCTCACTTCACTTTGCACAGTGACATTCGTCTTCAGCCATGCTTCCCCCTCCAGCCCAACTCCTGGACTTCCCTACTTGTTCCCTGAAGGGTTTGACTTGAACTAGTTCCCGGAAGGGGCCGTGTTCCCGGGGCCAGTACTTTGCATGTGAAGTTGTCTCTTCCTGGAATCCCTTTACTGACTCTGCCACCTAGCTGACATCACTCCCATTCTGACTCAAAGCGTTTCCATCAGGACACTTCCCCTGCCCACATCCTTTTCCTCTCGCTTGAGGTCAGTGTCCTTTCCTATGTCCTGTGCATCCTCTGTCGTTGACCTGCCACATTGCATTGTTATTTTAATTCACGCATCTTCACCACAAGAATAGGAGCGTCCTTAGGGCAGGAATTTATGCTGACCTGAAATTGATGCTCAATAAATTGTTGTTGAATGAATGAGTGAACAGATTATGAACAAGCACCTGGCTTGTGAACAGTCTTCACCTTTTTGACTTGGTTAAATCATCAGCGATGAAGAATAGAAGTGTGTTTGTTGTTGTTGTTGAGTCGCTATCACCTTCTCTTAAATGGAGAGACTTCGGTGGCTGGAAGCCAGTTCTGGAATGGTAAAACGATGCCATTGCTTTTGTATTCCAACAGGAACTATGGGATGTATAAAGTCAAAAAGGAAAGACAATCTGAATGACGATGGAGTAGATTTGAAGACGCAACCAGTACGTAATACTGACCGAACTATTTATGTGAGAGATCCAACGTCCAATAAACACCAAAGGCCAGTAAGTAGATAGTCTCAGGGGAGCATTCCCACGGCAGGATCAAAACATGGCTGCGTAATTTAAACTCCAAATCTTACCATGTGCATGCCAAAAAAAAAAAAAATCATGTTAATTACTTGGGCCTCAAATAATTTTTTATATACTTTGTTACTTAATCCTTTAAAGAGTTTATAAATATATTCGAGACAACCAGGCCACTTAATGTACAGTAAAGGGGACTTTGGTCACCTTATGTGTGGCTATTATCACCTTTCCTGTCACTGGTACAAATACCCTCTCTTTATATGTAAGGACATGTATATGAGCTTGTGTGACTTAGGATGGGCAATAAGAATAGTGGTCTGGAAGCAGAAGGAAATGCTGAATTCAAGTCGGAAGCCAAAATAGGTGCTAATATGCCCTTTGGTAGATGTTGTTGTTTAGTCGCCCAGTCACATCCAGCTCTTTGAGACCCCGTGGACCGTAGCCCACCAGGCTCCTCTGTCCATGAGATTTCCCAGGCAAAAATACCGGAGTGGGTTGCCATTTCCTTCTTCCCTGGGGAAGGAAGATCCTAGGGGATCTTCCTGACCCAGAGATCAAACCTGCGTCTCCCATGTTGGCAGGCATATTTTTTACTGCTAAGCCACCAGGGTAGCCATCATACTTTATCCCATCATGTTATTCTTCAATTAATTCAAACTAGTATGAACACTGAAGTTGTCATGACTTACTATAGAGAATTAAAAGATAAAAAAAAAAAAGCAACTAATTCTGCCTTCTAACCTAGGACAAATACCTGTACCAGCATTTTTACATGATGGATGTGCTCTCTGATGTGTTTGAGAAATGCTTGGCAAAGAACTAATATCACATTTCATGAAAGAAAGGAACAGAGCTTTGGATAATTACAACCTTAAATGCACTTTACTTCAGATCTTAGGTCCTTTCTGTTTGCTCACTGTATATATGTACATCCCCCATTGCCTGGTTTTTATGGAAACCAGTGTTTCAGCGTTTAAGCTGAAAGCAGCTTATTCCACATTAGTCCAAATGCCTTCATTAAGAGTTTTCATTGTTTCTCTAATCTGACATGTTTTTAAATGCCTTGGCATTCTAGAAGTATATTATTGTTGTCATGCCCTGTACCAGCCCCCTCCCCTACGTTCCCCCTTATCCTGCAGGTATGGTGTATGTCAAGGCCACATGTCATTGTTGAGATTGGTAAATCGGTGCTTGCACCAGAAAACTGATATTCTTGCAAAAAAGTAGAGATGAAGAGTGAATACATTATGCTGTTAATTCCCTATATGATATTTCTAGACAGATAAATTAACGTTAATTTTAGGAACGTCCCCGGCAGTCCAGTTTTTAAGACTTTATGCTTCCAATGCAGGGGGCAAGGGTTTGATCCCTGGCTGGGAAACTAAGATCCTATAGGCTGTGGTGCACAACCAAAAAAGAAATTCAAGAAAAACATTGTGGACTTCCCTGGTAGTCACTGATTAAGAGTCCTGCCAATGCAGGGGACATGGATTTGATCCCCTGTGCAGAAGGACCCCCATACCACAGGGCAATTAAGCCTGTGGGCCCTAGAACCCGTGCTCAAGAGAAGCCACTGCACTGAGAAGCCTGTACACTGCAACTAGAGAGTAACCCCGTAACTAGAGAAAGCCCATGCACAGCAGTGAAGACCCAGCACAGCCAAAACTAAAGAAACAATTTTTTAAATATTGTAATTTTACAACAGAAACTCAAAATGTACAAGATTATTAATAACTTTTATAATTTAGTTATAAATACCTATAAATATAATATTCAAAAACACATCACATAAATAGGTATAGATGTGGAGCTATGCTATGGAAATATGACTAACAGAAAATGAAATGATACAAGGACTTGGAGTCACAGATAATTTTCTCGTTATAGACTTCAAAGGCGTCATAAAAAGGACCTGACTTTTTCCAGTGTCATGTGCTGTAGATTTTACATGGTTTAAAATCCCCCATTTTTTTTTTAACGTAATTAAAGAAGATGTCCTTCATTCAGAAAAGCAAAGGAGACCAGTACAAACTTACGCACCATTTTTCCTCTTGGTAAGAGTAAAGGAGGTTAAAAGATAAGTTAGAAAGCAGAAGTAGGAAGCAGGTTTGAAATCTCTCAGTTCCCTCATGCACCCCCGGAGCGCAGTACACTCCACCTTCTGTGGTCACAGGTGCCCTAGTTTGTGAACTGGGCAGTTGGACCTTATTCCATGGATAACATTCAGTTCCAGCCAGATGTGCCCAAAACACACCCCTGGATTGAGTACAGGCTGTATGTGTGACAGCAAGGCTGAACTGAATCGAATTCAATAACTCTCTAAGGAAAAGACATTTTAGAGAAGAACAGTGGTGACAGATGCTTTCTAAACATGTGTTTTGGCCTTCTGAAGAATGTGTTCAATCATTTGTCAATTAAGGACTCTTTGATATTTGAAAATCAGCTTGCTGCTTTCAAAATGATTTAATCAGTCTCTCATCTTCTAATTGTTTCCTCTAACTGCTTTAAAATTGATCATACATTCTAATTATGCAAATCTGAATGAGTTTAAAAATCGGTATAGAACTCCTTGAAATAAGTATTGAAAGATCATCCGGAGCCAAGAGTTTCTCAACCAGAAAAAATGTAATCCCCTGCTCCCCGCCCCTGGAGATTGGATGGGCTGACTTCCATCAGAAATTTAAATTTCAGTACAAGCTGTTTTGATTCATATTCCATTCAATCACGTTAATCAAAGAGAAACACAATGAAGCCCAGGAAGTCTCACACATCCTCCCCATGTCAATGAAGGAAAAAGGAATTTGATTTCCAAGGTGATTGGGGTGGCCTTTTGTACCGCCAGGCCCTTCCTGATCATTCAGCTCCAAGCTAAAAAAACAGGGATGCCATCTGTCCCCATAGCGGAATCGGGGTCAGCCACAGGAAGCCTGGATCTGTTAGGACTTGTTCTCAGCTGCCAGTGACCAAGCCCTTACAGCAGCTTTTAAAACAAGTCTGGGAAAAGTGAAGATCAGCAGTCCTGGCCTGGGTGGCACTTCCACAAGGTCACCAAGGACCCAGGTGACCCCTCTCCGTCTTTGGCTCTGCTGTCTCTGGTCACTGGTATCCATGGCTGCTGAAAGCCCAGCTCATCACCTGCTGCTGGGCAGAAAGAAGAAGCCCAGGGAATAAGAAAGCCGATCCCAAAGCCCCATCACCTGCCTGCAGGTCAACTCCTTGCCAACTAGCAAGGCTGGATAATGGGGAAGCATTACCATGGAGCTGGGCAAACCACCACTTCTAAGGATATTTGGGCTCTGGTACCGAATCAGGGGGAGGGAGCCGATTGAATCAGCAGCGGCTCAGACATGTCCTGTCACCCCCAGGCCAGTGGCTGCTGAAGAAGGAAAAGCCCTTCCATGGTTGGGGCAGGGGGCAGGGATCGGAACACAGCTCTGCAGGACTGTTCCTCTGCACTCCTTTTCTTTCTGGCTTAATAAATTAACAAATCTAAATCCTATTTGCTTCTGTTCGAAAATGACATAATATACAGTGTGAATGTAAGCATAAAACGCTAAACATAGAAAATATTTTTCTAATGAATATTCTCTTTTAGGTTGCAGACTCTCAGCTTTTACCAGGACAGAGGTTTCAAACTAAAGGTATGTTTTCATAACGCCATGGTAGTTTCTTTTCTTTACTGTTCGAGTTTCTGTAAAATAGTTGTCCTGGGTGTTTTTGTTGATTTTGGGGGGGCAGGCGGTGGGGTGAGGTAGAAAAGGATACTTTTATTGTTTTATCAGGCAAAGGGAGACACACTAGGCTTCTGCCTTGAAAAACTATGTGTCTCTGAATTTTTTTTTTTTATTGTGGAAAAATAGACATAACATAGAATTTATCATTTTAGCCATGGAAGTGTTCAGGTCAGTAACATTAACTACCTTCTCATTTTTGTGCCACCATCACCTCCATCCATCCATCTCTCCATCTGGGATGATGAACTTTCCATCATCTCAAACAGAAACTCTGTGCCCATCAAACACAAACTCCCATCCCCCATCCTCCCGGCCCCTGGTACCCACCATTCTACTTTCTGTCTCTATGAGTGTGACGGCTCTGGGGATCTCGCCTAAGTGGAATCAAATGGTATTTGTCCTTTGCGGCTGACTTATGTCATTTAGCATAATGTCTTTAAGGTTCATCCATGTTGTAGTAGGTGTCCGAATTTTGCTTCCTTTATTCTGTGGTATGTATACACAGTGTCTTCGGATGGTTTTCTCCTTTTAACTTTTGTAAACAATGCTGCTATGAGCACAGGTGTATCGCATTTTAAACCTAGAGCTGGAAGTCATTGAGGTCATAGGTCTCTATGATTTGAGATGACAGACATGTACCAGTGTGTACAGTGTGTGGCCAACCACGGACCATGTGGACCCCGAGCCATCTGGGAGGAAAACACGTCTTCTTTCCAGCTGCCTGTTTCCTCAGTACATCCCTGCACTCTGTGCCCCATGACAAGCTGTTACAACATTTCTGCTGTGGATTCTTTTTTTAAAAAACTTTTAATTTTGTATTGGGGTATTATGACCAACCTAGATAGCATATTGAAAAGCAGAGACATTACTTTGCCAACAAAGGTCCGTCTAGTCAAGGCTATGGTTTTTCCAGTTGTCATGTATGGATGTGAGAGTTGGACTGTGAAGAAAGCTGAGCGCCAAAGAATTGATGCTTTTGAACTGTGGTGTTGGAGAAGACTGTTGAGAGTCCCTTGGACTGCAAGGAGATCCAACCAGTCCATCCTAAAGGAGATCAGCCCTGGGATTTCTTTGGAGGGAATGATGCTGAAGTTGAAACTCCAGTACTTTGGCCACCTCATGTGAAGAGTTGACTCATTGGAAAAGACTCTAATGCTGGGAGGGATTGGGGTCAGGAGGAGAAGGGGACAACAGAGGATGAGATGGCTGGATGGCATCACTGACTTGATGGACGTGAGTCTGAGTGAACTCCGAGAGTTGGTGATGGACAGGGAGGCCTGGCGTGCTGCGATTCATGGAGTCGCAAAGAGTCGGACATGACTGAGCGACTGATCTGAACTGAACTGAACTGAATAGCTGATTAACAATGTTGTGAACAGGGAAGGTGAATGAAGGGACTCAGCCATGTATACATGTATCCATCCTCCCCAAAACTCTCCTCCCCTCCAGGCTGGCCACATGACATTGAGCAGAGTTCCCTTGCCATACAGTCAGTCCTTGTTGGTTATCCATTTTAAACATTCTGCTGTGGATTCTTAAAGGTCTTCACTCGCCTTGTTCATTTTCAGATCCAGAGGAGCAAGGGGACATCGTGATCGCATTGTATCCGTACGATGGCATCCACCCAGACGACTTGTCCTTCAAGAAAGGGGAGAAGATGAAAGTCCTGGAGCAGTAAGTGCAGCCAAGTGTCCCTCTTCTATGGCACCAAATCCCGAAGCCTATCCCCCTCCCCGGGCTTGGCCGCCAGCGGCACAGCAAGGCAGACACCCCTCTGGGGGTGGGCATGGAACTCCAGCCTTATTGCTGCCAGAAGGAGCAGGGCCAGAGGGATTTTCCTGTTAGGCTTTACTGTGAGCAGTTTCCAAGAGTTTTTCCTTTGAAACCAAACACCATTGTCTTTCCTTATCCATCTGTGCTGCCTTAAGCGGTTTAGATCTTTGTGGAATTTGCATTTCTTTTTTTAAAATGTTTGTAAAATTTATTCTTGGCTGTGCTGGGTCTTTGTTGCTGCTCTCTGGCTTTCTCTAGTTGCCGTGAGCAGGGGCGACTCTAGTTGCAGTGTACAGGCTTCTCACTGCAATGGCTTCTCTTGTTGCAGAGCATGGGCTCTAGAGTGTAACAGGCTTCAGTAATTGCAGGACACGGGCTCTCTAGTTGTGGCGTGTGGGCTTCATTGCCTCGAAGCACGTGCATCTAAGTTTCTGTACCAGGCATATGTACCGTGTCCACTGCATTGGTGGGTGGATTCCTAACCGCTGAACCACCAGGGAAGTCCCTGCATGTTCTTTTAATGCCATTTTTACTTTGTTATTTTCCTCAAATTCACACCAAGTGTATGGGTCCAACTGGGTGTGAGTCATCAGGGCGGGGTGCCAAGGCAGTGGTCATCTCGGGGAAAGCCCCTGCTCAGCACTTAGCGCTTCTGTGAAGATGCTTGGACATCATTTTCTTGACCCCTCCAGGTTGACTCACAGGGCTTAGGACTGTGCTGAGAATAAGGAACTTCAGTAATTCTACTGCTCTTCATATAACATTACCTTGGCCCGCCAACAGGAGACCCTTGGTTGGCTGGAGGAAAGAGACCCTTATTAAGTATGAGGTGTTGAGTACCTGAGAGGGCTTGTCCATTACTGGCTGAATGTGAACTTGAGCCTCATTCTGGGCTTGCCACTTGATCGCTGTGTGACTGTGACAAGTCACTCTGTATCTTAGTGTCTTGCTTGGGAACCAGAAATGGCTTATGTGTGTGTGTGCATTTTATAAATATGGCACAGGCGTGTAGTGTACCACAGCCGAGTGCCAGTTGTAATTGTCCTTCATGTCTTGCCAGATGAGGGTCCCATCTGGGTGTGAGAACCTGACGGGAACATAGCTGAGGCTCATCCGTTGGGGACCCATCCGTTCCTCCTTCCCCAGCCCCTTCCCTGGCTCCATGCCTCTTGTAGGAGATGCGAGGTGGTGATAAGGCTCATCTGCTTGGGACTGTTTTATGGTTTTCTTTTTTTCCCCATGGCATCAGCCTATGGACACTAGCTATTTCAACAAAGCCATTTATAACTTAAGAACTATGAGCTTTTATTCCCTTGACTCCCATTTCTGTAAGTGTGAAAAGTGAAAGTGCTAGTCGTTCAGTTGTATCCAATTCTTTGTGACCCCATGGACTCCTCTCTCCTTGGAATTCTCCAGGCAAGAATACTGGAATGGTTTGCCATGCCCTCTTTCAGGGGATCTTCCCAGCCCAGATATCAAGCCCAGGTCTCCTGCATTATAGGCAGATTCTTTACCCTTTGAGCCACCAGGGAAGCCCATTTTAAAGATATCCCTGGGGAAGTTAAGAATTCTGCTTCTGCAAGATGGAAACCATTTTCACCAACTCTTATGCAGCAGCTCTGAACACAGAGACCCACACTTCAGTCATGAGGCTGTTTTGCTTTGGGTCCATCACTAAACATATTTGTATTTCATCAGGACACATCAACTTTCCCCCTGCATTCTGGGGTCCCAGGGCCTTCCCCACTGTCCCACACCCCACAAGACAAACACCTTAAGACAATTGCTCTTGTAGTTCTTGAGTCATTGAATACAAACCCTTTTTTCTTTTTTTAATATGTATTTATTTGGCCATGTCGAGTCTTAGCTGTGGCGTGTGGCCTCTTTCTTGGCGGCTCAAGCAGTTGCTTCGCTGCCCCATGGTATGCAGGATCTTAGTTCCCTGACGGGGGATTGAATTCACATCCCTTGCATTACAGGGTGGTTCTTAACCACTGTACCATCAGGGAAGCCCAACAAACCCATTCTGATGCGGGTTTCTATTCCAGGCACGGAGAGTGGTGGAAAGCCAAGTCCGTTTTGACAAAGAAAGAAGGCTTCATTCCCAGCAACTATGTGGCCAAAGTCAACACGTTGGAAACTGAAGAGTGAGTCCTCACCTGGAGTGGTCTGGAATGGTTCTGTGTGACATGCTGGATTTCTTGCTTTTTCTTCATCTTTTTTCTCCCCGGGATTACAACAGCCATGGGATGTTAATATGTCTTCACAGGTGGTTTTTCAAGGATATAACCAGGAAGGATGCAGAAAGGCAGCTTCTGGCCCCAGGGAACAGCGCTGGAGCTTTCCTTATCAGAGAAAGCGAGACATTAAAAGGTAGGAAGTGACATAAGGCCTCAAATGCTGTTTAGGAAATCATTCTTAGAAATGATTCTAGAATTCCGTTAAAAAAGAATTATAGGCAGACCTCGTTTTATTGAAGTATAGTTGATTTACAGTGTTGTGTTAATTTCAGCTTTACAGCCAAGTGATTCTGTTATCCATGTATGTCATCTTTCTTGTACTCGTTTCTGTTCTGGTTTATCACAGGTTATTGAATATACTTCCTTGTTCTCTACAGTAGGGCCATGTTGTTTATCCATCCTATGTGTCATAGTTTGCATCTGCTAATCCCAAACTCCCAACACTTGCCTCCCCATAATGCCAATCTTGTTTACAAAATGTAAGTGTAATCTTTGCTTGTACTTCTTCCTCTGCAGGAAGTTACTCTCTGTCTGTCAGAGACTATGACCCCGTGCACGGCGATGTGATTAAGCACTACAAAATCAGAAGTCTGGACAATGGGGGTTATTACATCTCCCCACGAATCACTTTTCCTTGTATCAGCGACATGATTAAGCATTATCAAAGTAAGTGAAAACATAAGGTCAGACAAGAAAAGAAAGATACATCTGTTATGATAAATATATGATGTCAAATTTACATAAAAAATTTTTGTATCCTACAACTTTATAGAATTCATTGATGAACTCTAGTAGTTTTCCTGCTAGCCTCTTTAGAAAGGAGAATCATATTTCTTTTGGATAAAGTTGCAGGATCATGTTCTATAACTGGTCCTAAAGTAACCTATAACTATACATTCAACAGTGCACTAGTGGTAAAGAATCCACCTGCCAATGCAGGAGACACAAGAGACACCCATTCAGTCCCTGGGTTGGGAAGATACCCTGGAGGAGGAAATGGCAACCCACTCCAGTATTCTTGCCTCAAAAAGTTCATGGCCTGAGGAGCTTGGTGGGCTACAGTCCATGGGGCCACAGAGAGTCAGACACGACTGAGCAGCTGAGCACACACAAACATTCAAAGTCAGATTTGATCTTTGTGAATAATTATCTTAGTCCTTCCCACCTAGCTTGTGCTGTTTAACAGTTAATGTTCAAAAATTACAAACATAGAAATGAGTATTATTTTCATATAGTGCATGACTTTACAACACATCTTTTAATATCCAGACTAGGAATGCAGACATATGTATGTGTGTGTGTAAAAGTAATACGTACCCTTGGTAAAAGAAAACAGAAATTATAACAATAACACCAAAACAATTAGAAGTGGCCAGTCAGTGGTCCTTCGTCCCCAGTCTGCTCTTCAGCCTTGCTAGGCTGACCCCGTGAATAGCCTTTAGGTACATTCCCTTTGTATTTGAGGTCAGTTGTAGTGGGAAGCTGTTACTGCTTATTTCTTCAAGCTGCTCTAAGGTAAAACACATAAAATTTGCTTATGTCCCCAAGTATGGAGAGAGCAAGTACTCTAGAGTAGTAAGTCCTTCTTCCCCTCTGTTAGCCCCATCAAGTTATTCATCTGGCATATGTGTTGAGTACTTGTGGAGTCCTGGCCCTGTTCTGAGACTGGGCAGGGAGGTGGGGGGGTCCCCTGGTGACCTGACCAAGTTCCCACCATTGTGCCCTAAAGAGTTTACACGGACTCAGTAATTAAAATTATAGTCTATTAAGTGTGACAACCTGCCAGCCTGTGTTTGTCTATTTATTTTATTGTTTTTATTTTCATAGATTAATATTACTGATGAATCAAATCAAGTGTGTCTTAAACTGTCTTTCATTTAAGAATTTCAAGTCATGATTACACAGAAGATACCCCCATAAACATTTTAAGTTTGTAGACCTTGGCGAGTTGGAAATGATAAAACTCATAGTCCAGATTTCTCTGTAGATACTGGTAAAATACAAAGGATGACTTTTTCCACATTTACTTTCTCTTTGAAATTAGAGCAGTCAGATGGCTTGTGCCGGAGATTGGAGAAGGCGTGCATTAGCCCCAAACCACAGAAGCCATGGGACAAGGATGCCTGGGAGATCCCCCGA
>NW_011494680.1:9479205-9480363 GCF_000754665.1 Bison bison bison
GAGTCCATCAAGCTGGTGAAAAGGCTGGGCGCCGGGCAGTTCGGGGAAGTCTGGATGGGTGAGTGTGTGGCTCTGAAGCCTGAGTCCCTTCTGGAGAAATAAGGGCTCCAGCTGATTTCTGTCAGTTTTCTCAGAAGCATCAATGCTTTCATTTCTGTCCCCCTGGTGCCAAGAACAAGCCCACACAGTCCTCATGATTAGACTCTTCATCTTCCTCGAGACTTAGGGATTCTTTTGTTGGATGAATGTTTACAAGGAAGGGGCAGTGGGTGCTTATCCTGGTTTATCTGTCTACTCTTCTCTGACTCTCATCAGCAGATTCTTTGGACATACGGTTAAGTGCAGGCATCTCAGGGAAAGGTACAGTTGGGTTGTGTGCCTGTGCTCAGTTGCTCAGTTGAGTCTGACTCTTTGCGACCCTATGGACCGTAGGCCACCAGGTTCCTCTGTCCATGGGATTCTCCAGGCAAGAACACTGGAGTGGGTTGTCATGCCCTCTTCCAGATGATCTTCCCAACCCAGGGATCGAACCTGCACCTCTTGCATCTCCTCTAATGGCAGACAGGTTCTTTACCACTAGCACCACCTGGGAAGTCCATAATTAATTCTTACTGTGCTGTAATTCTCTGGGAGCATGATAATGGAATCAGGCTAAATCATGATTACACAGCCTCACCTTGCTCACTGGGGTCTGTGTGAGTACGTGGCACCCTGTTTCTGGTCGGGTCCACAGACCGGGGGCGTGATCTTGCTCTAGGTGTGTCTCTGCTCCCACTCTGCTGCCTAAATCATCACCTCCTCCTCCTTGCTCTGTCCACCTTTCCTTTCTTATTGAAGTAAAATTCATGTAACAGACTCTGATGCTGGGAGGGATTGGGGTCAGGAGGAGAAGGGGACAACAGAGGATGAGATGGCTGGATGGCATCACTGACTTGATGGACGTGAGTCTGAGTGAACTCCGAGAGTTGGTGATGGACAGGGAGGCCTGGCGTGCTGCGATTCATGGGGTCGCAAGGAGTCGGACACGACTGAGCGACTGATCTGATCTGATCTGATCTGAAGGTCAGTCATTTTAAAGTGAACAATTCACACTCACGTTGTTGTACAGTCACCACTTCTATTTAGTTCCAGAATATTTCCATCAGTCCAGAAGGAAGC
>NW_011494680.1:9480463-9488657 GCF_000754665.1 Bison bison bison
TTTACCCCCACCCCCACTTCCCCAGCCCCTGGACACCACTCTAATTCCTGTCTCTATGACTGTAATACTCTAGGACTCTCACATCAGTGGGATCCTACACACATTTGTCCTTTTGTGTCTGGCTTATCTCCCTCAGCATGATGTCCTCAAGGTTCACCCACATTTGTCAGAATTTCTTTCTTCTATGAGTGAACACTATTCCATTGTATGGGTATGCCACAGCTTATCTACTTATCTGTTGGTGGACCTTTGGCTTGTTTCCATCTTTGGGCTATTATGAATAATGCTTCTTTGAACATTCATATGGAAATTATTGTGTGGACAGGTGTTTTCATTTTCTTACGGATATACATTCTCCTAGCAGTGAAATTGCTGAGTCACACCATTCTGTGCTTAACTTTTTAAGGAATTGTCTTAACTGGGATCTACTCATTTAAAAAAAAATTGTCACCTCTTTCTCCCCTGAGATATTTGCATTTATTCCTTAATATATTTTTTTCCAAGTCCACAGAACAGGAGCAGGTATAATATACGTTGTATATTCTTCACCTAGATTCACCAGTTAATATTTTGCTGTATTTCCTGTATCATTTCTATATATACGCACACAGACATGTTTTATTTTTACGGAGCCACTTGAGAGTAAGGTGTAGACGCGACGACCTTCACCCCTGAATACTCATGCAGGCATCTCCTCAGGGAAGGGCTATGGGCTCATGCCACACGGTGGTCACATTCAGGAAGTTCTGCATTGATCCGCAGAGTCTAGTGTAGAGTCGACATCCTAATTCTCCCCATTGTCCCAGTGTTGTCCCCAGGGCTGTTGGGATCTAGAGTTTGCTTTTAACTGACCTGTCTGTAGTCTCCTTGAATCTGGAAGAGTCCCTTGGCCTGTCTCCATCTTTCATGACAGGTTTGTCCTTTTGTAGAATGTCTCTCATTTGGCTTTCCCAATGTTTCCCGTGGCTTGGTCCAGATTATGCCCTGGGTCACGAATAGCATCTAAGTACTAAGCGATGCTGTGCCTTCCTGCATCCCTCAGGGGTACAGAATGATGGTTGGTTCCATTATTGCCTACAGGCCAAGGAGGGAGGGCAAAGTCCCTAGTTCCCAGACTGAGCTGGAGGTTGGAGTAACCATGTTTGGGGTGGGGTGGGGGCACCGGGAAGGGTGGAGGCAGGTCAGAGGACAGACAGCTGCAGCTTTTAGAGAGGTGATGGCCTCTAAGAGGGATGAGAATCAGATGAGCACGTGATTCTGAAACCATGTGGGGAAAGTGCTTTTGGATATTTAAACAATTTTAAAGAATCTCCCCTAAGGTAATGAATACATCAGTTATAATAGGGAATTAAAATGTTACATTAAAAATAGAGAAATCTGGTAGACCTCCTTAAAATCAAACAGAACAATAGCAGCTTACTCTCAAGTGGCTCAGCAACAATAAAATAGGGATGGTGTAAAAACAGGATGAGGTGATGCAAGTAATCATTTAATATAGTTGACAGCATTTAAGAACAGTTGTTATTATTTTAAATAATTATATTATGAAGATAGTATGATAAATTAGAGCCAAGACTATGAAATAGAGGGGAGAAATTACCCAGAATTTCCCCCCTCAACATGAGCTGTTTCTTGGGTATTTTCAATTAAACTTTTTATTTTGAGATAACTATGGATTCACACACAGTTGTCTGCAATAATACAGAAATGAAAACATCTGTTCACACAAACATTTTTACACAACTGTTCATAAGAGCGTTATTCATAATAACCAAGGAGTATAAACAACCAAAATGTCCATCAGTTGATGAACGGATAAACAAAATGTGGTGTTTCCTTGCAATGGAATATTATTTGGTAATTAAAAGAAAGTCCTGACACACATTACATGGATGACTCTTGAAAACATGATAATAAAGAAAAGAAACCAGAGACAAAGGATCGTGTGTTATATGACTGCTATTTATGTGAAATGTCTGTAAAAGACAGTTCTGTAGAGACAAAGGAAATGAGTGGTTGGTTCAGGTGGGGGAGGGCGATGGCAGTGTTAATTGTTAATAGGTTAATAGGTAATTGTTAATAGGTACCATTTTTGAGGGGTGGGGACATGAAAATGTCCTTATAATTGATTGTGGTGATGGTACCACAAATCGGAATATACCAAAACCAATGAATGGTATGTTTTAAATGGGAAAGTAATGTGGCATATAAATTATATTTCAATAAAGCTATTGTAGGTGTAAAAGAAATAATACAGAGAGGTCCCATATAGCCTTTACTCAGTTTCTCCCAAAAGTAACATATTGCAAGACTATGGTATAACATTACCGCTGGAATGTTGATGCTGAAAGTTGTTTGTTTTTAAATGGTGCTTTCCCCCTAGTTTTGTATTAAAGAAAGAAAAGAAAGAGAGGGAGAGAGAGAAGGAAGGAAAAGAAAGAAGAGGAGAAAAACAGTTTTGATCTGGGGTCTTGTGCAAGTGTGGTTCTGTGAACCTGGCTGCCAGCCAGGGAGCTCTTCCTTCGCTGCTGAAATTACGTCAATTTGTTGAATGCACTTAGCAGGGGAATGCTGGAAATAAAACCAAAGGAACAGTGGGGAGTGACGTGCTACGAAGCAGGTCAAAGGATGCGCCCCTCCTACGAGTGTCTGCACGTCTCATTCCGACCAAGGCTCCGTGTAAAAGCAAGGTCTGTCTGTGCAGTTTAGAGCTGCTGGCAATTAGCTTTAACTTCTCGAGGGATAAATAAGCTGGCTGGCTTTGCTCATGGCTAGAAAAAGGACAGCAGATTAAGAATTGCATCCCTTTTAATCAAGTAAGTGAACATTATCGTGAAGCGTGAGAAATGGCTCAGAGGCTCCCAGGCACAGTTTATGGTCTGGATTCTTTGGTCCGAAGCACAGTGGACAAATACTAGGGAACGCCCTGATCTGGGGGAGCAGGGGTGGGGAGAAAAGAGGGGGGAGTTTGTCCCTCAAGCTGTTTCCTCTGGTCTGTGTGATCCTCGGCCGTCTGGTTCAGGGACCCGTTTTCCTCTTCGGGCTGCTGGACACTGAGGGAACTGACCCATGAGTAACACAAAAGGAGACATTTCCTGTTCCCGCTCGGCCTCTGGAGAGACTTTGGGAAAGAAAGGAAACTGATTTTGCGTTGAAGTTTGCTTGATCCATCTTCATGGGAGCCAACTGTATTGAATGACTTCTAAAAGCAACTGCATTCATCTTTTCGTATGAACAAAACCACCTTCGTCCTGTGGTATAGCAAGCAGCCACACCTGCATTGGAGCGCTCTCTGCTTTACCTATGGCACAGCGGCACCCACAAGAAATTATTTACTTCCTTCAAGATTTAAAAAAAAATTTTTTTTGCAGCTTCCTTTTATTTATTTATTATTACAAATTTATTTTTTATTCAAGTACAGTTGACCTACAGTGCTGTGGTAGTTTCAGGTGTACAGCAAAGCGATTCAGTTATATATAAGAATCTTTCTTCAGATTCTTTTCCCTTAGTGAAGTCGCTCAGTCGTGTCCGACTCTTTGCGACCCCGGGGACTGTAGCCCACCAGGCTCTTCCATCCATGGGATTCTCCAGGCAAGAATACTGGAGTGGGTTGCCATTTCCTTCTCCAGGGGATCTTCCCGACCCAGGGATTAAACCCAGGTCTCCCGCACTGCAGGCAGACGCTTTAACCTCTGAGCCCTTTTCACTTACAGGTCATGATAAAATATTGAGTAGAGTTCCCTGTGGGTCCTTGTAGTTCATCTGTTTTATACATAGTAGCATGTGTATGGAGAAGGCGATGGCACCCCACTCCAGTACTCTTGCCTGGAAAATCCCATGGGCGGAGGAGCCTGGTAGGCTACAGTCCATGGGGTCACTGAGAGTCAGACACGACTTCACTTTCACTTTCACTTTTCACTTTCATGCATTGGAGAAGGAAATGGCAACCCACTCTGATGTTCTTGTCTGGAGAATCCCAGGGATGGGGAAGCCTGGTGGGCTACCGTCCATGGCACCAACCAGTGCAAAAACAAGGGCACAGAGTCAGACACGACTGAAGCAACTTAGCAGCAGCATGTGTATATTTCCATCTGTCATGCCACGTCTCTGTGACCCCTGTGAACCTGCCAGTACTGGGCAGTGTATTGGTAAAGTACGATTTGATGCTTAGTGCTGAGTAAAACTCATGCCTTTGGTGTGGATGGAAAGCTGCCGTCGTGCAAACGTCACAGCCCTAAGCAGCCATGAGTGGAAGCTGCTGTCCTCCTAGAGTTGGGTTTGACACAGCTGCTTTAATTGCTGCTCTTTTCAAACTCCTTATCAACATTTTTAATATCTTTAGCAGCTGCAGTATTTCCTGGTGATTTTTTCCCCCTGTGCTTGGAGAGCATTTTTTTTCCCTTCATCCTTGACCCATAACTTCATGTTCTGTGAAAAGTCTCGGTGAGTCCCATGGCTTTTGTGATGACAAAAGGAGACTAGCTACCCCTGCTTCTTTCTCTTCTGTTGCTTTAACATGCAGTATAAGAAGCAGACAGAAAAGTGCCTACCACACGAACGTTCGCTTTCACAGCTACTGACAACATGAAAACCTGTGTGGTGACCACTGAATCACACCCAAAGCCCCTGTACTCCCCTTCCTGACCACAACCCCATCTGTCCCCCGAAGGCAGCTGCTATTCTGGCTTTTGTGATCATTTCCTGACTTTTCTTTGTAGTTCTGCTGCTTTTGTGTATGGGGCTGTGTGCACCCAGAGTACTTTACTTTTGCCCGGTTTTAAACTTTATATAAAAGAAACCCTACTATTTATCAATGGCACTGGAGTTACTCCCATGTTCTGGCTATTAGGAACAGGCTACTATGAACGTTTTTGCACTGGTTGGTGCCAGGGTACATGAGTTTCTCTAGATGACCAGGGAGGATTTACTGCATCACAGGTATACAGATCTTCAGTTCCAGTGCTCAGCCCCTCCGTCATGTCTGACTCTTTGAGACCCCACAGACCATAGCCCTCCAGGCTCCTCTGTCCATGGGATTTCCCAGGCAAAATTACTGGAGTAGGTTGCCATTTCCTCTTCAGTGGATCTTCCCGACCCAGGGATAGAATTCTTGACCACTTGAGCCACCTGGGAAGCCCTCAGCTCCAATAAATGCTACAGTCTTAGTTTCTAAAGCTCTGTTCTGGGTTAGACCCTCCCCACCAGTGTACACAGGTTCATGGTCAGGTGGGTGGTCACTCAATATAACTGCTCTAGAAAAGAGCCTGCTCTGTCAGCATCCTTCCAGGGCCATTGAGGATACTGTTGTTTCAGCGATGCTCAGAAGAGAACCCAGAAAGGACCTGCAGGAATTGCCCCAGCTGTCCTGCTAAGGGGCTAGCACTGCCAGCACTCAAGATGGTCAGACTTTGTCATTTTTGTCGTGCTGGGTGGTGGTTTCTTTCTCCTGGAGATTTTTTTTTTTTTTTTTGGCTTCTCTAGGTCTTCGTTGCTTTCTCTCGTTGCAGTGAGGGGGCTACTCTTGTTGAAGCACGAGGGCTCTAGAGCACAGGCTCAGTAGTTGTGGCACACAGCTTAGTGGCTCCATGACATGTGGAGTCTTCCAAGACCAGAGATTGAACCCACGTCCCCTGCATTGGCAGGTGGATGCTTAACCACACCAGGGAAGTCCTCTGGAGACCACCATCGTTGGTTTTCCCTGAGCGTAAGCTGTGTGTGTACTGATAATCGTGTGACCTGAAAAGGGACTGGACGTTTCCACATCACTGTTCCTTAGGTGTTTGTCTCTCTTGGGCCTGGGGCTGTTAGGCTGTCACACACCAGGTAGAGGTGACCTTGAGGGTGATTCGTGGTGACCATCTGCCACTCCATCCTCACCTTTTCCTGTCTTTCCAAGAGAACTATGGAAACAGAAAGAAAAGCTGCGTGTGATTACCTCTGTGCTTTCCAAACCACCGAGAAAAGGCTTTTCCAGGAGAAAATCAAGCTCCAAAGTAAGCACATCATGGGGAACTTCCCTGGCAGTCCAATGGTCAAGACTTCACCTTCCAGTGGAGGGGGGATGGGTTCGATCCCTGGTTGGAGAGCTAAGATGCCACCTGCCTCACGGCCGAAAAGCCAAAACAGAAGACAGAAACAATATTGTAACAAATTCAATAAAGACTTTAAAAATGGTCCACATCAAAAGTAATCTTAAAGCAAGAAAAAGTAACCACATCATGGAGGCAGGTCCCAGAAAATCAGTGCCTTGGGGGAACTATATTAAGGAGGCGGTATTTCCCGAAGTGTGTTCTGGAAGATAAAAGGTACATGAAGATGTGTTCTGAGGTTGAGACAGCGTGGGAAATGCTGTGGTTAACCAAGCCAGACGGGCATCTTTCTTGCTGGGCTGTCTGCACTCCTGCTGTGTCTCCTGGGTGAGATGGCGTGGGGCAGGCAGGGGTTCCCAGGTGGCTCAACCCAGAGCCCTTTCTTTGCATAGAATCACTGTGTCCAGTTCTCTTTGAAAACTTTGAGAAATACTTATTTGATTCCTGTGTATTCTTTGTACTTTAGAGTTAGTAAAGTTTTTTCAAGGGCAAAGCTTTTCTTTCTGATTATAAAAATAATGCATATTCATTGTAGTAAAGTTGGTAAAGAGTTAAAGATATGGTGAGCAAAATTTAAATCACTCATAATTAAGCCAGTACTCAGTGTATTCTGGTGTATTTTCTTCCAGACAGTTGTCAGTGTGTGTGTGTGTGTGTGTGTGTGTGTGTGTAAGAGTATCTAATAGACTTATGGTGTGTGGGGTTTTTTGTCTTGGGATAAAAAACATTTTATTAATTAGAAAAAAATCTAATGAAACAGAGAAAATCAAATTAATTAGAGAAAATGGGACAGTGCATATGGAGTTTTGTTTTACCATTGTTTTATAAAAACCTTTTGATTTTAGAATAATTTTAAGTTTTTTGGTAAAGATGATACAAAGAATTCTCATATACCCTTTACTTAGTTTCCCCTAATGTTACATGCTGTGCTGTGCTTAGTCACTCAGTCATTTTGCAGCCAATTTCATGTCCAACTCTTTGCAACCCCATGGACTGTATGTAGCCCACTAGGCTCCTCTGTCCATGTGCTACTTCAGGCAAGAATATTGGAGTGGGTTGCCATTTCCTTCTCCAGGGGATCTTCCCAACCCAGGGATTGAACCCAGATCTCTGGCATTGCAGACTGATTCTTTGCTGTCTGAGCCACCAGGGAAGCCCAAGAATACTCAAGTGGATAGCCTATCCCTTCTCTAGGGGAACTTTCTGACCCAGGAGTCGAACTGGGGTCTTCTGCATTGCAGGCGGAGTCTTTTCCAGCTGAGCTGCTACCAAGGAAGCCCCCTAATGTTACATATATAGGTTTTGTTTTTCTTTTTATTATCATTTTTTAAGCACTTATTTATTTGTCCGCACCAGGTCTTCATTGCAGCATGCATGATCTTTTTAGTTGCAGCATGTGGGATCTTTAGTTCAGTTCAGTTCAGTTCAGTCCAGTCGCTCAGTCGTGTCTGACTCTTTGAGACCCCATGAATCGCAGCACGCCAGGCCTCACTGTCCATCACCAACTCCCAGGGTCGACCCAAATCCATGTCCATGGAGTCGATGATGCCATCCAGCCATCTCATCCTCTGTCGTCCCCTTCTCCTCCTGCCCTTAATCTTTCCCAGCATCAGGATCTTTCCCAATGAGTCAGCTCTTCGCATCAGTTGGCCAAAGTATTGGGGTTTCAGCTTCCACATCAGTCCTTCCAATGAACACCCAGGACTGATCTCCTTTAGGATGGACTGGTTGGATCTCTTTGCAGTCCAAGGGACTCTCAAGAGTATTCTCCAACACCACAGTTCAAAAGCATCAATTCTTCGGTGCTCAGCTTTCTTTATAGTCCAACTCTCACATCCATACATGACCACTGGAAAAACCACAGCCTTGACTAGATGGACCTTTGTTGGAAAAGTAATGTCTCTGCTTTTGCATATGCTGTCTAGGTTGGTCATAACTTTCCTTCCAAGGAATAAGCATCTTTTAATTTCATGGCTGCAATCACCATCTGCAGTGATTTTGGAGCCCAGAAAAATAAATTCTGACACTGTTTCCACTGTTTCCCCATCTATCTGCCATGAAGTGATGGGACCATATGCCATGATCTTCATTTTCTGAATGTTGAG
>NW_011494680.1:9488757-9501590 GCF_000754665.1 Bison bison bison
CATCAAGAGGCTCTTTAGTTCTTCTTCACTTTCTGCCATAAGGGTGGTATCATCTGCATATCTGAGGTTATGGATATTTCTCCCGGCAATCTTGATTCCAGCTTGTGCTTCCTCCAGCCCAGCGTTTCTCATGATGTACTCTGCATATAAGTTAAATAAGCAGGGTAACAATATACAGCATTGACGTAACCCCTTTTCCTATTTGGAACCAGTCTGTTGTTCCATGTCCAGTTCTAACTGTTGCTTCCTGACCTGCATACAGGTTTCTCAAGAGGCAGGTCAGGTGGTCTGGTATGCCCATCTCTTGAAGAATTTTCCACAGTTTATTGTGATCCACACAGTCAAAGGCTCAAACTCTTAGTTGTGTCATGTGGGATCTAGTTCCCTGACGAGGCATCAAACCTGGGTCCCCTGCACTGGGAGCTCAGCATCTTAACCATTGGACCACCAGGGAAGTCCCTAAAGGTTTTAGATAATGTTAACACTATAGAGTTTATAGAAGTTTTTTCTGTCTATAGCTAAATATTCTTCTAAGTCTGCATGAAGTTTTTGATGAATCACGACCTCCCTTCTTTTCCCTCCCTAGGTTACTATAACAACAGCACCAAAGTGGCCGTAAAAACACTGAAGCCAGGCACAATGTCTGTGCAGGCGTTCCTGGAGGAGGCCAACCTCATGAAGACGCTGCAGCACGACAAGCTGGTGCGGCTGTATGCCGTGGTCACCAGAGAGGAGCCCATCTACATCATCACTGAGTACATGGCCAAGGGTGAGTGCCCGCCCCCACCCGGGCTTGTGACGGCCCAGCCCTCAGAAAGGACACCCGGGCGTGTGACGGCCCAGCCCTCGGAAAGGAGAACACTTAGACATTCAGAGACTCCTCAGATAATTCAGACTATCAACAGCAGGCTCGTTACAAGGGCTTCCCAGGTGGCACTAGTGGTAAAGAACCCGCCTGCCAATACAGGAGACATAAGAAATGTCAGTTTGATCCCTGGGTTGGGAAGATCCCCTGGAGGAGGAAATGGCAACCCACTCCGGTATTCTTGCCTGGAGAATCCCATGGACAGAGGAGCCTGGTGGGTTAGAATCCATGCGGTCACAAAGAGTTGGCACAACTGAAGTGACTTAGCACGCAGGCTTATTACAAAAACATCAGAAAACACAGGACAATAAGCCCTTTCATAAGCCACCTCACTGGAAGTCGTCTGTTATAAATGAATGTGTTGTCTTCCCAGTTTCTGTGCAGTTGTCTCCATGTACCTGCTGGCCTCAAGAATGAGACCCTAAACCTAGACGGCCCCCCAGACATACTTGTCAAATAAGGAAATACAGATATCACATATGAGTATTATTTTGGGTTCCAATTGTGAGTTCTCAAAATTGAAAACCAGTTCCTTGTCCTCTCTAGCATTATCTAAATGTTCAGAATGACACTTTAAAATGTAAATATTTGAAAAACTTGTCAAGGTCAAGTTCCTGCATCATCACAGAATCCCTGAAGAAGAGGTTTCAAGAAGCCATCTTTTCTCCCACTGCTGTCCCCTTCAGATCAAGGATCTTAAGTCACCATCCTTCTTCCTCCAGTTCAGGAGAAATGCTAATTTAACTGCCCGTGATTTCTAAAGAATCTTCAGAAGGAATGAAGATGATACCTAAGCCATCATCCAGAACTAACAGTGACCTCCTGAGAATAGAGATTACAGTGTGATGCCATAACTGAATAGGTTAGAAAGATGAATATTGCATTTTCTTATTTAATATATTTCAGAATATTAATATCTCCCGGAGTCCTTCTAAAAAAGAATATTTTTTTAAGCCCTATCAGGGCTTCCCTGGTGGTTCAGTGGTAAAGAATTCTCCCGCCAGTGCAGGAGACACGGGTTCTATCCCTGATCCTGAAAGATCCCACATTCCACAGAGCAACTCAGCCCAAGTGCCAGAGATACTGAGCCTGTGCTCTGGAGCCCAGGAGCCACAACTACTGAAGTCCATGCACCTAGAGCCCATGCTTCACAACAAGAGAAGCCAGTGCAATGAGAAGCTCGTGTACCGCAGCTAGAGAGCAGCCCGTACAGCAGAGCCAAGAGAATGAATATAAAAAGATAAATACATTTTGGAAAAGCCCTATTACCTATTAGCTGCTGCCGTTCAGGAACCAGGCTCAGGATCAGACGCTTAAGCAGGAGTTCATAGATACCTGTGGGATTAATTAACTAGTAGTGTTCTTAACCATAAATGTAAATGGTAGCAGTGCCCACCTTGTACTGAGCAGTTACTATATGCTAGATGGCACTTGATGTCGTCCCTGAGGAGCGCTCTCATCTTCCCCGCAGTCGAGGCTGAGCACCGCCGTTCTGTGTTATGGATCCACTGAGTGCTCACTACCTGCCATCACACTGGCACGTGCTTTAAAACCCTCCTCCCATGGACTGTGGCAGAGTTCCTGGGAACTGCCCACTAGACAGGGGCTCAGACGAGGTACAGAACTTGCCCAAGGTCACCCTCAAGTTGGTGCTACAAGTTCTAGAAGAAGGAGCAGGGCGTGTTTTAGAGATGAAGTCCGGAGATGCTGCAGACGATGCCGGTGGGCACACTTGCTCCCTTTTAAGTGATATCTCACTTTCCTCCAAAGCGCAGTTGGTTCATCACATCCTCACTGGGCACCTACGTGGTGCCTGAGAGCCGTGCTGGGCACGGATGAGTGCCAGCTGGGAAGACAGGCTGGTTTCTGTCCCAGGGAAGCCCTGCAGGACGCGTGCCATGGTGGCAGGTACAAATGCTCTGTAGCAAGAAAAGGAGCATCCACCATCACCCTTTCTTACCTGGAGCTCATGTACATCGCACAACAGGTCAAAGGGGACAGGTCAGAGGGGACTGGGTTTGACCAACATCAGGAAAAGGCACTGTGACCACACAGAATGGTAAAGCAGTCATTTCACCTGGTCCGTCCTCCCTGCCCTGCCAGTCGGAATGATCATTTGAATTTTGTTTGGATTTCTTTGTGTGTGTGCATGTTTGAACTGCACTGATTTGCTCTTCTTCATCAACAGGCAGTTTGCTGGATTTCCTGAAGAGCGATGAGGGGGGCAAGGTGCTGCTTCCGAAGCTGATTGACTTCTCTGCTCAGGTGACATATGAAAAAGCAGCTGTAAAGCACTGTAAATGTCCCCCTGCTTCATACTCGGGATGGAACTGCACTTTCAGGGGGAAGGCATTAGGGTTGTGTTTCCTAGTAGACCTTCGAAGGACAGGTCCTTGGAGGTGGCGATGGGTGTTTCTCTTGGAACGTGTGTGCACGTGTTGAATGATGACATGGATGCTCTTGTGTCTGACCCAGTCCACCTCTTTATACTTGTATTCATTTCTGCATGAAAGATAGAAACAGCACCACTGAGCTGATCACTTTCGTGCATTCTGGAGATGAACTCCATGCAGTATAAGCATGGCACCTTCTCAGTGACCTATATGTAGTGTTTAAGTTACTAAGTTCTGATGCCTCAGTGTTCTGGGAAACAGAACTGTTTTCCTTCCCTGTCTACCCCACTTTCACTCCTTCTTGTTGGATGTGTCTTTAGAATTCTGAGAAATGTTCATTTGTAAGACTTCTAGTACTAGCCTCCGGCTGCCTAGGTGGCTCAGTGGTAGAGAATCTGCCTGTCATGCAAGAGATGTGGGTTTAATCCCTGGGTTGGGCAGAGCCCCTGGAGGAGGGCGTGGCAACCCACTCCAGTATTCTTGCCTGGAGAATCCCATGGACAGAGGAGCCTGGAGGTCTACAGCCCATGGGATCACATAGAGTCAGACATGACTGAGCGACTAACACCTTTCTTTTTTAACTTTCTGGGAAGATGAGACCAGAGGAACAAATTAGTCCGCAGGTAAAGCAGTTTGAGTAGGAAAGGCCCCGAGCACACGCTGTGCAGCAGAGTGTCAGCGGGCAGAGTCGGAGCCCAGCATCGTGGACTGAGCTGATGCCAATACTCAGCCACTTGGTGGCCACTGTCAAGACGCCTTTGCCTCTTTGGGTTGGTGTCTTCACCTGTTTAAGGGGTGTGGTCATTCCTGCTTCAAGGAGAGGTGTTGAGGGTAGAGTCAAATGAGCTGGCATGAACTGGGTGCTTCAGAGCCAGTGAGGGGACACTGAAGAAACCCTAGGGGTGACTGTCCCCCTCCCTGCAGTAAAGGCGAGTGAGCAAGTCGTCCTGCTTAGCCCTCACCTCGTATGCACAGCTGGGGCTCTCTACAGGTTCCTTATCCCAGTAGGCAATTCAAACGGCATCTGCAACTCCAATATCTAGTGTGGCAAGAAGAAAAATTGTTATGGAGGCTGGGGAGGCCACCCTGACTTTTGAACCCTCTTCTCAAACTCTCTAAGCCGCCCCTGTGAGGCTCTGTGGGACCCCCAGGCTCTGGGCCAACAGTTTGTGGTTTGTTTTTTTTTTTTTTAAGATTTTTTGATGTGGATCATTTTTAAAGTCTTGATTGACTTCGTTACAACATTGCTTGTTTTATGTTTTGGTCTTTTGGCTGAGAGGCATGTTGGGGTCTTAGCTCCCCTACCAGTAATTGAACCTGCACCCCCTGCATCAGAAGGCACAGTCTTAACCACTGGACCTCCAGGGGAGTCCCCAGGCCCACGCTTTGAAAACCACTGCTGGGGAGTGAGAGGAGAGATGACTTGGGCTCAGCTCTGGACCCCGCACGGACAGGAGTCAGGGGTCCTGTCCTGTCTCAAAGGCAGAGGCTCATGAGCCTGTGTCACTCTCGGCACCATTATACGAGGCGGGGGAGCCCTGCCAAGGCTGGTGACATGGGAGTCCCCACTAGATGCGGACATTGAGGGGTGTCATAAAGGCTTATGCACCTGCTTCTCAGAAGGGGAAGGGGGCTGTGGAGAAGGAGGGCATGTGGCCTGGAGGCCTGGATGGTCATCCCTGTCCGGGTTCTCAGGGTCATTCTTGCCTGCCGTTCTGTAGGGTGGAAATTAGCACATCGGGTTGTGTGCTATGTCTGGGTAGGACTTATCTTGTCACACTTATCTTATCTTTGTATCTGGTTTTGTATAGCTTATCTTATAAAACCTTATCTTGACATAGTTCTTAAGGTTCAAGTCAAGGCCTCCATCTCTAATCTTTAACTTTCAGACTGTGGGTTCCAGGAGGGGCCAGGGAGCAATTGAGGCACCCACCCCTGGTCATGGTCCAAGCCAGCGTACTGCATCCATCGCACAGGATGATGCTCTTCTTCATCCGTCTCAGGCTGGCTCTCCCAGCAGTGACTGCCGGGAACCACGTCTAGTTTAAGAGCAGGAGAATTGAGTGTCTGTGGAGGGTCGGCAGCACCAGGGAGCCCCTAGCAGGCGAGGTCAGCACAAAGCTCAAGGTCCTTACAATCGAATTGCATCTCCTTGAGACCATCTTTGTTCACAGGGCAAACCTCGCCTCAACTCCCCCCCAGCCCTCCCCTCTAGGGGGAGCTACTGAGATCTCCTGTTGTCTGTTATTAACTGTCACCCATTTCATCTGCTCGTGGCTTTTCTTATTCTAATATTGGAGGGACCTGCACCTTGGCAGTGAGGGTGGGGCATGTATGCCTCAGTTTCCGTTTGAAATCCTACACCGCACGCATCCGATCGCTGTCAACCATGCTGGCCACCCCATCCCTCTGTGATAGTCAGTTCCCTTTGTGACTGGCTCTCCCCACCCTCCTCCGTCTTCATGGGCCTTTCTGAAACCATCTCTGTACAAAGAAAGTCATCTCTGAATTGCTTCTCCTTTTCCCCTCCATCATGTGCCGGTAATGAACATTGTCGCTTTCCCATAGTGAATAACTTGAGAATAGTAAATATTCATAAAGCTGCCCCAAGGTGACACATGGAGAAGGAAATGGCAACCCATTCCAGTATTCTTGCCTGGGAAATCCCGTGGACAGAGGAGCCTGACGGGGTGGCAAAAAGTCAGACACGACTCAGCGACTAAACAACAACAATCAATAAGGTGACACAGGACACCCAGGTTGCTAATAATCCAACCTTCTTACCCCTTACCTCCACTAGGCTATTGAAAGCGGAAATGGGATAAAACAGAAGCACTGGTGAGTCTGAGTGGTATTTGAACTCAACGATCAGTAACCTATAAAACACTTCTATTCTTTCTTTCTTCCATTTGCACTGTCAGTAGCATCAGAGATCTGGGAAACTGAGTGTTCACAAGAGGCTATGGTTAAATTTAGTAGTTTTTGCAACAGTAGACTGAGAGCAGAAATAAACCAGTTGACTGATTCCCAGCCCCAGAAGAATAAGGAAACAGGGGTGAGGGTGGGGCATGTGAGGGGCAGTGTTGGGACTTTTCCCAGACTCTCCTCTCAGCAATTCTTCCCTCTCCCCACCAGCCACTTCCCCATGTTCCACTCCCCTCCGCAAGCTCCCTCAGGGCCCGTCAAGATAGGAAGTGAGTTGTGAGAGCTGATTTCATCACTTCCTGTCTCAGGATGAGTTCTGAAAGGTTCCTCGGAGCTCCAGTGTCATCGACCAACCCACCTCTCCAGCCACCCGTCTTCCTCTCCACTTAGTGGAGATTAAGAAATCCCAACTGAGTCAGCTGTATCCAGTGCTTTTCTGGTATTAAAAGCATCTTGTGCTGAAGTAGAAAAATGACCCTTTTGCAAAGGAAGTTTGATACTTTCAAAGCAGAGAGACTTTGTCCAACTGCTTTCCAGCCCTTGCCTCATGTAAGAGAAAAAAATGAACTTGGAAAGAGGAGTGGGTGAAATCTGTGGGAATTTCCTTCAGCAGAGATGGAAATGGGCTTGTAGACTCATCAAACAGAGAAGGAAAGGAAGTTGGGACTTCACAGTTGCAATATGGAGGTCAGATAAATCATCTTGTAATTCAGGGGAATCAAGACATTTCTTGAGCTTTGGGGGTATAAAAAGTACCAAAAGTCAAAGAACACGCAGTTATGTGTGAGTAAAGCTGCAATACTGTCCATGGCATTTTCCGGGCAGGAATATTGGAGTGGGTTGCCATTTCCTCCTCCAGTGGACCGTGTTTTGTTAGAACTCTTCACTATGAACCAGCCATCCATCTTGGGTGGCCCCGAACAGCATGGCTCACAGCTTCATTGGCTTACACAAGCCCCTTCACCGTAACGAAGTTGTGGCATGCTGCAGTCCATGGGTCACAAAAAGACAGTGCTTAGCGACTGAGCAACAACAAAACTGCAGTAAAAGTGGGAAAATCAAAGTTGTTGTTATAATCATGGCAGCAAGTAACATCTCTTTAACTCTTTCTGGATGATAAAACAGTTCTACCTCCGTCATTTAACTCAAGCCCAAGAACCCTGAAAGCATTTATATTGCTGTTTAGTGGCTCAGACGGTAAAGCGTCTGTCTGCAATGCAGGAGACCCAGGTTCAATCCCTGGGTTGGGAAGATCCCCCGGAGAAGGAAATGGCAGCCCACTCCAGTATTCTTGCCTGGAAAATCCCATGGACTGCGGAGCCTGGTAGGTTACCATCCATGGGGTCGCAAAGAGTCGGACACGACTGAGTGACTTCACTTTCACTTTCACTTCGATACATTTTACAGATGGAGGGGTGACCTTGGACTTGTCCAAGGTTACAGCTAGTGGTAGAATTGCTGGGCTCCACTGTGGCTCCTCTGACTCTAGATAACTGGTCCTTTCCTCTGCACCCCACTGTAATTTCATGATCAGAATTGCCCTGTGGTCATCTGCACCTGACATTTTGCTGATACGTATTTTCTCCTTTTATAGATTTTGATTTTCAGAATTAATAATATCTCTAGTTTTTTTTTTCCCCCAAAGAATCTCTTTTGCCAAGATGCAGGTCTTTGTGTCACATCGTGATTATGCTCAAGATACATTTTGCCTTCTCGTGTTAGAGGGTAGGACACATTTAAATTGGAAATTGAGGAACAAGGCAGGTCAGATACCTCAGTCTATGATCATGTAATTCTCAGCCTGTTTAGTACAAAAGGCTTTGACATTAGAGTGTCTGAGTCTGCCCTCATTGAAGTATCTACTGATCAAGAAAACAGGGTATAGATAGGGCATCCCTTGTAATAACTCTGAGTTGGAACCACCAGTCTGCAGAAATGGTCAATTCCACAAAATCGTCTGGACGGGTGCCACCAGCAACAAGGAAGCCCCCCGGTAACAGCTGCATGGTTTCCAGTGATGATTTCAGTGGAAGCTGAGCTGGGGCCTCATCCCTTTCCCTGTTTCGGGGTCTTCTCCTCTGTCCCTGATTCCTGGAATCCCTTCCTTTGCCTCTGGAGCCTCCTCCCTAGACCTGACTGCTCCTCCTCCCTGTGCCCACCCCACGCCCCTCCTGGCCTCTCTCAGTCATGCTCTCCAAACAATTGATACCTGGTATTTCTTGAATTGAATCGTTTGGTCGTTGTTTTTAAAAGCAGGTTCATATTGACTTTTTCTATGCAGGAAAAAAAATGGAAGAAAATTACTTCAAGTGACCTTTACCCAAAATCTTTAGATGCTTTTGTAGCCTTTCACAGATGAGTCCTTCCTTCCCCACCCATGGAATACCTGCTTTAAGACACTTGTGTTACCTCACTCCCTGGCTTCAGAAGGCTTAAAACTGAGTCGCCAAAAGTCACTCCATCCCCAATTTAAGAGGAGTTTGTTGTCTTTGGCGTTCATTTTGAGGTCAAGGTGGAGCTGGAGGCACTTTCCCCAGCTTCACTTTCAGCCTGGGGTCCTGCTCAAAGGCCAGAAGGGCAACTCTGTGACCACAGGGCCACCAGAGCAGAGAGGTGATGCCCAGGGCCACATGGTGCCCTGCCACAGGTGCCACCCTGCAGCCTTGCCCTCTCCGTGCACCGAGACCTGTTCCTCAGCCTCCAGCTCCCCCAGAGCCCTGCCCGAGGATGTAGCCCCAGATGGTGGGCTCATAGGTCCTGCCCGGCCCCCTACCCTAGTGGCAGTGGGCTTATCCTTGAGCAAACCCTCCTGGCAAGAATACTGGAGTGGGTTGCCATTTCCTTCTCCTGGGGATCTTCCCGACCCAAGGATCAAACCCAGGTCTCCCGCACTGCAGGCAGATTCTTTACCATCTGAGCCACCAGGGAAGCCAAAAAATTCCTGATGAAGACGGCCCTAGGCTTCTTCAGGTTTGCAGCCCACCAGGGTCCTATCTCAGTGTCTCTCCCAAGCCCACTCTTGGAGACCACCCACTCTCTCTTTTCTATTTCTTTCAGTGCACCTACTGCAGTGTGAATATTTGGGCAGTTTTGGTTTATCTCTGTGTCCCAGACACTCAGCACAGTGCCTTGCATGCAATAGGTACTCAATAAATATTTGTCGAATGACTGCACTGACCCACGCGGGGGCTGCCCATGTTCAGTTTAAAACAACAGAGCCTGCTTCGCGTGACTCTGAATGAGTAATTAGAAGAGCCTGTGTTTCTGGGGTTTTCTGGGCCACTCTTCAGGCGGATTTACCCATGAAACATGTTCCTGGTACATTACTTTCTCCCCTCCCTCTGACCGTGCTGACTTCCCTTTACCAAGCTCACATGATTGGTCAAAATCACAGTGAGAGAAAAAGAAGGAAGTAGAACAGAAGTAGCCAGGCCTTTCTGAAAAGACAAAGAGCTGACTTGTTTCCACTCTCTGTGGAGTAAAGAACTCCAGGGGGATGAGAAACTATAAATGAAATGTTGCACATGGCAGCCAGTGGCGGATGCTTTTAATCGGGAAAACACTTTTAAATGGACGAGTTTTTCCTCTCTAGTGCCATTCAGATTCCTTTGAGGCTGGAATTCAAGGAGCGAAGGGGCTGGCAGGCTTTTCTTAGCAGCTGGGGTTTCTAGCCCTTGTTACCTGTTACACACACACACAGTCGTGTCTATGACACCACTATCTGAGCTGCTCTGAGCTGGAGAACCACCTGCATGTTGGTTGGTAACCATCATATTATACTCAGGTTGGCAGCCGTATGTTTTAGCTGCTCTTCTTCATCGTTTCCACACCTTCCATCTCCCCTTCTCTGGACCCCCGGCTTTGAGATCCACCAGCCCACCATCCATCCCCAGGATCCCCAGGCACTGCCTCTCAGCGCGACACTCGCCCAGGCACCCCCTCCATCCCCCAGAGCCCCAGCCACTGTTGGTGGCCATCCAGGCATGTAGACCCTCACACTCAGTCCTTCTGTTTCTTGACTTCCTCTCCCCCAGGACTCTGTTCTCACGTGCTGGAGCCCCACCATGGTTATGGCCAGAGACTCTGCCCCCAGGCCCCCATTCCTGCCCTTCGTCCTCCACCCCGCATCTGCCTGGCTCCTGCTCCAGGCCTCCATGTTTCCTCCTCTGCACGCCCCCCATGTTTCTTTTCTCCCCTGACCTGGCTTCTGTGCACCGCCTGTCCCCTCCTTTATCACTTACGCTTGGGTCAAGCCCAGCCCTTCACCTGTTGAGCCCCCATGTGTGTGCACCAGCCGTGACCACTGCTGACGGAAGGCGCTGGCTCTTCTGCTTCTAGACCAGGGGTCGAGCTGCCTAGGGACCCCACTCACACACACGTGTCCCCAGACCGAAACCCCTCCCCCTCCCGCTCTCCTGGGTCACTTGCTGTCGCTCCCTGGGAAGGAGAAGCCAGCACGCTCACTGCTTCCTGACTGAGGCCACCTGCACTGGGCACCAAGACCTGTCCCCTCTTCCTTCAAGACGTGTGTGCGCGTTTAGTCACTTCAGTCATGTCTGACTCTGCAACCCCATGGACTGTAGCCCACCAGGTTACTCTGTCCCTGGAATTCTCCAGGCAAGAATACTGGAGTGGGTTGCCGTTTCCTTCTCCAAAGGGTTTTCCCAACCCAAGAATCGAACCCACATCTCTGGCATTGCAGGCTGATTCTTTACCACCAAGCCACCTGGGAAGCCCTCCTTTCAAGACATTGCCCTAGAAATTCTGCCCTGCTGTTTTCCCTTCATTTCTGTGCCGTTCCCATAGGAACCATGATACAGCACCCCTTCTCCTCCACACCCCTCTCCAGCTGCCTCTACCTCCAGTTCACTCCACCCCGTCACGACAAAGGTCCTTGAAGGACCACATTCTCTCTTCACAATTCTTCCCCTCCGGCTCTCTTTCAAGCCCAACAGCTCTCGAGCAAACAGCTCTGGACAAGTCACCTTGGTGACCCCATGACACAAGTCCAAGGGCATTCCTCAGACTCACAGCGGCATGCTTGATCTCTCTCTCCTCCCAGACATTCCTCTTCACTTGACTTGTGGGACACTGCTCTCTGGGTGTCCTCCCACTTCACTGGCAGTTTCCTCCTCAGCTCCCAGCATTTAAACACTGGAAGGTCCCCGAAGTCAGTTCTCGGACCTCCTCTTTCTCCAGATTCACCTCCTGAGTGATCTCATTGAGAGCACAGTGTACTTCCTTAGGGCTGACATAACCAGCTACCACCAACTGGGTAGCCAAACCATCGGGAATTTTTATCCTCTCACAGTTCTGGAGGCCAGACGTCCTACATCAGTGTGTCAGCCGGCTGCACTCCCTCCAGAGGTTCTAGTAGAGGATCCTCCTGCCTCTTCTGCCTCCTGGTGGTTCCTAGAATTCCCTGACTTGCCAGAGCATCACTTTTTCTTCACGGGCCTTCTCCTCTCTGTGTGTCTCTCCATGTGTCTTCTCTTAAAACAACACTGCTCATTGGTTTAGTTGTTGTTCAGTTGCTAAGGCATGTCCGACTCTTTGCAACCGCATGGACTGCAGCATTCCAGGCCTCCCTATTCTTCACTATCTCCTGGAGTTTGCCCAGATTCATGTCCCTTGAGTCAGTGATGCCATCCAACCATCTCGTCATCTGTCGCCCTCTTCTCCTGGCCTCAGTTTTGGTTTAGGGCCCACCCTAAATTCAGGATGCTTCCCTGGTGGCTCAGACGGTAAAGAATCTGCCTACAATATAGGACACCTGGGTTTGATCCCTGGGTTGGGAAGATCCCCTGGAGGAGGGTATGGCTACCCACTCCATTATTCTCACCTGGAGAATTCTATGGACAGGGGACCCTGTCAGGCAACAGTCCAGGGGTTTGCAAGAGAGTCAGACATGACTGAAGCAACTTGGCAGGCATGCACTGTTTCTTGTCAGTTGTGTGTATGTAGTATAGATGAAATCATGCATCTTTTCCTATATTTATTCTTTGTTTGCAGTTTATTTTTCTGGGAATTCTTTCTTTAAGCTTTTAACCATTTTTTTTGTTATTAGTTCATCATTATCCATCCTTTCTAATTATTCTTTTCATTGCATATTAGCTTTGTACCATATGTGCTGTGTTATATGTATTGAACTGAATATTACAGTTTTTCATTTACTTAAGAACTCTCCAGGGACTTCCCTCGTGGTTCAGTGGCTAGGGCCCCATGCTCCCAATGCAGGGGGTCTGGGTTTGATCTTTGATCAGGAAACTAGATCCCACATGCTGCAGCTAAGACTCAACACAGCCAAATAAATAAATATAAACTAAACCTTTTTTTAGTTTTAATTCTCCATCAACATGTATGTACCTATTAAAGTATAATATTCTATTCCTGTAACTGTACCGTGATTTCCTTACCATTCCTTGGTTTATGTTTGGGGAATCTCCACTTTTCCATTAATACAAGTAACAAAACCTTTCTTTACTTACTGCACCTGTTTCCTTATGCCCCAGTTGCCACATAGTAAGATCAGAGTAGGAATGTTTTCGAGTCACTTGACAGTTTTAGTTTTCATTGAGCAGATTTGCACATTTGCATCCCGCGACTTGTCTCTCTGCTGGAGGTGTGTGGGGCAAACCCCGTCAGGCCAC
>NW_011494680.1:9501690-9515718 GCF_000754665.1 Bison bison bison
GAGGCAACATTGATCTGGCCCTGTAAAAGCTTGGGCGGAAGAACCAGTGGCTTTTGTCTCATTCCTCCATCCTTGGGATAAGTTGAGAACATTTTGCTTCCTTCTTCTCCTTCTAAGGTGATAAGCACAGTTCATTAGCCGCAGGTCAGAGTAGGTCGTCTTGATAACAGTAGCAGCAGTGAAATTGATGCAGAAGAGGGGACAGTAAGCGAAGGAGATTTCTGATCTTAGTGTCGGTTATTCACTGCCCTCTCCTGGGGGTACAGAGTGGGGAGTCCCTGACCTGACTGGGAGGAGGTGATCATTGCCAGGTCATCCCTTTTCAGCCTCAGGCAGCTGATACCAGGGAACCCATCAGTGGACATGGAGTCCAGCTCCAGATCCTCCCAAGGGTGATGGCAGCCGCTCAGCAGGGGAGGCAGTGTGAGCAAGGCTGCACTCGGGCACCTGTGGGCAGCGTTCTGCCCACTGCCCCTTGGAGATCAGCCCTACTTTCCATTCACCAATACGACCACATCTGGATGTGGGTCTTATTATTAACAGTGCGTGCCCAGTCGCTTCAGTCGTATGCGACTCTTTATGACCCGTCCTACCTGGCAGACGGTAGCCTGCCAGGCTCCTCTGTCCATGGAATTCTCCAGGCAAGAATACTGGAGTGGATTGCCTTGCCCTTCTCCAGGGATTATTAATAGTAGTAGTAATAATTTTTTTGTGGTTTAAATAGTAAATTTTATGTTATGTACATTTTCCCACAGTAAAAAAAAGTTGCTTAAAAAAAAAGGGAAATCACTACTATTTGCTATGATCCCATTTTGTCTTTTTTTTTTTTTTTTTACCATTTAAACTTTTTATTTTATACTGGAGTATAGCCAATTAACAATACTGTGGTAGTTTCAGGTGGACAGCAGAGGGACTCAGCCGTACATATATGTGTATCCATTCTCCCCCAAACTCCCCTCCCATCCAGGCTGCCACATAGCACTGAGCAGAGATTCATGTGCTGTACAGTAGGATGTATTAATGTTAGGAATCATTCATCTCCATCTTGCATTGAGTGGTCTTGCATTCTCCTTTTCAGTCTCATCTGGACTCTCTCAGGTGATGCTATTCTTATCGCATTTCATAGAGTGGAAAAGTTGAGATTTTGAGAAGAAACTTGCCCTGTTTTGTATAAAACCCAAGATGACTTACTGTAAGTCTCTGACGCACAGTCACAACCATCTGACTATCTTCTGAGGCGTTGTTGGTCTACTTCCTGCTGATCCCTGGTTGTGTATTCACATCACGGCCAGGTCTATTTGAGGTTAGATTGAGGAGTGGCCTGGGGAGGAAGTGGTATGGGAGGAGCCCTGACCACTGCCCAGTTTGACGTGGTCCCCCCAGATGTGCATGGGTGTCCCTGGCCAGGGTGCCACCACAAGCCGCAGAATGCACTGTGCAGTGCGGTGCGGTGGGTGTGGCCCAGTCTGCAGCATCCAGCAGACTCTCCGCCTTCTGTTCCTGCTTTCCCACGGCTGGAAGCTCCCCGTTTTACGTTTCAACTGTGATAAAATACACATAACGTAAAGTTTACCATTTCATCCATTATTAAACGCACAGTTCAGTGGCATCCGGTTTGCAGTGGCATTCCCACTGCTGTGTGGACATCACCGCCATCTATCTCCAGAACCCTTTTCATCCTGCCGAACTGACACTGTGCACCCATGAAACGTTACTCTGCTCCTCCCTCGCTCCGGCCCTCAGCAGCCATTACTCGCCTTTCTGTGAATGTGATCCTCTAAGTGCCTTGCATGAGTGGAATCGTTCAGTATTTGCCCTTCTTAATGATTTGTGGCTTATTTACTTCTCTTAGCTTACTGTCCTCAGGGTTTATCCGTGTCGTAGTCTGTGTTAGAATTCTATTCCTTCTTATGGCTGAATCATACTCCATTGTTTGCATAGACTGCAGTTTGTTTTGTTTTTTTTTAATTTCGCCCACTGACGGACACTTGAGTTGTTTCTACCTTTTGGCTATCGTGAATAGTGCTCCTATGATCAGGGGTGCATCTGTCCAAGATTGTGCAAATGTTAACTATCTACTTTTGGTTCTTTGGGCTTTATACCCAGTAGTGGAATTGATGGATTGTGCAGTAATCCTATGTTGAATTTTTTGAGGAACACTCATTCTGGTTTCTACAGTGGCTGTACCATTCTACATTCCCATCAGCAATAGCTAATTTCTCTACTTTCTCAACACTGTTTATTTTCTTTTTGTTGTTGTTTGACTGTTTTTATAACAACTGTCCTAATGGATATGAGCTGGTCCAGTAAGTTTTTGCAGGAAAAAGTCTATGAGAATTAGTTGACAAATGGCTCTTTCTTTTCTGCTAATGACGATAAATCTCTTTGATGGAAACTTACTGCTTTAAGTATGATTATTTTGTGATGCTGTCTGTGTGGAAATTGTGTCTTCCTGAGGCTTTGTGGGTCCTTGCATGCTTTTGGATTGATTTTTTTTTTTAATTTGGCTAAACTGGGTCTTCACTGTGGCATAAAGAATTCTCTAGCTACAATGCACGGGCTGTCTAGTTGCCCCGTAGCATGTGTGATATTAGTTCCCCAACCAGGGATCAAACCCCTATCTCCTGCATTGGAAAACAAATTCTTAACCACTGGATCACCAGGGAAATCCCTGAACCGATTAAATTTTGATCTATCAGAGAACCTCACCAGCCCTAAGTTTGTATGTGTCAAACTCTGCCCTCATCTTTCAGCTATGAAGATATTACAGACTGCTCACTTTAGTGTGGCCATTTGTTACATGATCTAGTTATTATTTCTCCTTTCTCTCCTTTCCCCTGATGTCAACTTGCAAGCATTCTACAGTTTGTAGCCCTTTTAAAAGGAAAAAGCTAGTACAGATACATAATTAAGGGCACAGGGGGTAGGACCAGCCAGCTTTGGATTCAAATCCAAGTCTGTCTAGGGGAAAAAACCTCACTTCTCCAAGACTCAGCTTTACTAGGAATGTTGGCTACTTCCCAGGCTTATTTTAGGGATTATAAATGCCTGGTGAGGTGCCTGGGCAGAGTGAGCAGCCAATACACGGTGGCTGTCATCATCACCGCCGCTCTTGTCATCATCACCGTCACTGTCCCCACCGTCCTCGTCATCATCTCCGTTGTCATCACCATCAGCATCAAAGCCATAGTTTCCATTATTTCTTAGAAGTTTTGCTGGAAAAAGAGGAATAAAGAAGAATGTTTTTAATAACCCAATAAAGCTAAAACATAATTTCTAAGAAATGTGATGCTCCAACATAGCAAGGAATGAGCTCTCTAAGCCATCCCTTCCTTCATCCAAATTATGGACTAAAGAGTGCAGGGATCCAGTATGGAGGCTCAGTGAATATTGATAGAAAAGTACATCTATAGGAAGTATCACCTGCCACAAAGTAAATGCTGTACCATTTGGAGTGCCAAGGAAATGTGTTCTTACTTAAACTTTCTTTTTAAAGACTGTTTTCTCTGCATTTTATTTTCCTTTTGTCATGAAATGGTCTTTTCAGATCCATTTAGGATTAACCCCAGGGTGATGGAGAGAACCCTTCAGATAGGCTTGAGAGGCTTTTACCCTTTGGCTCGGTTCCAGCTTATTAATATTAACACTATTATTATTTTGTAATCTCCCTAGGGTTTTTGCAAGTGATTAATTATTTGAATTCTATTTTTCCCAAGTGTAGGAAGAAAGTACGTATCTAGAGAGTAAGGCAAACAATGCCTCATGGGACAGGTGCCACGACATGCCACAAGAAAACCAAAGTTCAGTCTTTCCTGCTTTCTGGCAGGTTTTTGCTCTTTCTCTCTCACTGCTCATCTAAGTGACAAATGTTTTCCAACTGGCCAATTCGAAGACAGGCTGGGTTTTCAGTTCCATTTTTCTTTCGGGCTGGAATTTCCTGGGGCAGATTTTAGCTTTGCTCGAGAAATCACAGCAAGTCCGTCAATTAGGTTCCTTTATTCCATCCGCTCTGTCTCATGTGGGCTCTGCTCATTAAAATTTTACAAATTACTCATTGAGCAAGATAGCCTGTTACTCGCCCGTTTCTCAGAACAGCGGCTTCCCGGTATGTGGGGTCAGAGCCTCCTCTCTGGTCCTGTCTGGGAAGCTGCTTGGCAGTCGCCCAATGGTCACACTTTTTCTTCTCACAGCATGTTGAAAGGCCTCCCTGGAGAACAGCCAGAGGCTGGGGGTCTGCTTATTTAGCCCCATGATGAGATTGGGGCTTCCCTCATGGCTCAGTGGTGCAGAATCTGCCTGCAATGCAGGAGCCCCAGGTTCGAGCCCCAGGTCAGGAAGATCCCCTGGAGCAGGGAATGGCTACCCGCTGCAGTAGTCTTGCCTGGAGAATCCCATGGACAGAGGAACCTGACAGGCTACAGTCCATTTGGTCTCAAAGAGTTGGACATGACTGAAGCGACTGAGCATGCACGCATGCAAGATGAGATTGACCTCTAACTCAGGAAGCATCATTTTTAATGTCTTCTCAGTGCCTAGAACTTTTACTGGGTACCAGATGCCTAGGAAATGTTGCCAGAAGCTGCTGGGTTACTGCTCAGGTGGGGGTCCCAGTGGTTCACTCCCAAGTGGTTCCTCCCTGTCTTCTTGGGATAGTTTACAGGCACACACACACACACACACACACACACACCTGCACACAGAAACATTAAAGAGAGAAAATGTCACCATATATTTCCATTAATGGTAGAAAAAGAGGAACTAGACATGTATGCCTGCCACGCTATTTGACCTCAGGAAATGGCCAGCCCATGTGACCGTCAATCAAGGTAGCTTTAAACCAAGAGTCCAGACACATCACCAACCTTGTCTCCTTGTATGATTATTCTCATTTTAAGTCATAGGGGAGGTTTTTACTTCAAATTTCCACTTGCTTCACACACAGACTCTCTAGTACAGAGTTGGAAATTAGCCCATGGAGAAAGAGACATTTTTAGTTCTTCTTTAGTGTTGGCAGGTGGTTCAGAAAGTCAAGGTTTTCTCATGTTTGCGCATCACTGAGCCTGATGCTGGCATGATGCCGACGTGGCTCAAGAGGTAGAGAATCCCCTCCGACTATTTAAAGCTGAGAGGTTAAATCAGTTTTCTAAGCCCTATCAATAACGGCCTGACCCAAGAACCTTGATGTGCAGGAATAGGTTCCAGTTTCCCTGCCTCTGAGCTGTGAGCCTAGTGTTCTCCCTAAGTTACAAAAGAAACAGAAGCTCAGGACACATGTTCTGTGCTGCCCACCATCTGGGCCATCAGCCCCCGTTTGGCACCCTCGCCTCTCTGCTTGGGCTCCTTCCTGCCGGCTGTGGTCATCTTTCTCCTTATTTCTCCTCAGTTGAGTTGTGTGGGGACCTCCTTTCCCCAGCCTTAGGAGGACTATCGTCCATCCATTCATGAGGCTGAGACTGAGATTTCATGCCAGTCTGTCTAGCACTTCAAATCCTAAGACAGCTGAAGTTAAAAGCACTGGATCTAATGCAATGCTTCTTCAAGTTCACTGTGCAGACAAAGAGCTTATTAAAATCTGGGTTCTTACTGAATAAATCAGGATCAGAGTCAAGCTCCTGGGAAGCGACAAGGGCCAAGGCAGTTCTGCACCTGGGCTGCCCATCACAACCAGCCAGGGAGGCCTCACTCTTAGGGATGCAGGTTTAGGTGGTTTAGGGTGAGCACTGGGTTAACATAAGAGGCCCAGGGACACAGCCAGCGAGAGAGTTAAGAAATATGGTCATAAGGGTTAAAACTGAATTTAACTGCTAAATGAGCAGAAGGGAAATTGAAGTCACTTCCAAACCATTGTGCTAACCTGTGGCATGACTCTAGGAAAATAATTTCCTTTCAGCCTTGTCGAATTTTCCAAAAGGAAAGATAGTTATTGCTTTTTTTCACAATATATAGGACTACTTGAATGAAAGAATATTTTCCTGCTTAATTTTAGCCTGGTTATTTTCGTTCTGACAGAGTGTTAACCTCATCCAAGCCAAGAATATATCATCATCCATCTTATTTGCCACTTTTGAGTCATAGGGAAAAATGGACTTTATACCTTCTTTGCTTAATTTAGCTTCTAGACCGAGAATTCAAAATGGGGCAAGATTGCCCCCACGGGACTCAGAATTTGTTCATGGGGGAGGAGGAAAGCTTAGATATTTCTGTGGCCCTCCACAGCTCAGACCTACTGGACGAAATCCTATTTCTTGGTATTTTGTTGTTGTTGTTCAGTCACTAAATCATGTCCAACTCTTTGCGACCCCATGAACTGCAGCATGCCAGGCTCCTCTGTCCTCCACTATCTCCCAGAGTTTGCTCAAACTTATGTCCATTGAGTCAGTGATACCATCCAACCATCTTATCCTCTGCCACTCCATTCTCCTCTTGCCCTCCAATTTTTCTCCTTAGAGGGTGATAATGAAAAAAGGCTGAGAAGCACTGTTCCAGACAAAGACAACCCATGCATGTCCAAGCTTGTATGTCCTTCCTGAACTCTGCCTGGGGAGGGTTTGTGATAGCATTTCTGAGCTGTGAAATTTGGGCTTATCAACAATGAATTCTAAGATGAAACGTCAAAAGCATTCTTTTCTCTTCTCAGCAGAATAGTTTCCTCTTGATGAAAAATTTGAGTTCCAGAAGCATCCAATTGTGAGCTCTCTTGCTGATGGGACATTCTGGGATGTGACCTGGAGGTCAGCCCTCCTGGGTGTCAGTCCTGGCTCTCTCCCTCCCTCTGTGACTTTCAGGAGGTTCCTGTGCCTCTTTAAGTCTCATTCGCATGTGTATAATGAAAATAAAACTTTCCTGATAGATTGTTTTCAGATGAAATGTGAAGTAGGTTTAATGAAGGTAAAACAGTGTCTGGTGCATAAAAAGCGCCCCTTTAGTGCTGGGAGAAGTGATGGTTATTACCATCTCTATATATATCTATCTATTTACCTGTCAGTCAGCCACCTTATTATCATCATCATCATCTATGTAAAATACCTCTGGGTGCAAAGGCATCTTCCTGAATCAGATTCTGTCCTCATCAGACCTGAGCAACTCCACCTAACTCCTTCACAATTCACCTTTCCCAAGCTGGTGGGATTAACAGATACATGCTGTGTGCATGCATCCATGCATATTAAGTCACTTCAGTCATGTCTGACTCTTCACGACCTTATGAACTATAGCCCACCAGGCTCCTCTGTCCATAGGATTCTCCAGGCAAGAATACTGGAGTGGGTTGCCATGCTCTCCTCCAGGGAATCTTCCCAACCCAGGGATCAAACCTGCGTTTCCCCATTTCCTGCATTGCAGGCAGATTTTGTACCCACTGAGCACCTGGGAAGCCCCACATCCATGCTACTATATATAAAATAGATAAACACCAAGGACCTGCTGTAGAGTGCAGGAAACTATATTCAATATCTTGTAATTACCTACAATGGTAAGAATCTGAAAAAGAATACACATGTATTGAGTTGGCCAAAAAGTTCATTCAATTTCTCCATAAGATCTTATGACAAACCGGAATGAACTTTTTGGCCAATCCAATATACAGGTATAACTGAGTCACTTTGCAGTAAGTTACGACTGGAACTTTGTAAATGAACTATAATTTAATTAAAAAGAAAGTGGAGGGTGAGCACCATCCCCCCCTCCTTGGGGCCCGGAGGATGGCTGAGCCTGGGTGTGATGTATTTATGCAACAGCTCTTTCTTCCATGCTGACAGCTGCTAGACTAAGTGGCCCAGAGGAGGTAGAACATATTCACGCAAGGAAAGTTGATCCTGGATCCCATTAGCCAGAGTGGTCTCTGATTTCTTCCTGGTGTTGCGAAATAGAGAAATAGAGCTGGTTTTACTTTAGTCAAAGTAAATACAACAACCAAACAAAAAACAAAGATTAAGGTTTAAAAGAAAGAAAGAAACCCAGAAAGACCAACGCATACAGACCAGGGAAATAGTACATTTTATATAAAAAGAGAATTGTAGTCTTTTGTGACCTCAGAACAAGTCCTATCCAAAAGCTTTTGTTATGCTCTCATATCCATTGTTTATTCCACTTGGCGAATGCTATTGTTTCGAATCTTCATCTCAGTGAGCGCTGTTATTATTATTTGCAATATGAGCTCCTTAACAAACCCTGAGATGAAAAAGAAAGCCAGAATAAGTGGGACTTGCTGCAAGTCTGTTGTTATTTCAGAGAATCATGTTTTTTAAAAATGCATTCAGGTTTGTGTAAATGCAGAACTCGGTGAGTGTGTAAGAAGAGCCTTACCAACAAGTTCCCAGGTTGCTTTTCATGAACTGAGCATTCAGATCCGTCACTGAGAATGAGAGAAACATGAGTCCTTGGTGCACCAGGTTAGAGATTCAGCCTGTGTCCCCTGGGCTCCTCGGAGTGGTGGGTCACATTCTGGAGACGTGTCTGGCGAGTGTCCCTGATGGAGTGTCCAGCTTGCTTTGGAATCACAGCAAACCTCGGCTCTTCCTGGTTCCCTGTCCAGTCTTTGGAGTCTATAGTCCCAGTCTGTAGTCATTGGAGTCAGGAGAAGCATTGCATGTAGTAAGGAGCTAAGCCTTTGCTGAGCCGCAGCGCCTGGCTGAACTGGCCTTTGATGAATGATAAGGAGGATGCTGTTGAGGATGGAGTTAGGAAGGAGTCAGGTCCGCCACCCTGAGCTGCCTGGAATTCAAGGTAGAATTTGCAGAATACACTCATTCCTGTGTGAAGTAATCCTAATTAGTTTTCCCTCTAACTGCTCACCAGACACAGCTCCTTGGTCCTTCCCTTCCTCCCTTCCTTCATTCATCCCTCTCTCTTTCCTTCCTCTCCCACCCTCCATCCCTCCCTTACTCCCTTCCTTTCTTACTTCTTGATTCTTAATAATTTGGTAGTGTTTTCCTAAATAACCCTATTTTGATTCCTTAACCCGATTTTCCAGTAATTGCTGTGTAGTGGTTTCACCTCCCCTGTTTTATCTTCGGCTCATTTCTTCTCTCCTGCCATCCGTCAGCTTTGTGTCTGGGTGACTCTTTCTGCTCATCCTGGAGGGACTGTGCAGAGAGAGCTTGGAGCCTGGGTCCTGTGGGCAGTTGACTAACTGTACAGCAGGGATGTGGTGACAGGGACACCAGTAAATCCAGCTCTGTTTCTCTATTTCACAACAGCAGGAAGAAATCAGAGACTACTCTGGCTAATGGAATCTAGAATCAACTTTTCTTGCATGAATATGTGGTGACAGGTACAGCCTGCTCTTGGGTCTGTTAGCACAGCACTCCCCCGGCTCTGTTTTCACTTCTGAAAAGCTGGGACAATGACGTCCTTGTATCTACAGAGTCTTCAAAAGGGCCTCCACACATTCAGAAAGGTTGAGACAACTTAAATAATTATGTTGAGACTGATTTTCATCATTGGAGATTTGGAGGAGCAGTTATTTTAGAGAGGACTCAAGGGGATGATTGTAATTTACCCTTTGTTTGAAAAACTTGAACCATCAAAATATCTACAAGAACTCAAAAGCTTTCTGATTTTCCTCTCTGGGCCTAAGTAGAACGTCTAAAGGAAAGCCTTGTTCTGTTTCCAGATCGCCGAGGGAATGGCGTACATCGAGAGGAAAAACTACATCCACAGAGACCTACGAGCCGCTAATGTGTTAGTCTCTGAGTCTCTCATGTGCAAAATCGCAGACTTTGGTCTTGCTCGAGTGATTGAAGATAACGAGTACACAGCCAGAGAAGGTATGTTCCCAGAGCCATCTTTAGGTGTTTGGTTATTGTTTAGTTTTGTTTTGTTTTTGCCTATTTTTAACAAAGCGATTACAATAGGCATCAAAAAAAAAAAAAGAATTCATTTGGTACAATATTCAATATATACCATAGTTGCAGTTTGTGGTATATCCTAATTGTTTTCTTTTTAAAAAATTACTCTTTCGATTATCTCTGTATGATACTTTTATAAAATTTAAAAATGCTGTCATTTGTATTTCAATTAAGTGAGGCAAAACAAGAAGAGGCTTGGCAGAATCGTAATTCTTTGTTCATATTACATGTCAGAGCTTTTCACCCAATGAGGTACATTTTGCTTCACTGTAGAAAGAATATTTGTAACAATAATTCTATACTATACTATTTAAGGCTGTATTCTGGCCTTTCAACTGTCGGGTTGCCCAAAAATTTCATTCAGATTTCTCCATTGCATCTTGTGGAAAAACCCGAACGAACCTTCTGGCCAACCCAATACAAATTAAAACATGGAAATTATCACACACACACAGAAGTAAATGTAACACTACAAAAACACACTCCTTTATTTCCCCACATTCCATATTATACCTGGAAACCAAAGAACACCCAGAGCAGCGTAAATCCCTGAGTCCCTGGCCTGGCGCTCCGAGGCTGGCCCTCCTGGCGCTGCACTGGCCTCTCCTGTTGGAGACTGTTCTGTGTTGCTTGTGATCTGAGGACTCCTACAGTCTCATTCCTGAAAGTTCAGTGAGTAGTTTTGGGGATTTTTTTGCAGTGCTTTCTCTTCTGAAAGAGTCAAGCACTTCCTTGACATTCCTAAGACTTGTTAAAGATCAATTTAACAACATGTGTGTTATTTCTGGAAGGTGCCCACAGAATTCATAGATGTGACAAACAGACTGAAAACATTGCTTTGATTTGTGAAACATCTCTTGCATTTGTCACGCTTCAGGTGGTTCTCCCGCCTCAAGTTTCGGTATTCTTTGGTGGATTATAATTTATCTTTGGCCTTAATCACCTTCAGCAAAATGGCGGGTCAAGGAAAACAGTTTGAGGAGAAGTGGGTAAAAGGAAAAGACCCTAATGCTGAGAAAGACTGAGTGCAGGAGGAGAAGGGAGTGACAGAGGAGGAGATGGTGAGATGGCATCACTGACTCAATGGACATGAGTTTGAGCAAACTCTGGGAGGTAGTGAAGGACAGGAAGCCTGGTGTGCTGCCGTCCATGGGTCGCAGATAGCCAGACACAACTGAGCAACTGAACAGCAGCAGCGATCTAAAAGGTAGTGAGCTTTTCAGTGAGGCAGCTGCTGTTCTAAGTGCTTTTCATGCTATCTCATTTATCTCTACAATAACCCTATATGATAAGTAGTATATTGCTTCCATCTTGTATATGAGGAAAAAGGAGAGGCTCAGAAGCTTCTGAAGCCACATAGTAAGTGGGAGAGCCAGGATTCAGACCCAGGAGATCAATTTATTACATTGGTTTTGTAGAATTTGACAAGCCTCTGTGTGTGTGTGTGTGTGTGCTCAGTAGCTTCAGTCATGTCTGACTCTTTGTGACCCCATGGACTGTAGCCCATGGGGTCACAAAGAGTGACCCATGGACTACATGGACTGTAGCTAGGCTCCTCATCCATGGGATTTCCCAGGCAAGAATATTGGAGTGGGTTGCCATTTCCTTCTCCAGGGGATCTTTTTGACCCAGGGATTGAACCTGGGTCTCCTGCATTGACAGGCGGGTTCTTTATCACTGAGCCACCTGGGATATGCATGTGTTACCCACTCAAAATAAATCATCAAAACTTTCCCCCTCAAAGAAGGAAAGTGTGAGAGTCACACGCCTGTGACTTTTTTGTTTCAGCTCAGAGACCCAAGTAAAGCCCTTGTGTCTTCTCCCCTAGGTGCTAAGTTCCCCATTAAGTGGACAGCTCCAGAAGCAATCAACTTCGGATGTTTCACCATCAAGTCTGACGTGTGGTCCTTTGGAATTCTCCTGTACGAAATTGTCACCTATGGGAAAATTCCCTACCCAGGTACTGCTTACTTACCTATTTCCATTTGCGGGATATATATGAGAAAAAAGCCAGGTGGTATGAGACATAAAAAAGATGAACAAATATCCAGAGGAAAGACAAGGGTGTGAGAACTTTGTCTTTAGTGGAAGGTGTTGTAAAATATGCTTAGACACTTCTCCGCCTTCTTGTCTGCGTGCGTATCTTTCGCTCCACTAATAAATTCCACCACTAACAGCCTAGAATGTGCCTGGCGTGGTCACAGATATTGTTGAAGCAACAGGGTTGGAGGACTAGACACAGGGCTCCTCCCAAGCCTCGCACCGGATGGTGGAGGAAACGGACATAGAAATGATGCTGTATGATTGTTTCTTGGTCAGTTCTGAAACAAAGATTTGTATAATGTACTTTGGAGTCTTTGCCACTTCAAGAGACAACCACCTCTGTCTGCAAACAAATGATTCTTCAGATCCTCAACTTACTGGCTGTGGGGACGTCATTCAGTATTTCCAGATTCCTAACATCTTCCCAGCCAGATTCTGCCAGCCCTCCTTTTTCCAGGAACATGGAAGCAGAGGGACTTTTCCCCAAAGCCTTCTCTTTCTTGTTAATGGGCTTTTCACAAAATCAATGGATATGGCCAGTTTAAAAGTAAATCTTTAAATCGTTCCCTCATTCAAAAATCTGAGGGTGCTAAGCATTCCCAAGGTGCCGGATGGAGCAGTCCCAGCTCCTCCCTTGAGAGCTAATAGTTGAGTATTGATTACAATCATTTATAATAATCACTGATAATAAGGACCGTATGTAGGATGGGAAGTATGCTGTTGGGGGAGGGTGTGATGGTTTAGGGATTGGGTTGGGGGGATGGGTCGCAGGTTCTAAAAGCAGCAGGGACTCAGTGACTTGACAGAGAGCCCCAGGGGCTGTCCGGGGCTGGGTGTCCCATGGGGGAAACAGCCAGAGCACAGGGTCCCGAGCAGGGGCAGGAGGTGTTGGGATGACGTGGAGCGGATGTGAGCCTCAGAGGCTGCCCAGGGGCTTCACCTCTGACTTTGCAAGAGACGGGAGACTTTGGGGCAGAGCAGTGATGTGGCCTCCAGGCTCCTAGTCATCTTTGCTGTTGTTGGGCCTGGAGGGCTGGTAGGAGGGGGAGGCCTTTGGGTGGGGCCTACACAGTGGGCTGACGGTCCCGTGAAACCCTCCGGTGCCAGATTTCATGTTCTGACGGCTGCTCTGCTCTAGACACCGCAAAATGGGGACAGTATTTCTGAATCAGCCCAGATATCTATCTATAATCTACAACCTATAGAGAAAGATTATATACTTTGCCTATATATGACACCTGATCAATAAACATACAACCTCACAAGTATTGTGTGGTAGGTACTGCACACTCCACAGCGATGTGTGGACGAGGCTCTGGGGCTCGGAGAAGGAGACTCTGGCCCAGAGCCGCATCACTGGCTCCTACGGAACCCTGGCCACCTCGCCCTCACCTGCTGGACTTCCCACCATCATTCATCTCCGGAACGTCTTCATCTTCCCAAATTGATACTGTACCCATTAGACGCTAACTCGCCGACCCGCCTGCCCCCCTCCAGCCCCTTGTTGTTGATGTTGTTGTTTATTCACTCATTCATGTCCAACTCTTTGCAACCCCATGGACTGTAGCCCGCCAGGCTCCTCTGTCCATGGGTACTCCAGGCAAAAATACTGGAGTGGGTTCCCATTCCCTTCTCCAGGGGATCTTCCCGACCAAGGCATCAAACCCAGGTCTCCTATATTGCAGGTGGATTCTTCACCACTGAGCCACCAGGGGAGCCTACTAAAATGGCTGAATGAGCATGTTTTATTATCCCGTTTTAATGATGGAGAAAAATATTATTAAAATGACCTTTTTTTTCCCCTTAAAGTTCTTCTCAGTGTCAAAGACGGACAGTTCAGTGTCTGAGCTAACCTGAGACAAGTGATTATAGTAAAAGCCATCCTCCACAGTCAGCAATCCTGCAGAGCCCAGCAGGAATAGTGGGTGCCCTGGGCTTCCCAGGTGGAGCTAGTGGTAAAGAACCCATCTGCCAATGCAGGAGATGTTTAAGAGACACGGGATGGATCCCTAAGTCAGGAAGACCCCATGGAGAAGGAAATGGCAACCCACTCCAGTATTCTGGAGAAATCCCACGGACAGAGGAGCCTGGCGGGCTGCAGTCCATGGAGTCGCAAAGAGTCGGACACTGAAGTGAC
>NW_011494680.1:9515818-9529246 GCF_000754665.1 Bison bison bison
CAGCAGGCAGGGGGTTCCCTCGCTGGAGCCCACCGAGCTCTGCCTCTTGTCCTGAGGATGATTTGAGGAGTGGGAATGAAACAGTTGGTCTAGCTCACTTAAGGACCCTGACTTCTTTAAGTAAACTTGCAATGAAAAGCTGATTTTGAAAAAGTATTGGGAGATAATGGGTGAGAAAATGATTTTTTTTTTTTAATTACCGGTAGAAGCTGGGGGAAAAAAATAGTGCAAAAGAGAGTGAGATGAAATGTTAGAATCGGGTGTTTATTCACAAGATCTGTCAGGTCCAACGTCCTTTTGTCGTTGAAGAGAACTCGCTCTGCCTTCCGCTTATCATGTTCACCGATTTTTACTTTGGCAGCTGAATGCTGCCTAGATCCTCTTTGTACTAACCTCCTTTATATGATTACGTTGCTTACAGAAATGTCTGTAGCCCCTCTGCCAGTTTTGAGAACTTCTGTAACAAAATACCACAAACTGAATCACTCATACAACAGAAATGTATTTTCTCACAGTTCCTCAGGCCGGGAGTCCAAGATCAAGGTGTTGACAGGATTGCTTTCTCCAAGGCTCATCCTTGGCTCTTGAGACAACATCTCCATTTGTCTTCTCTCTGGCTTTCTCCTGCATCTCCATGTTCTAATCTCCTCTTCTTATAAAGACACCAGTCAGGTGGGGCTTAGGCCCACCCTAAAGGCTTGGTCACCTCTTTAGAGGGCTTATGTCTAAACGCAGTCCCATTCTGAGGTCCTTGGGGCTAGGTCTTCAGTATAGGAATTTCCAGGATAGCAGGGACTGTGGGAACACAGTTTAGCCCACCCCATCCTCCGACACTTACTCCAACCAGGGATGAAGGAGGTGGGTACCACTGCATCGCATGACCCTCAGTCAGGCTTCTAAACAGTACCTGTGGGTTTTTCGCCTCCAGGGAGAACTAACGCGGACGTGATGACCGCCCTGTCGCAGGGCTACAGGATGCCCCGCATGGAGAACTGCCCAGATGAGCTCTACGACATCATGAAGATGTGCTGGAAGGAAAAGGCAGAGGAGAGGCCAACGTTTGACTACCTACAGAGCGTGCTGGACGACTTCTACACGGCCACCGAGGGCCAGTACCAGCAGCAGCCTTAGTGCTGGGGACTCAAGCCACGCACGGGACCGCCGCCTCCCTCCAAAGGGAAAAACAACAATCCCCGGTCACTAGTTATTTCCTGGGCTGGCTTCCCCGGCTATCCTTGCTTCCTTCACACAAGGCTAAAACTCAGGAAGGACTTCTTCCATGGGAAAGGATTCTCCTCTCAAGGGCAATATGCCCACCAGCCTGCACCCAGTGGGCACACTGGCTCTGCGAGTCCAACACCTGGACATGGATTTCTGAAAAGAAAACACCTATCCCACCAAAGTGCACCCACATCGGCCTCTTGTTTACAAGGGGGCATGTGACTCAGAAGTTCGGAGGCCATTTCAGTGAGTCGCAGACAGGAGCACAACAGAAATAACCAGATGTCTCCATTGCACTTCCTTGTATGTTCTCTGTGCTTGAGCTTATTTGTTAAAAAAAAAAAAATCTACTAATCCAACCTGTTAGATTTTGCAGGTTAAGTCAGATGCTTCCATGTCCTTCCCAGATTTCTGTGACCTCCCACCCCATGAAATCTGGACTGGAGATCACTTCCTTCCACGGAGATCACTCAGAACCCCACCTGGGCAGAGGAATCTCTTTCCTTGAAAGTGTCATCAGCAAGCAGGCAGGGCCACCGTGTTAAGCCATGCAGATTCCCCAACCACCCAGGTTTGCCCAGCTCCCCTGGAAGGGAGCTTCAGAAACTGCTCTGCCAATAGAAGGAATGTTTTTTTTAAAGTCCAGCTTTTCAATTCTACAATTTCCTCTATCCAGACTTCTTTGGACCTTGTAGTTTGGACGAACAAGATGATTCTAATCTCTGCGGAACCTTCTAGGGCCTTACAAAACATCAGAGCTTTCTTTATTGCTTCAAATGATTCTGAACATTATTTTATTGATCAAGTATTCATTTTAGTTGTACTCTAGAAAGTAAAAATGCCGTATTCGGGGGCTATTTTTGTGATTCAGCAATCTTTTCTAAATTGTGTGTGGTCTGTGTGAGTCTATTTATATGAGGCTATGCTGGAAACTAAACGAGTGAGGAGGCTTTTCTGAGTCACTGGAGCAATTAGATAGAGGTTTTGTTTGTTAAATTTTTCTACTGTAGCTTGAATGGAAAACGCTATGTCATATCACATTTCACCTATGCTGTTTGTGTATATACCTAATATTTCTATTTTTGATCTTATTTTAATACACCTGGGCCCGTAACATCTCAAGTTTTCCACTGGTGTTTAACATTTCCAAGTGTCGCCAATATAAGAATGGGTACCAGTTGGTGGGGGAGTGGGGGTTGGGAGGTGATTCCATTGGTTACATCGATAGAAAAATGTGTACAAGTTCTGCCTCCATCCTTTGAGTGTTTTCAGATTGGAGAACCGAGGAGTTGGTGGCCTAGACACCCATCATCCCTGTCGGGGGGCCCAACAGGATTTGTTTTCAAACAGGCTTAGTAAAGTATATGCGTGCGTGCTCAGTAGCTCAGTCCTATCTGACTCTTTGCGACCACATGGACTACAGCTCACCAGGCTTCTCTGTCCATGGGATTCTCCAGGCAAGAATACTGGACTGGGTTGCTGTTTCCTCCTGCAGGGTATCTTCCCAACCCAGGGATTAAACCCGCGTCTCCTGTATCTCCTGCACTGGCAGGTGGATTCTTTACCACTGAGCCAGCAGGGAAACCGGGCTTATCTATCAAGCACCATTACAATTTCACTTTGTATGTGTTGCCTAGGTGTTGGGTGCCTGGAGAAAAGGACGAAATATTCTGCTTTCCCCTAAATTTTAACTTCCTTTCCCATATAATGTTTTTTAAAGGTCCATTGTAAAGTATTCTAAAATTCTCAACTCCCAAGAGCCACCTTCACAAAGGTGAACTATTATCACCATCTAATGTCTGCACAGCTGGTGACGTGACGCACCACCCTGCATTTTTTGACATACACACACCTGTTCACACTCCATTTCAGAAGCTCACACATGACCCAGCATCAAGAGAGAGTATAAGGAAGCCCCAAAGCAAAACAACATCTCTAGGAAATGACTAAATTCACCGTCACCTTGTTTTTCTCCATTCTGCTTCCTCTGGCAGTTTTACATTCAACTGTCCCCCCACCGTTCACCCCACCCCCAGCTCAAGTCTGAATTCCTTTGCCTTCAGCATCTCTGCTGTCACCTGGGCTTCCTCCCTTGTTCTCAACCTGTGTCCAACTCGGTGGTGCTCAGCAGACAACACACAGTTAGGGTTCCTGACTGGCAGATCCAGGGGCTGGGCAGGTGCTTGTTTAATCTCGGGGTCCACAGAGACGTGCAGGCCAGTTACATCTTCATGTCCCAGGTCATTATTGAGAATTTGAAAAACAGAATGCCCATTCCACTTCCACCCCCAAGATCCTGACTCTTGTTCTGCACTGGGTGAGGGAGATACAGGGGTGTCAGTGAACCTAAAAGCTTCCCAGGAATCTAAGGTGAGTAAATGCACGCCCAGGTTCAAGAGCAGCCCCAGCTTTGACCTGTACTGCAAAGTGATCTGCTCAAAAGAAGACCTCTTTCCCCAGACGGCTTGCCTTCCCAAAGCTGGCTGTAGGCGTAGAGGAGGAAGAAGGAGGAGGAAGTGTGGATTTTTCCTTTCTTACGAACAGGAAGCTCGCTGAACCTAAAGTAGAGCTCGTAGCCCTGACATGTGTCCCTGGGAGGAGGGGACACTTGGCGCCTCCATAGGCCCTCCAGAAGGCTTCTCGGGGTGCTGTCGGAATCCCACCAGTAAAGCATGTCTGGGTCTGCCTTTAGGGGACACAGTACACCACAGAAGGGTACAAACTACACCCAGGAGCGTAGAAGAGGGTCGATTAGAGGAGGGGCCATATTTGTTTGCTTACACAACACGACAGATCAAGGACACTAAAGTTAAATGTGAGCTCATTTCTCATCTTGCCTGTGCCAAAGGCTTTCCTTTTGCTCAAACTATAGCCGAGGAAGTTGCAGCTAAAAGGAAGCAAAGCACCAGCATCTAATAAATTCAACTGAATTAAAACAATTGCTCATCCTATGGGTCAGCCCCTGACCTTTATGATTTTAAAGCCACTCTCCATGGCCACGCTTAATCCCCACCAGAACATCTCTCACACCACCCACCTTTCCCCATTCCCACCAGAACATCTCTCACACCACCCACCTTTCCCCATTCCCACCAGAACATCTCTCACACCACCCACCTTTCCCCATTCTGTATCTGCATTTCTACTTCTGCTGGTTGAATGAGATACCAGTTCTCTGTCTCTACGCTTTGACTATGTGGAGTTTTCTGATGAACTGGGAGTGCCTTGCTCTTCTTCCTGATGGCAATAATGACTATAGATACACAAAGATACCCATACACCCACCATTCTCTCCATTCAGTGCTTTGGCACTTTAAAAAAAAGATCACCTTGAACTCACACAGTCACTCTGGAATACCTGGACGCTAGGATCGCTGATTCACAGCTGAGAAATCAATTGCATTCAGGGCCACAAAAGGAATAGAGTGGTTTCTCTTCATATTGTCTTGCAAAATAAAAGAAGTGAAATTCCTTTACAGTGGCATCTTCGTGACTCGGCTAGATGTTCTAAGCAGGCAAAGGACCTACTTACAAGATGCCCCACTTAAAGTCCAGACAGATGTGAGAAAAAAATTCTTCTAAAAATTTTAATTTGGGGAGAAAAGTCATGCAAGTATTTAACTCACGATTCACTCTTTTTAAAAAGACAACTTATGGAAACTACACTTTTGAATGAATTGCTTTGATAACATTTGTGTTCCATTTCATGACATTGATGTTGTATTAAACTGATGAAAATTTATCCCAGAAAGTCCTAATCTGAGAGATGTGTAAGAGGGAAGCCTTCCAGTTTAATTTCCTGTATTCTTATGAATCTAAATACTTGGAGTAGGAGCAAGCGCCAAAAATGTCACAGGTCCCCAAGATGGTCACCAAGTGATCTCGAATATTTCCCTTAAATCTGGAAATGATAGGGGCAGGCTTGGGCCTCCATCTCTAGGCCACTGATAAGATTTTCATATATAATCTGGATTGGTCATTGTGCCTTGTTAATACAGAACTTCTAGAATCAAAGGTGGCTTTATTTATAGCACTGAAAGTCAATACCATGTCACAAAACAAAACAATCCATGAATTTTTAAAATTACACTTTATGCTGGGGCTCAGACAAGTTCTTAAGCCCTCATCTGCTAACCTCAGGGTCAGATGTGTTTCTGATTTAAGGTTTGCTTTTTTTGTTTTTGTTTTTATTTGAAAGGCTAATACAATAAATTGGAGAAGGAAATGGCAACCCACTCCGGTTTTCTTGCCTGGAAAATCCCATGGATAGAGGAGCCTGGTTGGCTATTGTCCATGGGGTCGTAAAGAATTGGACACGATTTAGTGACTTCACTTAATACAATAAATATACTGAATATTTGGTGGATTTCTCTCGGTGAACACTGGAGAAGAAACCACTAAACAAATAAAACATTTCTGTAGGAAAAATACCTGAGTTCATAGGAAGTGGAGTGAATATAGCCTATACATAGCTTCAGATCAGGTTTTACCACCAAATGAGTTCTTTAAATATGCCTGGTTTGGGGTATTTTGGACTTCCGGGGCTAAGGCGATGGACCACAGAACTTGAAGAGTATGTGAGATCTTTTAGTGTTAGTGAAGTATCCAGTTCAAATTGACCAACATGGGGGTTGTGGTTACTCAAAACTTATTTAATGCGGCTATGTTGCAAGATGCAAAATATTTATGCATCTCTTTGAAACAACACGTGTGTGTATTAATTGCTCAGTCATGTCCAACCCTTTGTGGCCCCATGAACTGTAGCCCACCAGGCTCCTGTGTCCATGGAATTCTCAGGCAAGAATACTGGAGTTGGTTGCCGTTTCCTCTTCCAAGAGGTCTTCCCAACCCAGGGATCAAACCCCAGTCTCCTATATTGGCAGGTGGATTCTTTACTGTCTGAGCCACCAGGGAAGCCCTGAAGCAATATAGTCATTAAAATACTCTCTGATCAAATGCACTTCAGGGAGGCCTGGGACTTCGAAGTTCAAGTGGGAAGAAATGTCTAGTGGTTTTAGTGACCACAAAGATGCCAGTGATGTGGTTGCTGAAATAGATAATGGGCGCAGTAGCGGGCAAAGACCACAAACAAAAGGAGATGCTCTTTCACAAAAGACCACAAGGGGGCGTTCTGTTCAACTCTGTACACTGATGGTGAACTCCCAAATCTAACTGCCCTGGAAGTCACTCTGATGTGAGCAAGGGGATACAGGTGACGGATGTAAACACTTGCCCTTTCAAAGGATTTGAATTCTTCTTTGTAAGGCATTTTTTCCCCAAAGTGGATCATCACTCCTAATTTCTTGTCAATGTATTTACTTTGAAAGAACGTTATCCCGTAGTTAATAGTGGTCATTCATTACAGTGCTTCACTGAACTCAGTCTCAGGTGGCCGGCTTTAAGGGGACAAGGGCAGTGATGATCATGCAAGTGCAGGGAAACGATTATAAGGTGGGGGAAAAAGGTGAAGAGGATCTTTCTGTGGAGAGGTGGTGGGACTGGTTACAAAGACAGGCCTGGACAAACAGCAAAAAGGCTTTGTAAAGAAGTGACCTTCAGGATTGGCTTAGAGGAGGGACAGGGTGCTGGCAGCAGATGAGAAGGCTGCAGGGGGTTTCAGAGAGAGGCTGAAGCGAGGGGGGAGGAGGGCACCAAAGGAAGTGGACATCAAAGGACAGAGCCCCCCAGACTGTAGAGTTGGGGCATGACTGTCAATCGTAAAGGTCTCAGAATTGCCTCTTCATCACAGATTCCTGGCCCACCCCTGAGTTTCTGGTTCTGGGACAGAGCATCATCTTCCCTTCTTGGAATCCCTCTCTGGGACCGCCCTTGGCTCCAAGAGAGGAGAAGGAGGTGACAGAGGACAAGATGGTTGGATGGCATCATCGACTCCATGGACATGAGCAAACTCCAGGAGGTAGTGAGGGACAGGGAAGCCTGGCGTGCTGCAGTCCATGGGGTCACAAAGAGCTGGATATGACCGAGTGACAGAACAACAACCACAAAATCTCAAGCTCGGGAATCATATCACAATAAAATACCAGCTATTCATTCATTTATTCAGTCAACAGGTAGTTGTGGATCACTTGCCATGTGCCAGGGACCATGCCGGCTGCTGGCTGGTTGGAATGCACTTCGTTCTAAGGACACCCCGACACGAATGCCCCCCGCCACACACACACATCCACAGTCATTTGTCACTTAGCTCTCTGAACAATAGCTCCCCATCTGTCAATAGCTTTAAAAATATCCCAATCATATTCCAGAGAGCTGCTCAGTCTGTAATAGGAATTAAAGAAAAGGAGAGTGTGAAAAACGTAAAAATCAGATGAAAACCCTCAACTCCAGAGGATCAAATAAAAAATAAAGATTTTTGTTCTTATCAATCAATAGTATAACAAGAAAGTCCTCTGAGAAGAGAATTCACTCATACACAAATTTCTGGAACAAGAGCTGTGGATGAGAAAATAGGCCCCCTGCTCCCCAAGGACAAAGCTGAGACAAGATGAAGTGAAAACCTTGCGAGCTCCTCACGGGAGAATTGGGGATGAGTGGGGCAGTGAGGATTCCCTGCCAGACACATAGATGATGTGCGTGAGGTTTAACCTCTGAATGTGAAACCCCAGAAAGAAATTCCGTGTTATTATGCCACATAATACAAAACGAGGGCTGAACTCTCTCCTTGGAGAGAAAAATAATTTTAAAACAAAAAATGACAGAAATTCCATTTCATTCTTTTAATGCACAATCTCTGGTTAAATGTGTAAGAGTCTAGCCTCTGATGTTTTCTGTTTTCAGTCACCTTTGTTAACTGTTTAATGAATATTTTGGATAGCATGGTGGTGTGATTAAGCAGAGATCTTAGGGAAAAATACAAGTTCTCATTGTTCTGCCCACTTAGGAGAGCTCCTGAGGGATAAGGTGACTAATACCACCCAGGATGTGGAGTCATCTCCTCCTGTATTTTCTTGAACTATGTGGAATTAAGTCAGTTGCATAATTTCTCAGTAAAGGAGTTAAGAATTCGTGCTGAGAAGGGCAGCACCCAGCCTCTGAATTAGACATCATTTCTATGAAAAGCCTGTTTCTTACTAAGCAGCTCATTTTGCTTAGCTTCTTGGCTGTTGATCCCTGGCTTATTTGCGTAGTCTGAACAACATCTTCCCCTTCCTTTTCCTAGGCTGCCCTCATACAGCTTGCCCAATTTTGTAAAATCCAAACATGAATCAAGGGCTTCAAAAAATATGGCTGCTCTCCTGGGACCTAGCTCAACTCCTAGCAATGTTAAATACTTGAATAAGGAGAAGGTGCCTAAAGAACTTGTAGGCTCAAATGTACTCATTTCATCACTGTAATTCTAAAATGTTGAAACAGATAATTTTGAGAGATAATTTATTCAATTCCTATGTGTTAAAGGTCGTTCTGCATCCAGAATTACACACTGAAGATGCTTTTGAGCCAATTCAACTCTAAAGGAAAGGTTGATTTGATGGAGGACATTTCAAGTAATATATATGTAATAACATGGGGAAAATATCCATGATATATTGTTAAATAGAAATGATTAGGATATGAAATTATTTACAAAGAATGCGTAAACCTGTTTTTTAAAGAGGAAATGTAAAAAAAAGTATGCAAAATAATAATGAAAAAAGAAACACTTTCAGAGAACACACGAATAGTAACAAAAATTGACAAAGTAACGAAGGCTTTTTTTTTTAAATAGACTGTTTCTTTTTCTTTCTACTTTCATCTATCTTTTAGTTTTCATTATTAACATATTACTCCAGTAATGGAAAAGAGTCATGTTCACAGAATAATGGTGTGAAATCCCATTTGTAGACTGAACTGCTTAAAAAGAAAAAAATACATTGATGGAAGTATGTCAAAGGCACACAGAAGCCAACTGAAAGATCCCCCAAGGGCCAAAGCTGGAAAAATGTGACTAACAAAATAAATAAAGTAGTACTGAGTTATAACCCAGAGGGTAAAATAAATATTCATGGGTCTACACTGTTATAAATAAATAAGCTAGTGAATAAGTGGAGGAGAAGAGAAATTTTTCCAATGCAGAAAAATTCCAGATGATTAATGTAATAGATACTTCACTTTCCAAGAGGTGAATCATCACACACACCTCCTCAAGTTCTCACTGTGCAAAGTGACTTCCTTCCAAGGAGAAAAGTAGAGAAAAGGAGGGGACAGGTACCTTGATGGTGGGGAAACAGGAAGCCTGACAAGCACCCCTCAGCTGGGAGATGAAGGTCAATGTACACAGCGATTGGTCACATCGATAGTGTGAGTTGTGGACACTTACGAATCGAGAGAGTAGCACGGAAGAATATACATTACCATATATAAAATAGATAGCAAGTGGGAATTGGCTGTATGACGCGGGGAGCAGTGCTCTGTGACAACCTAGAGGGGTGGGATGGGTTGGGAGGTGGGAAAGAGGTTCAAGAGGGAGGGGACATACATATACCTGTGGCTGACTTATGCTGATGTATGGCAGAAATCAACACAATATTGTAAAGCAATTATCCTCCAATTAAAAATAAATTAATTTTTTAAATAGTGTGCACACTGGAAAAGGAAATGGCAACCCACTCCACTATTCTTGCCTGGGAAATCCCATGGGCCTGGTGGGCTACAGTCCATGGGGTCTCAGAGTCGGACACGACTGAGCAAAGTGTGCACCCCGACAGCAGGCGAGGAGGCAGCCTGGCACCTGTGTAGTCTTCCTCCCCTAAATCCATAACCCAGCCTGACCCGCAAAGGAGCACTGGACACTCACCCAGTCAGTAACCTGGCAACCATCGAGGCCATCATGAGGAGCTCGAGGAGACAGGGTGGCGACATGTCCAGCAGTCATCTGGAGTGGATCCTGGGGCAGGAAAAGCACATGAGGCAACAACTAAGGAAACTGGGTGAGGTCCAGACCTCAGCTAACAGTGAGCTAACATCACTTCATCCATGTGACAAGTGTGCCTCACTAAAGCAAGGGAGCAATAATGGGGACCTGGAGGCACAGTGCATGAGAGCCCCCTGCACTGGCCCTGAGATGCTTATGTAAACCTGAAACTGTTCCAAAGTTTATTAGCATCAACAGCAATGAAAAAGGAAACTAGTTCCAGGAGTCGTGGTGCCCAGAAGCCATAAAGAGCCAGCAACCCGTCGTTTACTCAGTTACATTATTCAGACAGTCCGCTGTGTTTCAAGTGTAGATGCTTACTCACAAAGTTAACACTTCATTAAGAACAGCAAGTGGAGGGAATATTTTTATCTGATTTCTGGAAAACACAAAAGAAACATATCCCTGAAAATGCACTTAAAAAGAATTCTGATCAATTCCCAAGGAAGACAGTGCCATCTAGTGTCCTGTCACATAAATGAACCAGAGGTGGTCTGGTTACTTCATCAGCTATACCTTACCTTACATCCGAATACAAAACTGAAAGAAAAATGAAATGAAAGCACTTTCCCCCCACCATCACCAGAAGTCCTTTCAATACCAAATGGCTTGAGCCATCAAATTTCAATAACTTGGTTTCACTTACAAGCTCAGCCTAGAATCTTTGTTTATAAAATATTTTAAATATTTTTAAATATTCAGTCCAATAATAATGTGTATGAAAGAGATCTTATCAGAAATACGAAGTGATGAAAAAGTCAGTAAGAGCCACTTTAAAAAGTTACAAAATAACTTAAGCCTTCTAAGACAGCAGAATTGAGATCTCTTAATTCCAAGCGTCTGTTCTAGAAACCATAAAGCAATATATTAATATTGTGTTATTTAACTTTACCCTAACACTTACATAAAATTCCCTTGTTTAATAAGTCCATGCTTATATTAATATCAGATTGTTATTCATAAAGTTATACTTTTATTAAGAATAAAGACTGAAAGAGGAAAAATGAGGTCAATTATGGTCTAAAACATCTCAAGGGAAAAAACTGAAATGATTAATTAACATATATTGGTTATAAACCTGAATGTTTTTTCAAAATATGTCATTAAAAAAAGAAACACAGCTGAAATAACTGGCACATTTAAACTGCAAATAACCAAAGTAGCAGATTGCCTAGAATATAAATGGCAAAAATTTATTCCCCTCCCCCTGTATTTTCCTATATACTTGGCATATGAATAGATGGAAAAAATCATTTCAGTTGTTAATTTGATTGACACTCTTTGTAGTCTTCTAACCACCAAGGCATGTTAAGATAGACCCCTGGAGAGGTTATGTCTGTAAGATGTGTGTCCTTTGGTTAGGAAGTCATCTTCCATAACGGAAAAGAATCTGGGAAAGAATATATATATACATACATATATATATGTACAGACATCGGAGAAGGCAATGGCACCCCACTCCAGTACTCTTGCCTGGAAAATCCCATGGATGGAGGAGCCTGGTAGGCTGTAGTCCATGGGGTCGCTAAGCGTCGGACACGACTGAGCGACTTCACATTCACTTTTCACTTTCATGCATTGGAGAAGGAAATGGCAACCCACTCCAGTGTTCTTGCCTGGAGAATCCCAGGGACGGCGGAGCCTGGTGGGCTGCCGTCTATGGGATCGCACAGAGTGGGACACGACTGAAGCGACTTGGCAGCAGCAGCAGCAACATGTACAGACATATAAAGGCTTCCCTGATGGCTCAGAAGGTAAAGAAACTGCCTGCAATGCAGGAGACTGGGGTTTGATCCCAGGGTCTGGAAGATCCAAGGACATGGCAACCCATTCCAGTATTCTTGCCTGGAGAATCCCATGGACAGAGGAGCCTGGTGGGCTACAGTCCATGGGGTTGCAAAGAGTCAGACACAACTGAGCAACTAAACACATACAAGGATCTCTTAGCATCAGAGTCTTGGGACTTCGAGAGGATGAGAAAGCCCCAGGGAGGCGAGGAGAGGCAGCTTTTCTAGGACAAAACACCAAGAGGCAAAGCTGCCACCAACATCATCTCCAACAGATACAGAAGGACTGGCCGGAGCTCAAAGAGGAGCAGGTTGGCGTCTCCAGGGTGCTTGGAAGGAGTAGTCTTTGGCTGTGATAAGATGGTCTCTTGAAGGATGCTGGGTCCTCAGGGAGGAAGAGAGATTGTAGTGCTCTGTGTTCTCCGGAGACAGTGAGGTTTCAACAGAAACACCGCCCGCCCCCTCACCCCACAACTCCCAATAGCAAAAGGGGCGATGACGTCAACTTTAAAAAATGCACAACGTGAGAACTGTGAATTAAGTTTTACTGGGGGCAAAATGTGGACTGCAGCCTGGGAAACAGCACCTCAGATAGCTCTGAGACCACTCCAAAGAGACAGTGGGGGGAGGTCAGTATGTGTGTGATTTTGGTGAAGGGAGAGTACATGTAATCGAGCACAAATTTTCCCAGAAACTTTCTGCTAGTCACAAGGAGCAGTGGTCTCCATGAAGGGTTTTAGTGCTTTTCTAGACCCGAGGAAATATGAGAATTGGGCTCATAAAATCAGCTCCTGAAAATACCAAACTACCTGAAGACCTGTCCTGCCAGTTTCTCCCTCCTCCCCTCTACCTGAGCACAGCGTTCCTCATTTCTGCGCTCCACCCTGAACTCCTTTCAGAAGGTGTTGAAGGTCAGCAGCTGCAGTAGTTCATGATTTCAGCCTTGTAGAGGCAAGGGCCTATGGCGAGTACCCATTTGTAGTTGACAATGAGCTAAGTCAAATTTTCTCTGAGAAACATCCATTTGTAGCCATTATAAGTTGATTAAAAAACAAATGAAAATCAGAGATGATACAAGCCTTTCCCTGTTGACTGAACGAAGTAGGATTTCAGTTTTCATGTAACTCTGCACCATTTTGCTATATATAACAACTTCAGGAGCTGTTCACTGATTTTGCAGAACTGGATACGTCACTGTAATTATAGAGAGCATGCGGATCTGAACCGTTTCCATGCCGTTTAGTGCCATCTGTAGGTGAGTTGAGGTCACCAAGATTTATAATTGAATCGAGTCTGGAGTACACGTCACTGCAGGTGTGAACACAACTCCCCATCAACTGGCCGGGCAGATTGATGACCAAGGGGTTATTTGATTAAATTTTCAAGTAAAAAAAATCCCTAGGGAATCTCTTCAAAGTTGCAGTGAAATTGTGCAATGCTTTAAATTTGCTGTAATAAATTTCATGCCAATCTTGAGTCCCTGGAATTAATAAAAACACATAAAGATAT
>NW_011494680.1:9529452-9531909 GCF_000754665.1 Bison bison bison
AACCTTTCTGGTTGTGATAGACCCTCCAGATTTGGTGTGGGGTTGGGGGGGAGGGTGCCCTGTGGCTGCAGTTCTCAGATGAGTACAGGGAAATTCTTTGATTTTCTGTTGGTCAGCTTTTCTTATCACAGGAGGGAATGACGACTTCTGAACTCTTTACCTGTGAGAGCAGAAACTGCATCAGTGTGTTGGGTCACTGGAAATATGCTCTTAATAACCCCACAGCTAGGAAATGAAAAAGAAAGAGAAAAACCCACTCTTCTGGCTGCAATTGATTTTCATAAAGCCCATCTGAAGCCACTTGAGAACCAGATGAAGAATATCTTTGAAGTGGGTTTGGAATTAAGCAAAGTAGAAAAGAATCTACCAACAGTAGAGTGCCCTTCCATCTTAGCATCCAAACTGGGATATCTGGGGGGGGGGGCAGTAAAAGGGAGAGGTTTCATTAATTACATGGGGAAAGTTTGTGCATCTCCTAGGATTTTCAGTACTGCATACATTTATTTAGGACTTCCCACATGGCAACATGGTAAAGAATCTGCCCGCCAATGCAGGAGACAGGAGACATGGGTTCGATCCCTGGGTTGGAAGATCCCCTGGAGTAAGAGATGAAACCCACTCCAGTATTCTTGCCTGGAGAATTCCATGGACAGAGGAACCTGGTGGGCTACAGTCCATGGGATCTCACAGAGTTGGACACAATTGAAGCAACTTAGCACCCAATTACGTACGTTTATTTAAAGATGAAAAATAAGTTAGCATCTCTTATTTACTAAAACTCCATTCTAACAACAACAAGAACAAACTTGCTTTAGTGAATGTTACTAGATTCTTTGCTGTAGGCACTTTAAAGCAAAAATCTTGGCACTTTTCCAAGCACATCAATGCCAGTATTCTCAGATCTTTAGTTAGAATTAGAAATATAAATTTAGTTAGAAATTAGAAATAGAATAGAAATAGCAATGGAAAGTCCTCTTGTAATCATGGAGTATAACACCTTTCCTACTAATTATGTTATATAGCCATGGGAGGAAGTTTGCATCACATTTGTTTACGATTAGGAAAAAACTATTTCTCTTTAATATAATCATAGAATTGTAGAGTTCAAAGCTGAGATCTCACTTAGCCTCAACTTTTATATACTAGGCATCTGAGTCCCAGAGAGGTCGAACCACTTGCTCAAGGACAAACGAGAAGGAAGAACAGAAGTGAAGCCCATCTCTCCCAGTACTGAGTCCTGTGCTCTTTCAGCTCCACCGTTTGTGCAGGCTCGCACGTAGGTGCAGGCTCGCACGTAGGCACAGTCACGACTCCTCTGCTGCTGTGAGAGGCTCATCATGGGCTCTGGCTTCCTTTCACGCTGACTGGATGTAACAATCAGAATCTTTTACTGTCGCACATCCTCCCTTTCATTTGTGGCTTTCTTGGTCTATTACATGGTAATATTAATCATAGTTAAATAGACCCTACATGAGATCTACCCTCTTAACAGGTTTTAAAGTGTCCACCACAGTATTATTATCTATTGGTGAAAAAGAATGTATATAAATGAATCACTTTGCTGTAGAGCAGAAATTATAGATGTAAATCAACTATACTTCAATTAAAAAAAGAAACAGCCAGAGAGCTGTTTTCCTTGCTCAGCAGAGAGGTTAGCTTTCCATTTTAAACTGTGGTATCTTCAGGTGTTATTTCTTTTGCCACCTCTATAAATATAAAAGCCCATTTATTCTTCTAACAGAATTTGTCAATAACTATTTCTCCCTCACACGGATGTTTGTGGCTGGATGTATATCTTTTTCTGTATAAAGACAAGGCATATGGTGTATGAAGGCAGGATTCTATTTTTTTTTTAAGATTTATTTATTTATTTTTGTTCTCCATTGCTGAGCAAGTGATCTCTAGTTGGCAAGGCAAGCAGGGGCTACTCTCTAGTTGCAGGGCACAAGTTTCTCACTGTGGTGGCTTCTCTTCTCTGTTGTGGCTCCCTGACTCTAGAGCACAGGCTCAGCAGTTGTGGGACTTAGTTGCCTCGAGGCACGTGGAATCTTCCTGGATTAGGGATTGAACCAGGATTGGTTTGGTTCAGTTCAGTTCAGTCGCTCAGTCGTGTCCGACTCTTTGCGACCCCATGAATCGCAGCACACCAGGCCTCCCTGTCCATCTCCAACTCCTAGAGTTCACCCAAACTCACATCCATTGAGTCAGTGATGCCATCCAGCCATCTCATCCTCTGTCGTCCCCTTCTCCTCCTGCCCCCAATCCCTCCCAGCATCAGAGTCTTTTCCAATGAGTCAACTCTTTGCATGAGGTGGCCAAAGTACTGGAGTTTCAGCTTTAGCATCATTCCTTCCAAAGAACACCCAGGACTGATCTCCTTCAGAATGGACTGGTTGGATCTCCTTGCAGTCCAAGGGACTCTCAAGAGTCTTCTCCAACACCACAGTTCAAAAGCAT
>NW_011494680.1:9532009-9533939 GCF_000754665.1 Bison bison bison
GACCCAGGACTGATCTCCTTCAGAATGGACTGGTTGGATCTCCTTGCAGTCCAAGGGACTCTCAAGAGTCTTCTCCAACACCACAGTTCAAAAGCATCAATTCTTCGGTGCTCAGCTTTCTTCATAGTTCAACTCTCACATCCATACATGACCACTGGAAAAACCATAGCCTTGACTAGGCAGACCTTTGTTGGCAAAGTAGTATCTTTGCTTTTGAATATGCTATCTAGGTTGGTCTAGATTCTTAATCATTGGACCACCAGGGAAGCCCTGAAGGCAGGATTTTAAAGTCTTTCTGTTGACGAAATGCAAAGCTTAATTGAAATTGCTGATCTTATTCCAAAAGTATTTTTATTGAGATATAATTAACATAGAACTTTGTATTAGTTTCCACCATCTCCTCCCCCGTGATGATGTCATCATCATCACCTCGTCCTGTGTGTTCAGCTCTCGCCTCTCTGCTGCTTCCTTCCCAGCAACCTTTAAAAGTCCTTTAAGTTCATCTGAGAAACACAAAGGTCCACTCTCAACCATACGCTGCTGCACTCTTGCTCTTTGTCTATTTTATCTCCTTTAGAGCCTAACTTTTCAGATTTTTCTGTGCTCAAGGGTCTCCATTCTCTCATTCTCCTCTGTAATCTACCTCACATTCCCATCACCTTTGTGAAACTGTCCTTTATCAATTTTTGCTAAATCTAATGGACTCAGGCAAATTGGAAGTCGTCAAACAGGAGATGGCAAGAGTGAACGTCGACATTCTAGGAATCAGCGAACTAAAATGGACTGGAATGGGTGAATTTAACTCAGATGACCATTATATCTACTACTACGGGCAGGTATCCCTTAGAAGAAATGGAGTAGCCATCATGGTCAACAAAAGAGTCCAAAATGCAGTACTTGGATGCAATCTCAAAAACCACAGAATGATCTCTGTTCGTTTCCAAGGCAAACCATTCAATATCACAGTAATCCAACCAGTAATGCTGAAGAAGCTGAAGTTGAATGGTTCTATGAAGACCTACAAGACCTTCTAGAACTAAAACCAAAAAAAGATGTCCTTTTCATCATAGGGGATTGGAATGCAAAAGTAGGAAATCAAGAGGTACCTGGAATAACAGGCAAATTTGGCCTTGGAGTACAGAATGAAGCAGGGCAAAAGCTAACAGACTTTTGCCAAGAGAACGCACTGGTCATAGCAAACACCGTCTTCCAACAACACAAGAGACGACTCTACACATGGACATCACCAGATGGTCAACACCAAAATCAGACTGATTATATTCTTTGCAGCCAAAGATGGAGAAGCTCTATACAGTCAGCGAAAACAAGCTCCTGAGCTGACTGTGGCTCAGATCATTAACTCCTTATTGCCAAATTCAGACTTAAATTGAAGAAAGTAGGGAAAACCACTAGACCATTCAGGTATGACCTAAATCAAATCCCTTATGATTATACAGTGGAAGTGAGAAATAGATTTAAGGGACTAGATCTGATAGATAGAGTGCCTGATAAACTATGGATGGAGGTTCGTGACATTGTACAGGAGACCAGGATCAAGACCATCCTCATGGAAAAGAAATGCAAAAAAAGCAAAATGGCTGTCTGAGGAGGCCTTACAAATAGCTGTGAAAAGAAGAGAAGTGAAAAGCAAAGGAGTAAAGGAAAGATATAAGCATCTGAATGTAGAGTTCCAAAGAATAGCAAGAAGAGATAAGAAAGCCTTCCTCAGTGATCAATACAAAGAAATAGAGGAAAACAACAGAATGGGAAAGGCTAGAGATCTCTTCAAGAAAATTAGAGATACCAAGGGAACATTTCATGCAAAGTGGGCTCGATAAAGGACAGAAATGGTATGGACCTAACAGAAGCAGAAGATATTAAGAAGAGGTGGCAGGAATACACAGAAGAACTGTACAAAAGAGATCTTCAT
>NW_011494680.1:9534314-9573685 GCF_000754665.1 Bison bison bison
ACTGGATCATCGAAAAAGCAAGAGAGCTCCAGAAAAACATCTATTTCTGCTTTATTGACTATGCCAAAGCCTTTGACTGTGTGGATCACAATAAACTGTGGAAAATTCTTCAAGAGATGGGCATACCAGACCACCTGACCTGCCTCTTGAGAAACCTATATGCAGGTCAGGAAGCAACAGTTAGAACTGGACATGAACAACAGACTGGTTCCAAATAGGAAAAGGAGTATGTCAAAGTTGTATATTGTCACCCTGCTTATTTAACTTACATGCAGAGTACATCATGAGAAACGCTAGGCTGGAAGAAGCACAAGCTGGAATCAAGATTGCTGGGAGAAATATCAATAACCTCAGATATGCAGATGACACCACCCTTAAGGCAGAAAGTGAAGAGGAACTAAAAAGCCTCTTGATGAAAGTGAAAGTGGAGAGTGAAAAAGTTGGCTTAAAGCTCAACATTCAGAAAATGAAGATCATGGCATCTGATCCCCTCACTTCATGGGAAATAGATGGGGAAACTGTGGAAACAGTGTCAAACTTTATTTTTGGGGGCTCCAAAATCAGTGCAGATGGTGACTGCAGCCATGAAATTAAAAGACGCTTACTCCTTGGAAGAAAAGTTATGACCAACCTAGATAGCATATAGAAAAACAGAGACATTACTTTGCCAACAAAGGTCCATCTAGTCGAGGCTATGGTTTTTCCAGTGGTCATGTATGGATGTGAGAGTTGAACTATGAAGAAAGCTGAGCACCGAAGAATTGATGCTTTTGAACTGTGGTGTTGGAGAAGACTCTTGAGAGTCCCTTGGACTCCAAGGAGATCCAACCAGTCCATTCTGAAGGAGATCAGCCCTGGGATTTCTTCGGAAGGAATAATGCTAAAGCTGAAACTCCAGTACTTTGCCACTTCATGCGAAGAGTTGACTCATTGGAAAAGACTCTGATGCTGGGAGGGATTGGAGGCAGGAGAAGGAGGTGACGACAGAGGATGAGATGGCTGGATGGCATAACTGACTCGATGGACGTGAGTTTGAGTGAACTCCAGGAGTTGGTGATCGACAGGGAGGCCTGGCGTGCTGCAATTCATGGGGTCGCAAAGAGTCAGACACAACTGAGCGACTGAACTGAACTGACTGAATGGACTCATGCGACTTGTGTCTAATCAGCACCAATTAACACCACCCTCATTCTAGAAATGTTGTTTTGGCGTCCCCCTCATTCTGGTCTGCTGGTTTTCTTGATCCCACTTACGGGTTCCCTTCCTCTCAGGATCTGTCTGCTCAGGGCTCCATCCAGCTCAGCTCACCAGTCTCACACTCCCTGGGCCATCTCACCTATGACTATGGTTGCGATTATCATCTTTATGCTGAGGTTCCCAGGTCCACCTCCCCACCCAAGATTCCTCTCCTAATCTTTAGATCCACATTGTCCAGCGATTTATCAGTTTCTACACGTGGAAGGAACACGGCCACTTCAAACATGTCAGATCCAGCCCTACAACCCTTCTTCAGAGTTCTCTGTAAACGCTCAGTCAGCATTCACCACTCAAGATCCTGCCTCACTCTTTATTTACCCTTCCTCCTATTCGACCTACTCACAACTGCAGTAGCATCTTCCTCTGAAACCTCTCATAGTGATAGAACTTCCTCTATCCCCAGTCCCTCTATTTTAGTTCAAGCTGCGTTCCTGCCTCAACTGGACCCTTTCAATCACTGGTCAGCCTCCAGGTTTCCCTCTCCCTGCAGTCCACTCTTAACAGCAGATCCCCTCATCTTACGCATCTGACTGAACACTCCGATGTTCTCCCCTTTGCTGGAAAATAAACGCTACGTTCCTTAGCACAGGGTAAAGTATGACCCAACCCTTCTTACGGCACCAGTCCTGTGTCTCTCCTCACATGAACCCAGACTAGGCATTTCATCCACACCTGACTTCTCTCAGCCCCTTTACCATGCCACGCTCTTTCTCAGCTGTGAGCTGGTCCTTGTTCCTGGAATGTCCCTTCACCTGTTCTCATCCTCTTTAGTACTTCCCTGACCCCTCCAGCTCTGGCGCCCATCCACAATCTAGTTTATTCTGACCTTTATTTCCAAAATCTGAGTTAGGTGAAACATCTAGCTTTGCAGATAATAAAACAAATATGTATTGAATTGAAACTGTGATTTTTATCATAACCATGTTGAAATTTACAGACAAACATATGATTTACCAAGGCTTGCCTTCAACACAGAGCTCAGCCCTTCACCTCTTATGGAGCCAAATTCCTAATAAGCTCTTAAAGGATCAAGCACATGTTAAAAGAAATAGACCAACTTCTAAAAAGACCAACTTCTAAAAAGACCAACTTCTAAAAAGACCAACTTTTATTCAAGGAATAAAACTTCAAAGTTTGCATTTGAAAATCACAACCCGTTTGAAGTTTTATAATAGTTTTCACTACAAGACATTAAATTATTTTTCTATAGATAATAATGAGATCTATGGTTACAACAAAGCATTCTTAAAAAAAAACTATGATGATTGCTATGAGCATTTCCTTAAGTAGGTTCATAGTCAACTTAAGTTGGGGTCATGTTATAGAACTTTTGACTTCTTAATCTGCTCTGTTCCTATTATTTCCTGGAATATCACTGGGTATTAATAAATCTTTATTTAGTGCATCAGTGCATTGTTAGTCTTTTGGCAGTTAACTTTTCTATCAGATTTCCAGCTGACCTTAACAGATCTAGCAAAAAATCATTGAAAAGAGAAAACAGAGACATGAATAATTTGTTCTGCAGCAGGGTTAAATCACATATCCATCGGTGAAATGGAAGCTGTTCCTCTAGCACCCTGGCTTCTCACTTAAAGCACTTCATACTCTAGAAAGATTGTATTTATGGGGCAAATATGAACATACATTTCATGTAAGAAGAAATACGGATAATCCATAAATATACAAACATCTTCCAGAGAATAAATAACAAGTACAAGACATAGTTTTCACCTTTCATTCAGGAAAATTCCCAAAAGATAATCACAATGTCCTGTGCTGGAAGGGAATGAGCAGAAAGATACTGTTATATGTTGTGTAAAATCATATGTACAAAGATCTGCAGGGTAGCACTGTTTACGACCAAAAATGACTAGAATAAAAATTATAAATATCTATCCATGAGGTGCTGGATAAATAAATTGCAGTATAGCCATGCAATGGAATCCTATGTAATTATTTTTAAAATATTAGAACAGTTCTATAAACAAAAATAAAATGATGTTTGTGATATGTAAGTGAAGGAAACCAGGACCTTGTATAGACAGCACTGTAATTTGAGTTCCATGTACACACCTGGGCGCCTTGGAGTCTCATTCCACAAAGGTTACTCTGGCAATTTATTCTATCAGTTTGCTTATACCTGCTCAGCTCAGACCAAACCTGTTCAGAAGACTAATGACCTGCTTCATCACTTCCTCTTCTTAGGAGTAAGATCTCAGCCCATCTTAGGAGTAATATCTCAGCCCATCTCATTCCTTTTGAGAATCTGATGACACTGTTGGATCTTCTTTCCAGAAGGGTCAGGCATAAGCCCAAGCAAAATTTCGTTTGTAATTTCAAAGTGAATTCACTGAAGTCCATCCACAAATGTCCAGCAATCCAAAGCTCCTAAGAAAAGAAAAGAGCTCTTTGTTAAAGAAGAGCTCACCGTAGGATACCACAGAATTTGAGAAAGGCATTATAGCCAGACCTGGATGGGGGGCAGGGGCACGCTCTCTGGAGTGTGTATCAGTGGGTGTGTGTCACCTCATACTGGGCTTCCTAGGTGGCTCAGCGGTAAAGAATCAGCCTGCCAATGCAGGAGACTCAAGTTCGACCCCTGGGTCAGGAAGATCCCCTGGAGTAGGAAATGGCAACCCACTCCAGTACTCTTGCCTGGCGAATACCATGGACAGAGGAGCCTGGCAAGCCACAGTCCATGGGGTCACAAAGAGTCAGACACGACTTAGTGCCTGAACAACAACAAGCGCCTCACACAGGCTCTTGGAGCCTCAGAAGGGCAACTGATGCAATCACGTGGCTGTGGGACCAAGCAGGGGCCTAGCTGTGTTCCAGTCCATTTCCACTCAGCCTTCTGGCACCTTCTCACTCTTTCCATAAGACAGCTTTTCTAATAAGCATGATGCCACCGGGAAAGAGAGCCTTGAGAAACTTTCCTGGAAGAGAAGGAGAACAACTAGAGCAGCATCTCCTTAAGTGAACTCAAGAGCCCCTCATGGTGCCATGGCCTTGAGGACAGACAGTTTTCTAACACCTGAGGTTCAGATGGCCCTCTAGCAGATAAGGCCTAGATAACCGGTACACTCTATTTAATACAGCAGGGAACAGCATAGCGTATATTAGAAGAATTCCCCTGAGAGTGAATAATAGAAAAGCTTTGGAAATTAGAGGATTAAATTTCTGTTGTTTATTCACTAAGTCATGTCTGACTCTTTGCAACCCCATGACTGTAGCCCACCAGGTTCCTCTGTCCATGGGATTCTCCAGGTAAGAACACTGGAGTGGGTAGCCATACCCTTCTCCAGGGGATCTTCCTAACCCAGAGACTGAACAGGTCTCCTGCATTGCAGCCACATTCTTTACCATCTGAGCCACCAGGAAAGCCCCTATGGATGTCAGCAGACCCCAAGGCCTACAGGACAAGGCAACAAACAGGAGATCAGGAGTGCTGATGGTTTAGGTCCAGACTGAGCGCAAAGGCCTGGGAACCAGGGAAATCTATGGAATAATTTTAGTCTGAAGGTCAACAGGCCAGAGACCAGGAAGAGCCAGTGTTTCAGCTCAAGGCTGAAGTCAGGATAAAGCCGTGTCCAGGCCCAAAGGCAGCCAGGTAGGAAGAGTTCCCTCTTACTCCCAGGAGAGTTAGACTCTGTGTTCTATTCAGGCCTTCAGCTGATTGGCTGAAGGCTGCTCATGTTAGGGAGGGCAACCTGATTTACTGTCTACAGATTTAAATATTAATCTCATCCCAAAACACTTCACAGAAGCCCCCAGAAAAATGTTTGGTCAAATACCTGGGCATCTCATGCCCTAGTCAAGCTGAAATTAATTAAATTTCATAAAATTTATAAATTAATTTACAAATTTCATAAAATTAATCATCACAGACATCAAACAGTCGTTTGGGGTTGCAAAAAGTCAGACATGATTGTGCGACTAACACTTCACCTTCATAATCACGTGAGATGACTCATAATATATTTCATACATTTCAATAAATTTCATACAACATATATACATATATATTATTGATTCTGTTTCTCTGGAGAACCCTAACACATCACTGCAGAACATAAACCCACATTTCATAATAACCTCTAACTACTTTAAATGTTTTATACAATAATTTACTGATTTCATTTTTCAGTGTGGGCAAAATAGATTGAATATCATTCTGGGGTACACACATAAATGTTTAAGACCACGTGAATTCTCTGTATGAATTTTTAAAATAATCATAGTTAAGTATGACCACTTCCTAACCCCTCAAAATATTCCTCTGAGATTCATGACATAAATGGAAAGGCATTTTGTTTAAAATCTGTGATTCTGCTTAGGATGACTTCAGATCATCGACTGGATCAGAGTTTTACCTGCTACAGTTCACGGTTAGACCCACACGAAAACATATTTCTCTAGACTGTTAGAGGCCTCTTCCTTTTCTTTTCTTTCCCCTTTATCCTTTATCCCTCTCTCCCTGAGCATCTCAAAATGGGTGTGATCACCCCCAGAGGGAGTGGGAGGGCAGTGGCCGCGTTGCAGGGTGTCAGCACCCAGCAGGGGGAGGTGGTGGGACCAGCAGCTCAGCCCAGCCCAGGACATCGCCCGAGAGGGAAGGGCTCAGTGGAGAAGGGCAAGACTGCAGTTGCGAGCCCTGAGTGGGGCTGCAGCCTGCACAGGTAAGGCAAGTATCCAAATTACAATGCCTGTAACCCTCCAAAGTGCCAAGGTCATGAAGGTTAAAGGAAGACTGAGGAATGGGTGGGCTAAATCAGGCAAAACAGAACTTTAATGCAGTGCAATGCCTGACTGAGTCTGGTGCTGAGTTAGGACTGGTGACAGAACTTGAATGAGACACGAGGATTAGACCAAGGTGAGCATCCTTGGTCTAATTTTGGTGGCTGCACTACGGTTGTGGGGGGGCAGGGCTGAAATACACATAGGGAAGTATTTGAAGGATGGTGTAATGTTGATCATTTTTATCCAAATGGGTGACAAAATATTCTTTGTACTGTTCTTACAGCTTTTATGTAAGTTTGCGGTTACAAAGGAAAAATAAAAGAAAGAATCTTTAAGGAACATATGTTTGTCAACATTATTTTCTGACATGGCAGCAACAAGTTTTGAGATCAACAAGTTTTGGGATCCCAACAAGAATTGGGATCAATGAGGCTTCCTGTTCATAGTGTAACTGGTTTATTTCTCCTTCCTGTTTTAAAGAGACAATTTACTTTTTTTTTTTGAGACAATTTACTTCTTGTTCTTGTGGGTTTTCCATCATTTTCCTTAAACCAAAGTTTAATGGGATTCGTATTTGGAAAAGATTCCAGCTCAGTGTTGACGCTTTTAGAAATGAAAACATCTGAGACTTGATAATGTACAAATGTGCTCAGTCATAAGTGAACAAATGATAAATGATTGAAAACACCTGTTGAATGTTCATAGGAAAACAATGTCCACAGTTCTTTTTTTTTTTAATTGCAGTTTTGTCAGAACTTGATCTTTTGCTGAGTATTTCACTGTGGTCTTTTTGCTGGGCTTTCAATAAGTAGCATTTTTGCTTTCCTCGAGCTTTGGCTGAAGTATTGTGAGGATGCAATGATTACCAAAAATAGAAGCAAACAGATGTTTGGAATCCTGTCTTTGAGCCTCCTTTGTCAGGCTGTGTCTCTTCCCTGTTAGTTGTTTGTATGGTGAATTCATTTCAGTTGCTACTCTGATGCCTGTGTGTCCTGTCTGGGATACACTTAGTTCTTCAGACTTACACATTTACTTCTTATGAACTGCCTACTTAACTGCAAAAGCAGTCACCACTGAACCTAAGTGATTTTTAAGCAGGAAAAAAAATTTTTCTTAAGCCTCTTTGTATTCAGGGAACTCTGTTCTAGATGTGGAGACAAGAAATTAAAGGGGCCACATTTTCAGATTCATTTTTCATTTCTTGAAATTCAAAGCTGTTCATTTTCAAATAAATAGTTCTTATTCTGTGCTAACCACTGTCCTAAGTACATTAAAAATGTTAACTCACTTCATTTTCAAACAATTCCATGAGGCACTTTCTTATTTTACTGATGAAAATAAGTAAATCTTATTATAAGTATATAATAAGTAAGCTTACTTATAAGTAAGATTTACTTATAAGTAAATAAGTATAAATAAGTACTTATAAGTACTTATTTACTTATAAGTAAATCTTATTCCACTGATGAGAAAGTGAACGTGTTAGTTGTTCAGTCACGTCTGTCTCTTTGTGACCCTATGGAATGCAGCCCGCCAGGCTTCTCTGTCCACAGGGATTCTCCAGGCAAGAATACTGGAGTGGGTTGCCATCCCCTTCTCCAGGGGATATTCCTGATCCAGAGATCAGAGATGGAACCTAGGTCTCCTGCATGGCAGACAGATTTATTTTTACCATCTGAGCCACCAGGGAAGCCCTGGATGAGAAAAGCAAGATACAAGAGGATAAATAACTCAAAGTCTCAGCTAGAAAAGAGCAGAGTCAAACTGTGAGCACAGACAGCCTGGCTAGGAGCCCCTACTCTCCTTACTACACTAGTCCACTGTTCTTCCTAAGGAGATGTGTCCCGGATGGGTAAGAATCAGCTAGAAATCAGCTCAGGATTGCAGACTGAGCAAGGAAGTTGCCTCACCTCTGTTTAGGGACCTCATTGAAACTATCGTAGAGGAAAACAAAGGATTAAACAATAACAAGAAAGAGAATGGAACAGACTTTTGAGTTCAACAGCTTTCTAGGATCCAGAACGTGTGAGAAGAGACAGAATGGAGGAGGCCGCCCTAGAATATGTTCCTGGTAGGGCTGGTGGTGGGAACTGCCCTTCCTGGGGCTCTGGGTAGGGAGGAGTTGGTGCAACCCTGGGTGTAGGATTAGAAGAAGGCTACCAACAGGGGGCTTAATTTTTAACTGAGAGTGTGTTGTTGAAGCACCTATACCTGTCAGCCTGCCCCACAAGCTTCTGCCTCACTAAGGACAAGAGGGAGATTGTAGCTGTCTATAACCTGAATAACCCTGGGAAGAGATAAAAGCATCAAATGTGACCGAGTGTTGCTCTTCATTTAAGTGGTGTCTGTTGTGAGGGTCCCCAGTCTAGCAGCCGGCTGCCTATATGTGTACCTTACAGGGAATTCCAGGCCTTGAAAATCCTTCAAATGGTAAAGAAGAGCCTATTAGAGATGCAGGTCTGTCTACCTAAGAGGGAAGATCCAGACCAGTACCAGAAAGAAAAGCTTAATTACGATTCTTAAGTACAAATAAAAGAAACCAAAGATTCCCCATAGCTTCAAGGGGAAAGATCAAAATAGACAATTGCCCCTGAGAAATCAGAGATAATTCCAAGACAAATGTGGGTGGTCTTTGCTTTGCCAGGTTCTGATAAGCACGAGCTTTATCACAGTTATCACAGTAGAGGCCTACACCACCAGGCCCCCCCGATGTAGTTCCTATATCAGTTACCACAGTACATCAATTGTGAGAAGCTGCAGAGAAGATAAACTCTGTGGCAAGCACTTCAGTCTACAAGTCATTAACACACACATAACAACGTCACTTCTCTCAAAGTCTGGTGATGGCTCATGTTATTCAGTCCTCAGAGAGGCAGCAGAGACAACAAAGCATGGAGCCATAAACCCATGTGATGTTTTACAAAAATGGAGACTTAAAAACAGGAATTTGGCACACAAAGACAAAAGAACAGCGAAGAAGCAATATGAGAATGCTGGATGTGAAGTCTGAATCAAACGTGAACAGGGTGGTGGAGCGAACAGTGGACCCTGAGCCTGTTGACAGTGCAATGTTGAGAGACTCAGAAACACAGCCAAAGAGGCTCAGTGAAGACAGACTTACTGAGATGAAGGAGGAGCGCGGTTGTGATGAAAAGGGTGATGATGTCCTAGAGGGGGGATACCATTAAAAAGCTATACGTTAAAAAGAAACTAGAAATATTTCATGACCAAAGTCAGAAATATGACAGCTCACCAAGGCATAGGAAAAAAAAAAATGCCTTAAGTTATGTAATGAGAAAACAAGCACTGTTCATACTACTATTGATGAGCTTGGGTTTTTGGTTTTTGTTCTTTTTTTTTTTTTAACAAAGGCATAGAATATTTTCTTAATATTACTAATGTTTTAGATGATAGTACACTAAATATCAAGCTTCCCAGGTGGCACTAGTAGTAAAGAACTGGACTGCCAATGCAGGAGATATGAGACATGGGTTCGATCATTGGGTCAGGACGATCCCCTGGAGGAGGGCATGGCAACCCACTCCGGTATTCTTGCCTGGAAAATCCCATGGACAGGGGAGCCTGGCGGGCGTCAGTCCACAGGGTTGCAAACAGTCAGACACAACTGAAGTGACTTAGCACAGCACACAAATACTGAATATCAGTTCTACCATTTTATATTTTCCTTTACATTTATAACTGAAAGCAAAGACTTAATTTTTTGTAAAACTTTATAGGTAACAGAACAATCATAATTTTTCCTGTTGATTATTAGGACCATTTTGCAAGTTTTCAGCTTGCGTGTTTACTTTCTCTGGTCCCATGCTACTGCTCAAGATGAGGTTTGTCTGTACCTAAACAATTTCTTAGATGGAAGGGGAACCACTAGATTAAAAGAAATTTGAGAAACATCAATCAGATCCTTATTCAAATAAATAAACAGTAAAAATACTCAAAGAAACTTGAATACTACTGGATATTTAAGAATATTAAGAGGTTATTGTTATTTATGATATTTGATTATATCTCAAAAAGATTCATTAGAGTGATGTCAGCAAGACAGAGGGATAAATAGGAAGCACCAGACCTTCTTCTAACACACATACCAACCTAACAGTGATACACAGACCACAGTATCTTTGTGACAACTCCAGGAACCAGGCAACAGGCTGCAGCATGAGGTGAGCACAAAGCCAAGAAGGGTCACAGCAGGTGACCACCCACACCCCCGTCCAGGATGAGACCAGAAGAAAGCCCCCAGCTTCTCTCTTGGAAGAGAAAATAGAGTGGAACATGAGTCCCATGTCCTGGCTTTTTGCGGGACTGCCTAAGGGACTAATTTCAGTCTCTGGAACTCAGGGAACTGATGGGAAAGCAGTATACTGTGTGTGGTTGCCGGACTCGAGGCCAGTTGAGAACAAAGTCATGTTCAGTTGGAGTTATACTTTGGCCACCTGATGCGAAGGACTGACTCATTTGAAAAGACCCTGATGCTGGGAAAGATTGAAGGTGGGAGAAGGGGACGACAGAGGATGGATGGCTAGATGGCATCACCGACTCGATGGACATGAGTTTGAGTAAGCTTCGGGAGTTCGTGATGGACAGGGAAGCCTGGTGCTCTGCAGTTCATGGGGTCGCAAAGTCTGACATGACTGAGTGCGACTGAACTGAACTGAACTGAATCGATACCATGGAGAATGCAGTACCACAGACAGACACCAGAGGGAGTAAGAGATTACAGGCTCCTGAGAAGCAAACAGGCAAGTCTCTGTCTCTAGTAAATCATACACACAAGCCCAGAGAGACGTACCCCCAGAAAGTGTGAGAGGTTCTCAAATCTCCAGCCAAGATGACTTCCCCTACAGACTAGACTTCCCCTACAGACTGGGGCTTCCCTGGTGGCTCACTGGTAAAGAATCTGCCTACCGATTTAGGAGACGCGAGTTCAATCCCTGAGTCAGGAAGATCCTCTGGAGAAGGAAATGGCTATCCACTCTGGTATTCTTGCCTGAAGAATTCCATGGACAGAGGAGCCTGAAGCTACAGTCCAGCCCATGGGGTCGCAAGAGTCAGGCACAAATTGGTGAATGAACAACAGACTGGGAGGGATGGCCATTTTTCACATGCCCAAATTTCAACAAAGGATCACATGGCTTACAAGAAATTAAAAGGGGGGAAACAAACAGCTCAATCAACTGATCAAAATAAATTTCCAGAAACCAACCCTAAAGAAACAAGAGGTCTATGAATTACCAGACACAGAATTCAAATAACCACTTTAAAGGTGCTCAATGTGCTAAAAGAGAGCATAGATAGACAACTAAAGAAAATCAGGAAAACAGTGGTTAAACAAAATGAGAAGATCAACAAAGAGACAGAAATTATTAAAAAAAAATTCTGGAGCTGAAGAACACAATAACTCAATTAACAAATTCAATAGGAGGATTTAGTGGCAGACTTAATCAAGCAGAAGGAAGAATCAGCAAATGACCTGAAGACGATAATTTGAAATTATTAAGTCAGAGGAGCAGAAAGGATAAAGAACGGAAAAGTGAAACAGTTTGGGGGTTCTGGGACACAATCAGGCAGATCAGTGTAATAATTATAGGGGCTCCAGAAGGAGAAGGAGTAGGGTATGCAGAGAGCTTACTTGAAGAAATAATAGCAAAAAAAAGAATTTTTCTAAATTTGAGGAAAGAAATGGACATACCAAACGACTGCAATGGAATGAAACTAGGGCTCAATAGCAAAGGAAAAATGGGAATATTCACAAATATGTGGAAATTAAACAATACACTCTTAAAAAATAATCTAATTTTACATCTCAAAGAACTAAGAAAAGAACAAACTAAACTCAAATTTTTACATCTCAAAGCACTAAAAAAAGAACAAACTAAACTCAAAGTTAGCAGAATGAAGAAAATAATAAAGATTAGAGCAGAGATAAAATAGAGAATAGGGAAATAACAGAGAAATTCATAAAACTAAGAGCTCAATTTTTGAAAAGATAAAAAAAATGACAAATTCTTAGCTAGATTAACTAGGGAAAAACTACTTAACTAAAATCAGAATTGAAATATAAGACATTACAACTAATGCCATAGAAATAAGACGGATTATAAGAGAATACTATAAATGCTTATATGTCAACAAATGGGATAACCTAGAAGAAATGGATACATTCCTAGAAATACAGAACCTCTTAAGACTGAATCATGAACAAATAAAAAATTTGAACTAGTAAGGACATTGAAGTAGCTTTAACAAAGAACAACAAAGAAAAGTCCACGATCAGACAGCTTCACTGGGGAATTCTACCAAACATTGGAAGAAAAACTAACACCAGTCTTCTTCAAACTCTTACAAAAAACTGAAGAGGTGGGAACAATTCATAATTCATTCTGTGAGGGCAGCATTATTCCAATACTAAAACCAAACACTACAAGAAAACTACTGATTATATACAAATATAAAATCAGTCCATGGTACACCTGAAACTAATATAATGCTATATGTCAATTATGGTGGTTTGGTTTAGTCACTAAGTCATGTCCAACTCTGGGGACCCCGTGGACTGTAGCCCGCCAGGCTCTTGTGTCCATGGGATTTCCCAGACAAGAATACTGGAGTGGATTCCCATGCTCTTCTCCAGGGAATCTTTCCCAGCCAGAACCCATGTCTCCTACATTTCAGGCAGTCTCTTGCATTGCAGGCGGATTCTTTACTCCTGAGCCACCAAGGAAGCCCTCAATTAAAAAAACTCACACCATTATCTCTGATCAATACACTGAAGCATTCCTCAACAAAATACTAGCAAGTCAAATTCAACAGCATGATCAAAGGATTATATACTATGACCAAGTGGAATTTATTCCTGCACACAAGGATGCTTCAGCCTTGACTGAAGGTCAAGTGATCTTCAGTAAGGGTGCCAACTGATGCTTTTGAATTGTGGTGCCGAAGAAGACTCCCAAGAGTCCCTTGAACTGCAAGGAGATCAAGCCAGTCAATCCTAAAGGAAATCAATCCTGAATATTCATTGGAAAGGCTGATGCTGAAACTGAAGCTCCAATAGTTTGGCCACCTGATGCAAAGAGCCAAATCATTGGGAAAAAACCTGAAGCTGGGAAATACTGAGGGCAGGAGAAGGGGATGAGACAGTTGGGTGGCATCACCAACTCAATAGAAAAGAGTTTGAGCAAACTCTGGGAGATAGTGAAGGACAGGGAAACCCTATGGACAGGAAGTGCTGTAGTCCATAGGGTCGAAAAGATTTGGACACGACTTAGACTGAACAACAAAGGTGCTGAGACCAAGCAACCGGGGAAAAGAAGTCTCTTCCAGCCAATGGTGTTGGGAGACATACAGAGATACACTGCAAAAGGAAGCCGTCTACAAACATCACCTTATACCATACACAAAAATGTACTCAAAAGGAATTGGCATGAAGAGGCAACCTACAGAATGGGGGAATTTGCAAATCACATATCAGATAATCACTTAATATCAGAATATACAGAGAGCAATATGTTTAGTATTGTCTCACATGTATTTTTAAAGAGAGAAATTTTATATGGCTAAAGAAAAGATATTGAATAGCTTAAAATCACATATACTTGTATTTATAAGAAAAGTTCTGAAGATTTCAATATTAACAATACCTTTTGGGGTGGGTGGGTTTTATGTAAAGAAAAAAAAAAAGCACTTTATGGGACAAAACGTACAGAAAGATCAAGTTCTCTTGTTCTAGAAGTCTAATTTGCTATGAAAGTGAAAAGTAGTATACCTAGAATGAGAATTAGTTCTTCTTATTTTCTAGAGGTTAAACTTTGGCTTTGCCACATTCTGCTTTGGAGTTGGACCTGTGTACTCACTAGTTTGGTGAAGGAGGAAGCAGGTAGGAAAGCCATGTCCTGGGCTCAAATGCCCCTGTAAATAATCTCACCTAACACCATTGGTCAGCAGTGCACCACACCCTGTGGGAATCGAGGTTGCCGTGGGAGAAATCTATGCACTTAGCAAACCAGTCTTGATTTTGTTAGAAAATGTCTCCCAGAGAAACAAAGGAACCCCCAGTATGACCTTGAGATAGACACAAGTACCTTCATTTTGCACATGAAAATTGAGGCTCCAAGAAGTATTTTATTAAGCCTGCATATCCATGTAATTAAGCTTGAAACAGATTTGACAGCCCAGCCGAGAATTTCTCCTCTCTTGCCCGTTTACCTTACATCCCAGGTCCTGAACCTATTTAATACATACTTTAGGAGCCTCAGGTGGAAAAATCTGACCTAGCAATGCATAGCTGTTGTCTCCGGTTTAGCTGCATGTTTAAAACAAAGTAGCTGTGAATCTAATGGGAATGTGTTAAGGACTGGAGAGCCTCCCATTTTCAACCTTCCTCTGCCTTGGGCTAATTTGTGGCTCAAATGGTAAATAATCTGCTTACAATGTGGGAGACCCAAGTTTGATCCCTGGACAGGAAAGATCCCCTGGAGAAAGGGAATGGCTACCCTAGTATTCTTGCCTGGAGAATTCCATGAACAGGGGAGCCTGGCAGGCTGCAGTCCATGATATCCCAAAGAGCTGGACATGACTGAGGGACTAACACTCTGCCTCCCTAATCCATACAAGCTGGCCTACAACCCAGACTCATTGATATCGATACCACTATGTAAACTACCATTATTTTGTTACGAATATTTGAAGGCCCAGTATGGATTTTAAGTAGCTATTTTTGAATGTTTGAGTGTATTAACATGTAGAGACATCACTTTGCCAACAAAGATCCGTATAGTTAAAGCTATGGTTTTTCCAGTAGTCCTGTACAGATGTGTGAGTTGGACCATAAAGAAGGCTGAGCGTCGAAGAACTGATGCTTTTGAACTGTGGTGTTGAAGACTCTTTAGAGTCCCTTGGACAACAAGGAGATCAAACCAGTCCATCCTAAAGGAAATCAGTCCTGAACATTCACTGGAAGGACTGATGCTGAAGCCGAAGCTCCAATAATTTGGCCACCTGATGTGAAGAAATGACTCATTGGAAAAGACTCCGATGCTGGGAAAGATTGAAGGCAGGAGAAGGGAAAGACAGAGGATGAGATGGTTGGATGGCATCACCAACTTAATGGACATGAGTTTGAGCAAGCTCTGGAGTTGGTGATAGACAGGGAAGCCTGACGTGCTGTATAGTCCATGGGGTCACAGAGATGGACATGACAGATTAACTTAACACAACAAATGCATTTATGTATATTTTCTCATTTGTCCTTTTAAAGTCCTCTGAGGTAGTGGGCAGATGTTTATTACACTTTAGTTCATTCATGTTAAGTGAGTTACTGAAGGTCTCAAAATTTCTCTATTTTTAGGGGGAAAACGTTAATGTTTCCTTTGGAGAAGAGGGAAAAAAAATCTTACCTGAAATAAAGTCATTCAGTCGCGTCCAACTCTGTGACCCCATGAACTATATACTGTCCATGAAATTCTCCAGACCAGAACACAGGAGTGAGTAGCCTTTCTCCTCTTACAGATGAGAATTAATGACCAAAGAGCTTAAGTAAGCAAGTTTAAGGTCACCTAACTAACCAGCTGTGGAACTTATGACTAAAAACCCAGTTAGTTCACTGCTATCTCCCCTGTACTACATTATCTACAGTTAGGATAGGGAAGCCTGGTGTGCTGCAGTCCATGGGGCCAGAGAGCCCCACAAAACTTAGTGACTTAACAAAGGAATTGAAGATAATAGCAGTTCCTGAACTTTAAGTGCCAGGTTTTAGCTGTATTTCAGGCCCTATGAATTGCTTATGGCTTAAATGCAATTATCCTTGTGTGATGACAATTGCTAAACCATCAGTCACCCTGGCATGTGTTGGTTAAATTTCAGAACTGTATTCAAGTGCATCTTTTGATTTAGGAAGGCACATTTTGCTTAACAGCCTACTCTTTAGCCATTAATGATCTTAACTGCCACTGTAGTTGTAGAACTTCCTAGTGCAGAGAATGCTGAAAATTGGGCTAGAGGGCAAGTCAGTAGCTCACTGCCTGGCTGATTTCCTACCAACTTCTTCAGTTGAACTGAGAACACCAGCTCCTCTAGGAAAGGTTAAATCACTGCTGGCCTCAGGAATAGAACTGTAAGACTCTTACGCAATGAAATTTTCTTGTTTCCCCAAGCTAATTAGAAGTTGATCTGGCACAATGTTATTGTAAATGGGTTAATATAGGTTACTTTGGAGAAGGCAATGGCACCCCACTCCAGTACTCTTGCCTACAAAATCCCACGGACGGAGGAGCCTGGAGGGCTGCAGTCCATGGGGTCGCTGAGGGTCGGACACGACTGAGGACTTCACTTTCATGCATTGGAGAAGGAAATGGCAACCCACTCCAGTGTTCTTGCCTGGAGAATCCCAGGGACAGGGGAGCCTGGTGGGCTGCCGTCTGAGGTTGCAGAGTCGGACACGAGTGAAGTGACTTACCAGAAGGTTACCTTAGCATAGGTTAGCATAGCATCTTTGCTAAACCTTAGCATTAACACCTTTCCAGGTTCCACTCTACAAAAATCCCTTTTCAACATCTGGTGTTTTGGAGATCTGCTAGGAGGAAAAAAAGGACTTGGATGTTGCAGAAGTGTTTCGGGATGAAAATTTCAGTATCAGAACGATTGTGTGGCATGTGTTGGACATGGGTTGAAAACCAGGTGTGGGGGCTTGTCAACTTACAGTGAGGCTCTGGCATCTGGCACGTAATTGGATAGAGAAACCTGAACAGCTTACGTATGCTAACTGAAGCCACTGGACAAGGTAACCCAAAGTGGGCTGGGTTCCTGGGAAGAAAGGCAGGAATTTCATTACTGCAATCCTAAGAGTGGCCAATTTTATCAGTTGTAAAATGCTTATATACCTGCCATATACTTCTGTAGAATAGACATACATGTTTAGGATAGCCACCCAATTAAAAATAGCAAAGACTTCAACCCTTCAATGGGACATCAAGATGGATCCTTAACCCACGGGCACACTAAAATTTCAGCTGTGCTATTAAAGCTCAGAACACTGAGCAAATTAAAATGCAAAAACCAATTTCTATGTCTACACAATGGGAATACAATGTATAAGCAGGGTCTTGGAGTTAGCCAGTGTTACCCAGTAATAGAGGTTTGGATTTGACCTAAGATGTGCTTTTCAGCCCTAAACATATAAATGCTTAACTTAGCTTCATACGGAATGACTTATATACATAAAGTGAAAAGTGATTCCAAGGAGTATAACACATTCTATAGATATAACCTAAGTACTAGGATTGTTTTATATTTTATTGTATTATATTTTCTTATCTAAAATTAAGGCACCAGTATCTATAAAAGTTTCCACAACTTACTGAAATTTGCCAAATTTAAAAGGAGTTATGACAAATGGCAGGGTCAGATATTAAGACCTAGATTTTGAGTTCCTTGCCTTTTATCACACTAGGTTTCTAACTACAGCTGGTCACATTAGAATCATCCCAGAAACTGCTGACAGTTCCAAAGTTAAACGCACACACATGTTCAAAAACCCCAATATTCATCAATAGCAAGATCTCATGTGGCAGTTAACACAATTCCATTTTCAAATGCTGTCACGTGTAAACTAGCTTACAATGGAAACAGGGTCAAGAACCACAGGCTATCCATCTAATTCTGATTATTCTACTTAAAAGGTGGAATCAATTCCATAACACAACTCTATTTCTAAGACTTGTCAGTATTATAAATAAACGTCAACAAAATTTAACAACTGATTATCGATTTATTAAAAAGGTTGATTTAGGCATCGGCAATGGTGACTTCCACCTCGACTCCCGGCTCAATACTGATGGAAGTGATCTGCTTGACAATTTCAGAAGGACTGTGCAGGTCAATGAGTCGCTTGTGGATCCTCATTTGGAATCGATCCCAAGTCTTAGAACCTTCACCACAAGGAGTTTTCCTCGTAGTTATTCTCAGAGTCTGCAACAAGAAAAAATGGAAACCAAGCGTTTATGGTCTGTTGTGCTTCCCTAGGACACTTCTGATATCCAAACGCACATCAGAATTATCTTGGAATTTTTTTAAACATATAAATGCCCAGGTATTGCTTTCTTTCGCCAAAGCTCCAGATGTTTCTATCGAGCAGCCATGTTTAAAAGCAACCGGACTGTAACAGAACCTTTTACCTAGTTTGCTTCACTTTTTCTATTTCATGTTCAGTGCTATTTCACTTAGTTTATGTTTTCTAATTTCTCCATCTTCTCTCCAACTATCATCTTCCACCTCCTGCCCAGGACACACTCTCTCACCTTGGTAGGCATCCGAACTGGTCCTTTCACTTTTAGATTCTTTTCCTTCGCGCCTCTGATCAGGTCAGCACACACTGCAGGGAAGTAAAAGCATCCTTCAGTTGGTTCCCTTAACGCACAAGAGCCGGCTCAAAGTCGAACCGCCGCGGGCTCAGAATAGCGTATAAGACGATCACCGTAAGTCAACACAGCAATTCTCTCCTCACCGCCAACACGGCACACACCAAGTGTGGACCACTCTTAACTCTTGTCTTTTGAAAGAGGACACTGGCCCCCCCGAGAGCCGACCTCGCTCAGGAACAAGCCCCGAGATCCCCGAATTCGCCGCACTGACCCTTCTCCAGAGACTTCACGTTGCGGCTGGTGAGGGTGATCCTAATCCGGTGAATGGCCACCTCTGGCTCCACGGGAGTCTTGCCGGTGTCTTTAAAGGCCTGTTACCACACAAATGAGAATAAAAAACCCTTAAGTAGCTTATCAAGTCCGGGGACCAGCGCGCTCGGACCCGTCACAGTTCCTAGCGGCATCTCATAAGCCCATTCCCTGGACAAACGAGTCCCGTTCCCTCCCTCCAGCCCAATCTTCCTCCAGGACGCGACCCGGACGCCCCCGACTCACCATGGCTGCGGCGTGGCTTCCTGACCGACTTGTTCCTCGGCGAGAGCGAACAGCGGTGAGTCAGGAGCAGGAGCGGGCGGCACACAAGTCCGCTGCAGCCGCGACCGCGTCTTCCTCAAAGAGGAAGGCGTGAGGCCTGTGGGGCGCTTATATAGCCGCACTCGCGTTTGCATCCGGGTCCCGCACGCTTCTCCGCGCTGCCCCGGAAGAGGAATCGTCCGGCGTGCTCTAAGGCGGCTGCGCGAACCGGGGATGGGGCTCCCGCGAAGGGGCAGGCTAGGCGTGGCTGCGCGCGCCCCCTGTCGCCCAGGCGGAGTCTGAGCGCCGGGAGGTGGAGTGCTGGCGGAGCCGTCCTCGGGGGCACCTGGCGGAGGTGATGGGGACACTACAGTTCAGTTCAGTCGTGTCAGACTCTTTGTGACCCCACGAATTGCAGCACACCAGGCCTCCCTGTCCATCACCAACTCCCGGAGTTCACCCAGACTCATGTCCATCGAGTCGGTGATGCCATCCAGCCATCTCATCCTCTGTTGTCCCCTTCTCCTCCTGCCCCCAATCCCTCCCAGCATCAGAGTCTTTTCCAATGAGTCATCTCTTCTCATGAGGTGGCCAAAGTACTGGAGTTTCAGCTTTAGCATCAGTCCTTCCAAAGAACACCCAGGGCTGATCTCCTTCAGAATGGACTGGTTGGATCTCCTTGCAGTCCACGGGACTCTCAGTCTTCTCCAACAACACAGTTCAAAAGCATCAATTCTTCGGCGCTCAGCTTTCTTCACAGTCCAACTCTCACATCCATACATGACCACAGGAAAAACCATAGCCTTGACTAGATGGACCTATGTTGGCCAAGTAATGTCTCTGCTTTTGGATATGCGGTCTAGATTGGTCATAACTTTCCTTCCAAGAAGTAAGCGTGATTTAATTTCACGGCTGCAGTCACCATCTGCAGGGATTTTGGAGCCCAAAAAAATAAAGTCTGACACTGTTTCCACTGTTTCCCCATCTGTTTCCCATGAAGTGATGGGACCAGATGCCATGATCTTCGTTTTCTGAACGTTGAGCTTTAAGCCAACTTTTTCACTCTCCTCTTTCACTTTCATCAAGAGGCTTTTTAGTTCCTCTTCACTTTCTGCCATAAGGGTGGTGTCATCTGCATACCTGAGGTTATTGATATTTCTCCCAGCAATCTTGATTCCAGCTTGTGCTTCTTCCAGCCCAGCGTCTCTCATAATGTACTCTGCATAGAAGTTAAATAAGCAGGGTGACAATATACAGCCTTGCTTGACGTACTCCTTTTCCTATTTGGAACCAGTCTGTTGTTCCATGTCCAGTTCTAACTATTGCTTCCTGACCTGCATACAGGTTTCTCAAGAGGCAGATCAGGTGGTCTGGTATGCCCATCTCTTTCAAAATTTTCCACAGTTTATTGTGATCCATACAGTCAAAGGCTTTGGCATAGTCAATAAAGCAGAAATAGATGTTTTTCTGGAATTCTCTTGCTTTTTCAATGATCCAGCAGATGCTGGCAATTTGATCTCTGGTTCCTCTGCTTTTTCTAAAACCAGCTTGAACATCTGGAAGTTCACGGTTCACGTATTGCTGAAGCCTGGCTTGGAGAATTTTGAGCATTACTTTACTAGCGTGTGAGATGAGTGCAATTGTGCGGTAGTTTGAGCATTCTTTGGCATTGCCTTTCTTTGAGATTGGAATGAAAACTGACCTTTACCAGTTCTGTGGCCACTGCTGAGTTTTCCAAATTTGCTGGCATATAGAGTGCAGCACTTTCAGAGCATCATCTTCCAGGACCTGACCTAAAACCCCACAAACTCCCCGGCTTGGTGCGCAGACCGCCGGCCTCCGTGCTTGCGGCTTCTACGCTGCAAAGTCCACTGCCCGTAGAAACCCAATCACTGGTACTCTGTGAAGCGGTAGCTTTTCTGAGCACAACTCACGTGGATATCAGGAAAAATGACTGGTCATGTTATTTTTTTAAATTAGCAGTTATTTTTCATAGCCTGGAACATCCTTTTGTGGTATTTCATCCTCTGGCTTCTCAGGCGGGCAGAAACATCTGCAGTCTGTTTCTAGAAAGTACGTGAGTGAAGTTCTTCCGTCTGGACCTAAGGTCAAATGCTCCCCGCGCTGCCCGCTTATCTGGGGGCGTGTCGTGCATCCAAGGCCCCCGCCTGGACACCCAGGCCCTCCAACTGATTCAACTCAAAAGCGTGTAATCTCCTCTGTCGGGATAAAGTGAGGTTGGCCGAGATCCCTGAGGACCTCCCCAATACTGAGCATCTGTCTGTTCATAGTCAGATATGGACAGAGTACAGTGGACACCCGGAGAGTGGTCGGCTGACCTGGTGGCCAGGAGGACACACGTGCTTACAGATGACGGAGTGGTTATGCAGGCCGAAATGGGTGAGCTGGGTTTTGATACAGGGCAGAAGTGAGGGTCAATAACCTCCTATTATTTTGCAGGTGAACCTGAGTGCATAAGAGTGATTCGCTCAGACTCAAATCTAATCCTTCCAGTTCGGGGCCTTTCTTGAGCCTTTCTCTTCTGTTCCTTGGAGGGAAATTATACTTGAAACAGATTAAATAATCTCATTGACTTTTCCCTGGATAATGGGGCACAGCTAATACCTGGCTATCTTTGGCTCACAAAGAATATGTTCTAGATTTTGCTTCTATTTAACAAGTAATTTAAGTGTTAAAATTTGGACATTTTTCAGTTCAGTTATTTTAAAATGTCATCCATTGGCTGTAAAGACTTTATTAATAGAATTTGCAGCAGAAAATCCCAAAACCTGCTTTCTTGTTTTACTAGTTGTAATCTAAATGAGACTTCATAACTTTGGGCTTTTATGTCTTGGCAGGGCTCATGCTCAGTCACTCAGTCATGTCTGACTCTTTGTGACCCTGTGAACTGTAGCCCACCAAATTCCTCTGTCCATGGGATTCTCCAGGCAAGAATACTGGAATTCTTCAGGCTTACCATTTTCTTCCCCAGGGGATCTTCCCAATCCAGGGATTGAACCAAAGTCACCTGTGTCTCCTGCATTGGCAGGTGGTTCTTTACCACTAGCACCACCTGGGCATGGCTAACAGCCATAAATAGACAAAAATACAATTGCCTAAACTCCCCTGGTAGTGATCAACCACAACTGCATTAGTACCGAGTATACATCTTCAGAGAAAGCTTACAGCTGCATTCAGGTTTTACTAGTGCTCAAAAGGGACATGAGTCTGAGCAAACACCAGGAGATGGTGAAGGACAGGGAAGCCTGGTGTGCTGCAGTCCATGGGGTCATGAAGGGTTGGACACAACAGGAAGATTGAACGAACAACAAGTGCTCAAAAGACGGCCAGAAATTCAGTGGTGAAATACTTGGGAAGTACATTTGTAATTGTGGTACATCCATTCTTAGACTTCCTGACTATAGAAAAAGAATTTCAGTATAGGAAAAGGCAAAATATCGCCCAGCATTTATGGGGAAAATCATTTGACGTGACTGGTACTAAGGAAATGGCTAGTTGAAATATTAGATGAATGCAATGAAAAAAATCAGTGTTTTGAAGTTTATAAGGTTTAGTTTCAAACGTTTTGTTATATTTTTCTCTCAAAAGTTATCAACTGCTGTGGTACCCAAATTTGTATTAAAATTGTAATATTCTAATATTAGTAAGATGTTCATTGGAGAAAAAGTAACGTTTAATGATAAGCACAAAGAAGAATAAAATACAGAATGCTACATTCAGAGATAAACCACCTATTTACAACCTCAGCTGTGTATGTAGCCCTTTAAAATGTGGGCTCGTACTGCATATACAGTTCAGTAAGCTTTATCCACAGAATGTTTTGTCACAATAATTATACTTCTGCAACATTCCTTTTAACAACTGTCTTGTATGGATGAGTCATTCATCATTTATTCAGCTAGTCTTCTGTTTTGGACACTTAAGTTGTTTTCACTACTTCACTCTTACAAAAACAGTACACGAGGCACATGCTTCTAGTCCAGGGTGTCTCAGTCTCAGCACAGTTGACATTTGGGGCCACATGAGTCTCTGTTGAGGGGGGCTGTCTTGTGTGTTGTAGGATGTTTAGGGTATCCTGGCCTCTGCCCACTGGATGCCTGTCCCAGCCCCTCCCCTCCAGTTGTGACAAACACATCCCTAGATATCATCAAATGTCCCCCCACGGGACAAAACCACCCCAAAATGAGAACCACTGCTGTAGATAGATTTTTTAGCTCAGGCTTAATATCTTAGATCAATGACTAGGTATATTTATTTTTTGATGGCTTCATCAAAGAAAAACATATTTTAAATACTTTGGCATTAAGTAAATTGCCCTCTGGGAAGATTATACTCCCATAGATACTTCTTCTGGCAGTGTGACAAAGACTTTTGTGTGAAGAATAGAATTAAATTTTTGTCTCAAATGTAAAGATATTCTTTAAAAAATTTTTATTGGAGTATAGTTGATTTAGAATGTGGTGTTAATTTCTGCTGTAGAGCAAACTGATTCAGTTGTATACATGTATATTCTTTTTCATATTCTTTTCCATTATGGTTTATTACAGGATATTGATTGTAATTCGCTGTGCTATATAATGGGACCTCGTTGTTTATTCATCTACATATCATAGTTTGCTAATCCCAAACTCCCAGTCCATCCCTCCCCACCCTCCTTCTCCCTTGGCAACCAAGTCTGTTAAAAAGTACTCTTAAGATCGTTACAAAGTCTGTGTTTTCAATATTGACATCCATAGCTTTCTTGCACTAATTTTTGCAGTTCTTTGGAAACTATCTTGTAAAGCCTTTTCCTGCAGGTATTTGTGTGTTTTTGTGGACAGCCATCTGCTGGTCTTTCGCTGCAATGACAGTGTCATCAAACGACTTCCAAAAGGAAATTAGCAACAGTTCAAAACGACTCACTTCATGGTACCCATGTGTACGTGTGGAAAGAAAATAATAAAAATAGATTGTTGAATGTGGATGACTCTGCTTAGACACTATTTTATTTAATTTTTGATCTAAATAAAATTTCTGTGACGACTTCTCACTCTGAAACTTCAGAATAGAAACCAGAAAGAGAAAGAATAAAAACTTGGTCCCGTGTCCACCTCTGTTGTGTGGAAAGGAGGCTCCCGCTTTACTGGGATTGCAGGTGGGGATCCGAGCGCCTAACGTGTACTGTCACCTACGTGATAGTAGCTGACACTGCTGGAAAGGGACTACCTGTGTGCTCATCCATTTGTTTGATCCTCACGTCAACCTTGGATTCATATTCTATATACATGAGAAAGCTGAGCTTAGGTGGCCTGCCCAAGGTCACAGGAAAAGCCATTGTCTGAACCCACACTGTCTAGCTGGAACTCAGAGGCTGCATCGTGGCCACTATCCTGTGCTACTTCTCTTCGTGCATGTGCGCCAAGTAGCTTCAGTCGTGTTCAACTCTGTGCGACTGCGTGGACTATAGCCCACCAGGCTCCTCTGTCCATGGGATTTCCCAGGCAAGAATACTGGGGTGGGTTGCCTTGCTCTCCTCCAGCGGACCTTCCCAATCCAGGGATCAAACCTGTGTTGTTATGTGTAACCTGCATTGGCAGGCACCTGGGAAGCCCTGTTTCTCAGTGTACGTTAGTCTAATCTTCATCACTAGTAGCATTAGAATGTCTGAGAGGTTAAAATCCTCTTATGTTAAAAAAAATGACATAGAAGGGCTTCATAGATTTCACTCTAGTTGAGGTCAGAAATTTCACTGAGCTACTAATATATGTTCATTTTAAGATCAGTTCAGTTCAGTTCAGTTCAGTCACTCAGTTGTGACCGACTCTTTGTGACCCCATGGACTGCAGCACGCCAGGCTTCCCTGTCCATCACCAACTCCCGGAGCTTCCTCAAACTCATGTCCATTGAGTTGGTGATCCTTGGTGATGCCATCCAACCATCACATCCTTTGTCGTCTCCTTCTCCTCCTGCCTTCAATCTTTCCCAGCATCAGGGTCTTTTCCAGTGAGTCAGTTCTTCACATCAGGTGGCCTGGTATTGCAGCTTCAGTTTCAGCATCAATCCTTCAAATGAATGTTCAGGACTGATTTCCTTTAGGAAAATTTACTGGTTTGATCTCCTTGTAGAGATCCATTTTAAGGTAGAATCTACATTAAAAAAAATTTTGTGTTGCAGTTGATTTACAATGTTAGTTTCCACTGTATGGCAAAGTGAATGAATTATACATTCACATATACTTACTCTCTTAGGTCCTTTTCCCGTGTTGGTCATTACAGATTATTGGGTGGAGTTCTCTGTCCTGTACACTAGGTCCTTTTTAGTTCTGTAGTTTACATATAGTGTGTCTAAGGCAGAATCTCATAATTCATCCCTCCCACCTACTTTGTTTTCTACATCTGTGAGTCTATTTCTGTTTCGTAAATAGATTCATTTGTACCTTTTTTAAGATTACACATATAAGAAATAACATGATAAGTGTCTTGTCTGACTTACTTCACTCAGTATGACAATCTCTAGGTCCATCATGTTGCTGCAAGTGGCATTATTTCATTCCTTTTCATGGCCAAGTGATACTCCGTTGTATGATGTACCACATCTTCTTTATCCAAGAATCCGCATTTTTTAAAAAAACTCTTTCAATTTTTAGTTTGAAATTCCATAGACAGCCACAGTCAGTTAACTCTATTTGCTCATTAACATTGGTCCGCAAAGTGAGCAGTGGAAAAGAACCAAGGACACAGGAAGGTCTTTTCACTGACAACGATTCATATGCAGCCTGCTTCAGGGTTGGTAATTTTCAATCATATTGAACTGCTGAGCTCAGGGAATTCTCTGTAGGGGTGAGGCTGAATGCCAGGCCCCCTGGGCCTCAGTACGCCCCTCCTCCCTTTAATCCTCCTGTTCCTAGGCTTGCAGGCCTAGAGATGCTACTGTCCCTTGTTTCAACCTGAAGAATTACTCAGCGCCGTTTTCTAGCTTTCACAGGTAACCTGCAGAGGATATCCACAGCCAGACCTTGTGATTCCGATGTCCTGCAGGGGAGCCAGGGATGTGTTTCTCTTATCAGTTACTTTTTCCTGGGCTTGTGCTTCTCATGTTATGTGGAATTCGTACACTTTTTTCTTTGGCTTTGCCAGGTCTTGGTTGCAGCATGTGGGATCTAGTTCCCTGACAAGGGATCTAATCTGGCCCCCCTCCATTGGGCCCGCAGAGTCTCTGCCACTGGACCACCAGGGAAGTCCCCACAATTTTTAGAAAAGATTTCTACAGTTTGCCTTCCTTTGTGAGAAGATTGGAGCCCCTGGCTCTCACCACGGGTGAATTCTGCCCCATCGCTCCTGCATGGGGACGCCCTCTGATGAGACCCCCATGCTCGCCCTCCCACCTGCAATTCCTGTCCCTGTGATCATGCCCTCCTCTTCAGGGAAAAGTGCTGGGCTGTCACCCTCCACGAATAGATTAACTACGGTGCTGATCCCTGGCCTGCTGGCCCCCAGTCGCTAGCTTTGGTGGAGCAGCTATCCCCACAGGAGACACTGGATGGAGAGGCGCGTGTGCAGGAAATGAAGGCATCCTGTGGCCAGCAAGGAACTGAGGCTCCTGCTGCAATAGCCCCAAAGCACTGAGATGCTGCCAGTAACCCTGGGTGTTGGGAGCCATCTTCCCCCTGCAGGAGCCTACAGCTTGAGTGCAGCCTTCACAAGGGACCCTGAGCCTGAGCCTGCCTGGATTCCTGATCCACGGGAAGTGAGATCTAACCACGTGCTGTTTTCATCTGCCCACTGTGTGGCAGCTTTTCTGTTCATCGACAGATAACTGCAACATTGTGAATATACAGATTTATTCATTGCTATATTTTTAAATCTGTTACCATTTTAAAATAAGTAAATGTTTTTAAATTTCCCAATTTTTAGTCTCTATTATAACAAATACTGGCTTCCCTGATAGCTCAGTTGGTAAAGAATCCGCCTGCAATACAGGAGACCTGGGTTTGATCCCTGGGTTGGGAAGATTCCCTGGAGAAGGGAAAGGCTACCCACTCCAGTATTCTGGCTGGGAGAATTCTGTATAGTTCATGGGGTCACAAGGAGTTGGACACGACTGAGCGACTTTCACTTTCACTTTTCATAGCCAATATCTGTAGATATAAATAAACCACGTAAACAAAAGCTCGTGGGGATCCGCAATAATTTTTAAGTATATAAAGAGTTCCTAAGACCAAAAAGTTTGAGAATCACTGTTCTAGAACATTTAAATTGCCAAAACTGACCCCAGAAAAGAGAGACTGAGACAAATCAACTACCATAGAAAAAAAGTATATAGTTAAAAAGTTAAAGTTTATAGTTAACTCTCAAAAAAGCATGCATTCTACCAAATCTGTAAGGCACCCATTACCACACTACTCCATCAACTTTTCTAGGGCATGCAGGAAAAACTTCCAGAGTTGCTTCTTTGGCACCACATATTTTTATGGAAAAATAAGGGTATTTTCCATAACAAAAAAGTTTAGTGAGAAGAGTGGCACTGTTTTTACATTTTTGCAAATCTCTTTAATGTCTGGTGTAATAGAGGAAGAAATATCATATCTGCTTTCTGCATCCAGTCTGTCATAATACTCTGTTTTTGTAGAGGCACAGATATGTAGCTGGTAAAAGGAGGATAACTTTAATTATCTTTTCAGATATTCATGGATAGTCTTTGATATACCAAAGCTGGATGAGTGGTAGTTTCTTCCATTTTTTTAAGTTTTATTTTATTTTTGTCTTCTGATTCATTGATTTCTGCTTTCATCTCAATTTTTATTGCAGTCCCTCAGTTTTTTAATTTTTATCTTTTTGGTCACACCTCGCTCATGTGGGACCTTTGTTCCCTGACCAGGGATTGATCCCGCACCCCCTGCATTGGAAGAGCAGAGTCCTAACCACTGGACTGCCAGGGAAGTCCCAGTGATATTTTCTTAAAGATTAGTTACAGTCGGAATCTGAAACCATATCCCTGACCTTTTTGTACTCTCTTACATTAAAAAAAAATCAGTCTCTAGTACCTTGCTGGAGAAGGAAATGGCAACCCACTCCAGGATTCTTGCCTGGAGAATTCCATGGACCGAGGAGCCTGGCAGACTACAGTCCATGGAGTGGCCAAGAGTCAGACACGACTGAGCAACTAACACACACACACACTGGTACCTTGAATGGATCTTTTATCGTTACTCATGTATATTTTTGCAACATTGTGCATTAGTCCTTTGGAAAATATTGATTCACTGGCTTATGCAGCTCTTCTAAATGTTTGATTATATAATATTAAAATGTCACATCTGTTAACATCACTACAGTAAAGTTGTTATGTATTGGGATGCTGTGAAGTTCATGGTGGCAGCTACAAGTTTTCCAAAGTGCGAATTTTTGCTTGAAGCCTGGGTTTTTATTATTGATAATTGACTACTGATTGTTTTCCTTGTTGATGGGCTCACTTCATTCATTCCCCAGGAAATGTCTGCCAAATACTCCAATCTGAATAACCACGGTTTGTCTTTCAATTCTTTTTATATATATTAGAAGTGGGACTGCTGGATCACATGGTAGTTCCTTTTTACACTTTTTTTAGGAACCTCAATACTGTTTCAATACTCAATAGACGGGACTCCTCTGGTGGTCCAGTAGTTAGGAATCTGCCTTGCAATTCACGGGACGCAAGTTCGATCTCTTGTTGGGGAACTAAGATCCCACATGCTATGGGACAGTTAAGCCCATGCATACAGCTAAAGAATCTGCACCTCAGTGAAAATCCTGAGTGTCCTGAGTGCTGCAACTAAGACCCGAGGCAGTCAAATAAATAAATATTAAAAAGAATGCTCAATAGAGACCGCTGCACAATTTTACAGTCCCAGCCACAGTGCCCAAGCATTTATTTTGCTAGTAGTCACCCAAATGGATGTTAGGTGATACTTTGTTTTGGTTTTGATTTGCATTTCTGTGACGATTAGTGATAATGAGCATCTTTTCATATGCTTTGTATATCTCCTCTGGGGGTGTCTGAATTCCTTTGCCCATTTGAAATTCAAGTTATTTGATTTTAGTTGTTGAATTGTAGGAGTTTGTCATATATCCTGAATATAACCCGTCATCAGATACATGACTTGCAAATAACTCCTTGCATTCCTTAGGTTGCCTTTTCTCTGTTTCCTTTCACGTTCTGAAGTTCGGTGTAGCCCCATTTGTTCATTTTTGCTTTCGTTGCCTATACCTTTAGTGTCGTATCCAAGAAATTACTGCCAAGTCCAATATCGTGAAGGTTTCCTCCTATGTTTTCTTCTGGGAATTTTATAGTTTTAGGGTTTATGTTTAGATTTTAATCCATTTTGAGTTAATTTTTGCATGTAGTATAAGGGTCCCATGTCATTCTTTTGCATGAGGATATCCAGTTCCCAGAACCATTTGGTCAAGAGACAGTCCTTTCCCAACTAAGTGGTCTCAGCACCCTTATCAAAAGTCATTTGATGATGTAAGCGAGGGCTTATTTCAGAAGGGCTTTTATTGTATTCCATTGGTCTATTTCTCTGTCTTTATGCTAGCACCGTGCTCTTTTGCTTACTGGGTCTTTGTAATGTTTTGAAACAGGAAGTGTGAGGCTTTCAAATTTGTTCTTCTTCAAAATTGATTTGGTTATCAGAGGTCCCTTGAAATGCCCTATGCATTTAAGGATGAATTTTTCTATTTCTGAAAAATTTCCATCAAGGTTTTGATAGGGATTATGTTGAATAGGTAGATCACTTTGAGTAGTCTAGGCATTTTTAACAATATTAAAGTCTTCCAATCCATGAACATGAGATGTCTTTCTATTTATCTATATCTTCTTTAATTTCTTTCAGCAATGTTTTGTAGTTATCAGGGTATAAGTCTTCTATGTTGTTGGTTAGATTTATTCCTAAGTATTTTATTCTTTTTGATGTATTACAAGTGGAGTTTTCTTGATTTTCTTTTCAGATTGTTCATTGTTAATGTATAGAAATGCAAGTGATTTTTGTGACTTTTCATTTTTAAATGAATGTTTATGTTATAAAGAATTTTTAGAAATTTGAAAAAAGAGAGAAGTTTTAAAAAAGGAAGAAAAGAAACATTCATTGTTCCCCAGAAAACCAGCCCCAAACAAACAAAACTTCTTTCAGTCTTTTTGTCTGTATATTTTATGAAAAATGTATTGATTTTTAAAAGGTAATAATCAAACTAATACAAAGTTTTAGACTCTTCTTCATTCACTTAATGATGTAGTACAAGTATTTTCATAGTATACATGTAGTACAAGTATTTTCATCACCACCATCATAACATTTTGAATCAACTGTGTACTGTAATTTATTTAATCATTTTGGATATTTACCTTGTTTTGAATTTTTCTCCAGAATAAATGGCCCTGAGTGAACAATTCTGTTCATTAAGATGCTTATTTTATGTTTTAATTAATATTTGGTAAGATGGATTTCCAGAGACATAATTATTGAATCAGTGAATATAAATGTTTTAGAGAATCTTAATATATGTTGCCAAACTGCAAGTACTTTCCAAATTATTGTATCCTATGCTGGCACCAGCAATGCATGGAAGATCCTGTTTGCCACAATTTCATTAGCAGTAAGGATTTTGTGCATGTATGTATTTTTAAGACACTGTATTTTTAATTTGAAGTTCTTCAGTAGTTGTGAGATATTTTCCTTTTTTTATATTTGTGTCCTAAATGTATTTTCTTTATTATGAATTGACTTTTCAAGATTTTTTTATGTTTCCCTATTAGGGCATGATAATTTTTTAGTTTTATTTTTATGTGTTCTTTATAGGAAAAAAAAAACAGTAACCTTTTTCCCCAGTCACACTTTGGCTAAATATTTTTCTCAGTCCCTTGTTCATATTTTATTTATTCACATTTTAATATCCAGAAGTTATAATTTTTATATAATTAAACCTGACAATCTCCTTTATACATTTTTTTCACTGCTTTTATAAAAACTTGGAAATCTCCTCCTCCTGCAAATTCGTATTAACTATTCGATTCTATTTTCCTCCAGTTTTACAGATGCTCTCTAATCCATCTGGAAATGATTTTGGTATGTGGTATGTAAAGTATTTATTTAAAAAAATATATATATAGTTTTAGAAGTTGGTGGTAGGCTAAAAGTCCTTGAAAACAAGAAGCATGATTGATTCACTCTTTGGTTTCCTCGGCTTTCCCAGATGGTACAATCACTAAACACGGCTACAGTCAGGAGAGATGGGTACCCTCTTCCCTCTGCTGGGGACACTGCCTGCCTGTCCTGTGAGTGTCCTGACACCTCCCCAGGCTGCTGCCCTCTGTCCTTTGAGGACTTTCCACTTTGCAGGCAGGGAGAAGCGCACCCCAGCAGTGAGCCAGCAGCGCCCCCTGGCGCCTCCTTCCTTCCAGTATTCTCATTTCAACTCCACCTAAAGCCTCCATTGGCTCCAGGGGCAAATTCCTGGAAGGAGCCTCAAAACAGCTTTCTCCTTCCTTCTCTAGAGCAATCCTGATATCCTCTTCAGGGTAAATTTATTTTCCATTTGAACAGTTCCTCCCCAATTAAAGAGAAGTCATTTTTTCCTGGTTGCGGTTGTGTCCTTTTGATGGGGAGAGGCAGAGGGATTGTGGATGGGGGCCAACTATTAATAACAGCCCCAACTTCTTAGTGCTTTGAGCCTCTGTATGGGCTTCCCTGGTGGCTCAGCTGGTAAAGACTCTGCCTGCAATGTGGGAGACTTGGATTTGATCCCTGGGTTGGGAACAGCTACCCACTCCAGTATTCTGGCTTGGAGAATTCCATGGACTGTATACTCCACGGGGTCACAAAGAGTATACTCCACTCAGTCACACGACTGAGTGACTTTCACTTTCATTTTCACAAATAAAACACCAATCATGGGGGTCCCTCTACTCATCAGGTATCTGCCCTGTTGTGAGTTCCAAATAGAGATCTGACTCTGGGACCCTCTTCAGAGAATTAGGAGGAAAAAAAAAAAAAAACTTTAAAATTAGATTTTTGTTGCCTAAGGAGAAATCTGTAAAATATGGAGAGTGGGAAGAATGCTGATAAATGTAATCTAAAAGTTGTCCTCAAATCTAATTAAAACCAATACTGGACAGTGGACCTGTTGTTATTGTTTGGATGCTAAGTCATGTCCGATTCTTTGTGACCCCATGGACTATAGCCTGCCAGGCTCTTCTGTCCATGGGATTACCCAGGTGCAAATGCAGCAGTGGGTTGCCATTGCCTTCTCCAGGGGATCTTCCTGACCCAGGGATGGAAGCCGCATCTCCTGCATTGACAAGCAGGTTCTTTACCACTGAGCCACCAGGGAAATCCACGATAGCAGGAAATTCAGAAATAATTGTGGAAAGAGACATTCCGGGAGACAGTGAGTGATGGTCACGTGATCTACCCAGAGTAGACCAGTGTGACCCTTGTCATGACATTCACTTGAGAAATAGGGGAGAAAACAGGTTATTTTTTCTGTCTTTAAAAAAGATTCTTATTCTCCATCTTGCGTCAGAATTGGAATTTCTTAAGGACTTCACAATTACTCACTGTTTGACAAATATTTGGTCAGACGGACAGTACAGTGTGTTCTAATATGATTTACCGTTCCGAAAAGGGGCAAGGTCTACTTCCAGTTCTGAAGCCAGGGAGATTCTGTAACTCGACTCCTCTGTAAGAGGACTGCTTCTGGCATTGGCTGCCATTATTCTGTCAAGGCTTTTTTCTTTCTCCTTTCCCTTTAAATTTCTTCTGGCTGCACTCTATTATTCCATAGACCTTTAGGTTTTCCCTTTTTGTAATCTGATGCCCTATCCAGCAGTGTTCAGGAAGCTGTCTTGCTTTAGTTCAGTCCTTCTCAGCTGCTTCTGCTTTCCTTAGCTGAATGGGTGGCTTATGTTTTTCTTTTAGTCTTTTGGGGGAGACTGTACTGTTTTATTACTCTATTATAAAGAAAGTATGGATTACTCATAGTGAGTTGATACACATGTATCAGCATAATCAAAAAATATTTAGTTCAATCACTTTGATATTGTTTGTTTCTTAAAATTCTTTTTATAGAAAAACCACATTAAAATATGTCCCTATCATGCTTACCTGGCAGGAGAGATACCATGATCAGGAAGGTGGTTTTCCCAGGGCGAGGCTCATCCATTGCACTCCTGATGTGCTGACCTCTGTGACTTTCCCAAATGTGGGAATCTCGACCACATAATTTGTGGTAGTAGGGGACTGTGTTCGTGCTATCCCCTAAAAAAAATATATATATATCCCTATTGTCCATCTTCTCCTAAGACCTAGCCACACACTCAATTTCTTTTTATTTTTGAATTTAGTCTTGATTTTCATCAGTTATACATGCACATCAAAGAGTCAAATAGTTGCACTAGAATTATTACCACCCACCCCCCCGCCAAATCCCTCTAGAATGTCACACAAAGTCTTAGAGTCTCCCAGCCACTTTTAACTTTTTGCTATCAATTTTGTTGTCTAAGTCTGCACCTCTAAATAGTGTGCTTATGTAGACTCTTCTTGATTTGTTTAGTTTCAGTTATTGTTTAGTGACTTCTGTCTTTGGAAAATTAGGATCACTCCTGTTTCTGTTCTCTATAGTCATAATTCTTTCTCTACTCTTCATCATTTTTATGTTATAACTCTGATTAGATCAACATAGTGTATTACATCATTAGAACTCTACAAGGCTATTTTGAACTGAATCATTTCTTATGAAAATTGGCTTTTCTTGTGCTGCCCAATATTTCATGCCCCCTAAAGGCTAATAAACTTTCTGTTTTATTTGCTTTGTTTTCTCTGTACTCATCATTAAGTTAAATCCAGACTCTCTTCAAATTATGGAAGTATTCTTTCAGTCCATTCAAACACAGATATTCATTTACGTTATTGTCTTTGGATCTTCAGACCTGCTCCAGTCTGCTTGTGATCTTTACTCCCCATCAGCTTTGCCCTTTGTCTCTGTATTGTACTGATTTCCTGGATCCTGTTTTCTTTTTCTTCTTCTTTGGTTTATATACTCGCTTTTGGTGGAGTAAACCCTCAAGTAGTTCCCTGAGAAAAGGTGCACAGAAGTAAAATTGTGAGACCTTGCATGTGTGGAGAGGTCTTTAGTCAGCTTGCTCATTCAGCTGATAGTTTGGCTGGGTATAGAATTCTATGTTGGAAATGATTTTCCCTCAGAATTTTGTAAGTAGTAGCCTCCATTATCTTTCAGGATTCTTATCTTTGGTAAGTGATCTGGATTTTTAATAAAACTCCGGAGGTTTTCAGGACTTTCTCATTGCCCCTACTGTTCCAAAATCTTATGGTGATATGCCTTCTGGTAGTGTGTTTTCATTCATTGTCTGGGAAATCATCTTTTCAATCTGGAAGATTTTGGTTTCTAAATTGTTGATACTTTTATCCTATTTTCCATGTTTTTCTCTTCCTAGAACTTCTAAAATTTGGATATTAGTCTTCCCAGACTGAGCCTCCCATTGCCTTGTCTTGCTATTTTCAATGTATTTTGCTTTTCTCCTGGTTTCTGAGAAATTCATTTATCTTTATGTATCAATTTTCCTAATGAATTTTAATTTATATTATTACCATAGCTTTAACTTCAAAGCTCCCTATACTGTTTTCTAGATTAAAAAAAAATAAACCTTGTTTTTTTCAAGTAACCAATAGTGCCTTTTATATAGGTCTCTAAGGATAAATTTTTTTTATTTTCCTTTTTCATATTAAAGGATTTTTTATAAAAGAAATAAACTGAGCTGTCTGCTCCCATTTAATGCATGCATGCTCAGTTGCTAAGTTGTGTTCAACTCTTTGCAACCCCATGAACTGTAGCCCACCAGGCTCCTCTAACTGTAGAATTTTCCAGGCAAGAATACTGGAGTGGGTTGCCATTTCCTTCTCCAGGGTATCTTCCCAACTCAAGGAGTGAACCTGCATCTCCTGCACTGGCAGGTGGATTCTTCACCACTGAGCCACCAGGGAAGCCCCAAGTATACTCTATATCTATCGCCTTCTATCAGCATTGGGCACCATACTATTTTTGTCAGATACCTTTCTGTTTCCCTTTAAAAACCATCCCCAATGACACTATCCTAATGTTGTAGCAAGTAATGCCTCCAACAGCAATTTTCTTGGTTGACTTTTGTGAATTAGATAAAATACATTTAAACGTTTGAAATCATGAAGCTAAGAGTAGGGTATTCCCTGACATCACCACCATTCTGGGTGGTGAAGTAGAATGGTTAAGGACATGGGTTCTGGCCCAATCACTTAGCTGTGTGACCCTGGGAAAGTTTTTCATTTCTCTGTGTTTATCAGGGGGCTTCTGTGGCTGTCTTGTGTTTCCGGACCACATACCCAGTGACCCTCTCAGTTAACTGCTTTCCGAGCTCAGCAGTGGGTAGACCCTCCTCAACACTCTGTTCTCTTTTGCTCCCTCATAACTCTTGTAAGCTTAGCTCTGTATGATCTCAGCCCTGTTCTCAGGAGTTTCATCCTCAACTTGTGCCCTCTACTCGGCCACCTGCTCTTCAGAGCGTGTATTTTTGCAAAGTCTTTCTGGTATCTGCCATGACAAGGTCCTCCCCTGAGCCACCTGCCACGGCTCCCTGCTTTCTTTCCCGGCAAGCTCTTCCAGTCATTAGGCATCACTGCTGACATTTGGAGTCTGTACATTTTCTGTCTCTTAGTGTTCCTGACCGTGGGTTTACAAGGTCCCTAGCCCCTTTTCTCTGTGTCACTCTATGCAGTTCCCAGGAGCAGGGAAGATGTTTGGATCTGAGCTGTGGCCATGTTCGTTTGGGGAACTGAATTCCAGAATTTATTTAAGAATGCTTTTAACAGGTATCTTTACATGGCTTGTCTGTCTGAAATAAGGTATCTCAGCATAGTTCAAATCTTGTTTTAACGCATCTGGTGTAACAAACTGATCCTCTGTAATTTCTTCAATCCATTTTATTTTAAACATGCCAACCATGAACTCCTGTTGCTACCATGCTACTGTTGCTACTCCTCTGTGCTACCATGCACAGAGGGAAGCTTTTGTTGGTATGGGTCTGTGGCTGGTTTGTCCCCAGCTTTGTAGACAGAGCCCAGAGCACTGGACCAATACCATGCAGTCATAGACAGCTCCCTTTTGCTTCCCTGGAGAATGGTTCTAACCCATCACCTCACACTGTGGACCCCCTACTCTCAATCTCTCTTAACAGAAGAAAGTGGAAATCCAAAGATGCGAACCTCCCCAGTCCCTCTTCCTCCTGCTTAAAGTCTCATCTGTGGTGGCAGTTGTCCTGCCCTCTGCCCACATCCAAAAAGAGACATTCTTCCTCTCCAAGGCCACAGTCTCTTTCCTCTGGCATTCCTTTTCATTTCTTACACAAGTTCTTAAAACCTCACCGGTCATCACTGTCTCCTCTTGCTTCTTTCACAGATAAACTCACTTCTTTTATCCTAAAAGTAAACTCAACCAAACCAGCAATCGCAAAACACTTCTGTGCATCTCACCCCCTCTTAAGGTTTCTGCTTCTCACTTCTGCCTCAACAATCCAAGCATAGCTTCTATATCAAGCTGTTGCTTAAAGTGGTGTTGTTAAAGGCAAGTCAACTTTGTCCTAATGACCTCATCCAGTCACTTCATTCTTTAAAGACCAAGCACAGCTCCTACATCATAGAGACATCACTGTGCTGACAAAGGTCCATATAGTTACAGCTATGGTTTTCCCATTAGTCATGTATGGGTGTAAGAGTTGGACCATAAAGAACACTAAGCGCCAAAGAATTGATGCTTTTGAACTGTGGTGTTGGAGAAGACTCTTGAGAGTCCTTTGGATTGCAAGGAGCTCAAACCAGGCAATCCTAAAGGAAATCAACTCTGAATATTCATTAGAAGGACTTATGCTGAAGCTCCAATACGTTGGCCATCTGATGCAAAGAGCCAACTCATTGGAAAAGACCCTGATGCTGGGAAAGACTGAGGGCAAGAGGAGAAGTGGGTGGCAAAGGATGAGATGGTTGGATAGCATCACTGACCCAATGGATATGAGTTTGAGTGAACTCTGGGAGACAGTGAAGGACAGGGAAGCCTGGCGTGCTGCAGTCCATGGGATCGCAAAGTGTTGAACCCAACTTAGCTACTGAACAGCAGTAGCTCCTACCTAAAGCCCTTGCTGAAAGTGTTGTTGCTGAACAGAAGTCAACTTTGCCCTAAAAACCGGGTTCAGTCACCTCATTGTTCTAAATCCATCTACCAGCAACCATGGCCTTGATTTCTAGGATGGGAATCTGGTTCTCCTTGTCTGCTTTCCTCCATCCCAATGTTAAATTTTACTATTTCTCAAGGTTATTATTTCTTCTCACATCGTGTAATCTTTCCTTGTTGTCTCATGCAGATAACTGGAAAAGGGACCCAGTTCAGAAGTATTTTAGCAAAATTATACAAGTTCAAAATATCACAAGAAATCATTTAACATATTATTCCTACAAAACTAAATTTATCTCAGTTTGAGAGTTGTATGTGTGAAGGTCATTAGAAACAAGTAAGTTTTTGGAGGAGGAAGGAAAATTAATCTTTTTTAAAAAAAATGTGTTCACTTATGTAGTATGGGAACAAAATTAACTGTTAGTAGTTTAAATTTAGGTGGTGGGTATGGAGCATGTTATTTGAGTATCAAAAATTTTGGCATTTTCTAATTCAGTTCTGTTTTGGAAAACCTGGTTTTACAAATAACAAATCTGAAAAAGTGCAGTACCATGGAACTGTTACAGTAAGCACAGTAGCTGTGAAAGCAAAACATAACCCTGTAAGGAGATAAGGTAGGTCCTAGAACCACCAGGGGGCTTCTCTGGTGGCTCAGCCGTAAAGAATCTGGCTGCCAATGCAGGAGACCCTGATTCCATCCCTGGGTCCGGAAGATCAGGAAGATCCCCTGGAGGAGGAAATGACTACCCACTCCAGTATTCTTGCCTAGGAAATCCCATGGATAGGGGAGCCTGGTGGCCTACAGTCCATGGGGTCAGCAAAGAGTCAGACACTACTTAGGGACTCAACAACAACAACAAATACAAAGAATAGCCATTTAAATGAAAACAAGAGTTATGAGCTGCTGTCCTCTTTGTTGGGGTTGCAGACAACTATTTTTCTTTCTTTCTTTCTTTCTTTTTTTTTTTTTTTTTACAATTTATTCAGGAATACCTGTTACTGCCTGGAGGAGGGCATGGCAACCCACTCCAGTATTCTTGCCTGGAGAAGCCCATGGACAGAGGAGCCTGGCCGGCTGTAGTCCATGAGGTAGCAAAAGAGTCAGACACGACTTAGCGACTAAATAACGACAAAGAGCACCACGACCACTCTGCGGTTTGTCTTAGAAAAAGCATTCGAGATAAAGGGAGTTTTTTAGGGACTTTATTTTCTAAAAATCCATCCTACCTATATGATTTTTTCCCCCGCTAAATCTTCACTTCGTTAAAAACGATCAGAAACAAAGACAGACGCTTATCTGGATCCAGTCTCGAGTCCTCCCAGCTCCTCTTTCAAAGCGTGGAGGTCCCCCAAGAGAAGTTCTGCGCTCGGCCTCTCGGGAGCAAGGGCCGCCCAGCAGCGCTGGACAATGCCCGCCAGCGTCTTCCTGGGGACCGAGTCGGTGAAGATGGGTGCCCGGAGGGCGGGCCGGAGGTGGTAGGCCACCACGGCGTAGAGCACGTGCTGCCGCTCCCCCGAGAAGGGCGCCTCCCGCGTGCTCATCTGCCAGAGGGTGATGGCGAAGGAGTAGATGTCGGCCTTGGGTGTAACAGGCTCTCCTTTGAGGAGCTCCGGGGCTCGGTGAGTGTAGGTGCCACCCAGGTGGTGAGGCGTTCGCGGGCTCCGCAGGTCATCCAGCCTCGCGGAGCAGCCGAAGTCCCCGATCTTGCAGACGTCCTGCTCACTGATGAGGATGTTGGCCGGCTTGAGGTCCAAGTGCACAATGCTTTGCGCGTGGAGGAACAGCAGGCCGCTGACCACGTCTAGGGAGTACTTTAGACACCTCTCCAAGCCCAGCTGCATGCCTGAGTCCCCGGGGCAGCCGGTGGGGCCGTAGATGACCTGGTGCAAGGTGATATTGCCCCCGAACTCCATGATGACAGTCCCCAGGCTATCAAAACCCGGGGGCGGGTGCGTGCTGGCCGCCAGCACGCGCACGATGTTAGCATGGCGCAGCCGGGCCGCGTTGAGCTCGGCCCAGAAGCTGCGCCTTGACGCCCGCGGGTTCTTGGAGCACCGGCTCACCTGCTTGACGGCCACGCGCACGCCGTGGTAGGTGGCCTCGTACACCGAGCCAAAGCCACCCGCGCCCAGCCTCCGTAGCAGACACACCTGCTCCCAGTCGATGGAACACCAG
>NW_011494680.1:9573931-9584125 GCF_000754665.1 Bison bison bison
CTCCTGCAGCGCGGACCCCGCGGGGGCGCAGGTGAGCCGGCCTGGAACAGGGGACCCCGCCGGCCTGCAGGCATCACTGGAGGCTGCCCCTGCGCTCCACCCCGTTGTTTGTCTCCTCTGCCTTCATCTTCCCCAAAGGAGCCACATCTGTGCGATTCCTTAGCGAGGACTTTTATCAGCTGGGGAAACCATCTGAACGCAGGCAGCACCACAACCCCATTCAGATGAAGGCATTTCCCTTGGGCACTTACAGTGAATTCTTATAAAACAAGCCCTGGAAGAGGGTTCACCGGATAAACAGTTGGACTTGCCCCAGGAATCACCCCTCTTCTACAAGTTCTTTAATTATTATAAAGTAGGCTTCCCCCCACCCCTCCCCCTCCAAGTCTCATCCGCTGGGCGTCATCGGTCCTCAGATCACAATAGTGCAATGAAATTTTTTTCACACTTTGCAGGCTATAATGATTGTCAGTTTATTCTCCAGCTGCATTAAATCACTTCCAGCAGTTATTGGCAGAAAGAGTTGAAACATGAACAGCTGACACTTGTTGAACCGATTACAGGGAAAATTAGGTGCAACGTTCACAGAGGGATGAAAAATGGTAAGCTGAAAGTGATCGATCCAAACAGAATCGCTGATACAGGTCACAGCACAAATACTCTGAGTTCATAAGGGAAAAGAAAATTCTCTGACACCGCATTCAGCTGATAGAGCAGATTAGCAAGACTGCTTAGCAACATACGGAGTCCTTAGCAGTCCTTGGGGTCCATGGCTGTCTGGCGCACCCAGTAAGCTCACTTGCAGAAGAGATTCTAGACTTTACAGCAAATAAGTTACAGAAGTTCTGAAGCAGAGTTAGAGGAGGAAAAAGAATGAAAATGATTCAGAGCCACAACCAGAGCGTCAAATAATAACAAATAGGAGAGAATCCTAGGAGAGGAAAAATCTGAAGAAATAAAAAGAGTCACAGTCATATACTGTTCCTCCATATACTGTGGAAAATCAGATGTTGAAATTAAATCCAGGGTCTTGCTGTTCAGCCATGAGTTCTTCTGTTCTAATTTTTATTTTTAAAAAAAGACAGTTTTCATTTCATACCTTTGGGGAAAAAACCAACATTAACACCCTGTTCGTGAAAAAACACAGGAAGATGTTAGGATCTACCTTTTGAAAAGTCAAATGGTAAAGTTCTATCTTGACTTTATTTCTGCACTTAGAGCACATAGGTGATGTGTAGACACATTTTTCTGATGATGGGTCTATGCTTCTGAAGTATATTTGTTCCAAGAAGATATGTTAATAAACAGTCCATTTACATAAGCTATTGGAAGTCTTCTGAACCCTAGAATAAGATTTCTATTCTATATTACCCCTGTGACTTACCATGTGATATCATGTGTAATATTTGACCTGTTTGAGCCTCAGTCTTTTTATTTAAGAAATCAGGATAATCATTAAAATAAACTTCTAAATTTTGGAACAAAATTTGGGGAGCCCTATCTGGAGTAATGGAGCTTCCCTGGTGGCTGAGACAATAAAGAATCTACCTACAATGCCAGAGACCTGGATTTGATCCCTGGGTAGGGAAGATCCCCTGCAGAAGGGAATGGCAACCCACTCCAGTATTCTTGCCTGGAGAAATGGACAGAGGAGCCTGGTGGGCTACAGTCTATGGGGTCACAAAGAGTCAGAAAAGACTGAGCAACTAACACTATCTGGAGTAATAACAACAAAAATCTAAAAAATGTAAACTATTAAATATTATAGTAAAAATGCAGATATGTCAAACCTGAAATATAAAGAGGATAACAGTGAATAGAGTAAGAAAGTACAATTATATTCTATAATAAGTATATATTGCAGAATCTATTTCATTGCTGTCACATAGTAGGAATTACACTCTAGGGCTCTGAAACTGTTATATGATATCAGAAATGCTGTGGAGATTGGCCAAATGAGAGCCGTAGAGTGCCTTAACTTGAGCATTACACATAATGCAAAATGATGTGACTTTCTATAATGTAATCTTTATTATTTTAAAGATAATAAATAGCATAAGCTACTTATTCTTCACAATTTGACTGTATTATTTACATAAAATATAAGGTAATAATAAAAATATGGTACTCTACCCATTCACAAACTCTAAGTTCATTAGATCCATCATCTGCCAATCTGCCCAAGAGTATTTAACTGGATATTCAGTCCCTCAGGCCAGATGGCCTGGATTTCTTGCCCCTAAGTTTCCTCATCTGCAAAGTGAAGAACATATGCCTATCTCAGGATCATATAGCTATCTCTTATGTGAAGATTAAGAGAGTTCCAATTACTTAGATCAGGGCCTGATAATTATTATTTATGAAACTCATAAAATGTATTATGGGATTATACCAATAAGATCTATTACACAGTATTGGTCTGGGGGGTTTTGTGTTTGTTTTTTAAAAAATGATACCACAGTGTGGATTTTATTTGATTGGTTTTTTTTTTTTTTAGTATTTATTTACTCGGGTGCTCATGATCTTTTGTTGTGGCACACAGACTCTCTACTTGCCCCACGTGGGCTTAGTTGCCCCACAGCATGTGGGATCTTAGTTCCCAAACTAGGGATCAAACCCATGCCCCCACCAATCCTCCAGTCTGGAGGAGGACCCCAATTATTAGAAGGTCTTTAGGGCTTGTTGAGATGGGGAAGCTGGGGTACAGTCTCAATGGGCCATGTTTAGGCAGGAAATGGAGAAAGAACCTTCTGGAGGGCTTCCTCTCAATATTTCCCTCCCTGTGTTTACTGAGGTTTGGGCCACTTTCTCAGTAGCTTATATCAGAGCTTTCTCTCCCTTTTCCTAGCATCAGGATCTTTTCCAATGAGTCGGCTCTTCACATCAGGTGGCCAAAGTATTGGATCTTCAGCTTCAGTATTAGTCCTTCCAATGAATATTCAGGGTTGATTTCCCTTGGGATTGACTGGTTTGATCTCCTTGCAGTCCAAAGGACTCTCAAGAGTCTTCTCCAGCACCACAATTCGAAAATATCAATGGATATGTGGATTTTTTTCAGTATGTACGTTCTACAATACTATACAAGTCACAGTTGAATCTGAGGATGTGAAACCTCAGTTATGGAGGGACAACTGTAAAGTTATATGTGGATTTTGAACTGCTTAGGGGTCAGTGTCCCTGACCCCATGTGGTCCAAGGGTTAAATGTCTATGTTGCCTTATTCACAGAAACATTTGATTTCGGGCTTTTGTATGTCTCAGATCACTATTGTATAATTTTTAAAAATTATTTATGTGTCTTTTTTTATTTTTGGCTGCAGTGGGTCTTAGTTGCTATGAGTGGGCTTTCTCTAGTTGCTGTGCATGGGCTCATTGTGGTGGCTTCTCTTGCTTCAGTGCACAGGCTCCAGGGCAGACAGGCTTCAGTAGTTGCAGCACCAGGCTAGTGGAATAGTTGCTCCACAGTGGAACCTTCCCAAACCAGGGATTGAACCCATGTCCCCTGCATTGGCAGGTGGGTTCTAACTACTGTACCACCAGGGGAGTACAGTATTATATTATATAAACTGTGTCAGGGGACCAATCGACTGGAGGCTGATTTGGGATTTATATGTCCCAATTAATATCACCACGTTCCAAAGACCATTAATTTACAGATTACCAGAAAAGAATAGCACGGTCTCTTCCACTATTGAGTGTAATCCCATATGACCTCGCTCTCGCCTGCAGGCGATAATGTCCAATTATATGACCAGATGTTATTAATAACTGGCCTTGGTATTGGTCCCCACATTCAGCCCAACCCAAGGAAGGAGGCGGCCACACAGTAATTTGCCCCAAATGACCCCATAGGAGATAGCAGGCATCCTGTACCTTGTGTCATTTTCCACAATGGTGTTGAGCTGGCACATTAGCAAGCTTGTTCGTCCAGATGAAGTGGAATCGTGGCTCCAACTTTGAACAACACAGCTAAAGTCAGAAGAAGCAGGGTCCAGGAAGCATGGTAGAAGATATGAAATTACTATAAACCTTCATTTTGAATGGCTTCAGGTTTGAGGTAGTCCTCTGTTCAATTCTATGTTTCCAGTACTTTTAACTTATACTTTCCTATTATTTGGTTTGTTTCTTGCATAATTAACCTACACTCTGTTTTCCATGTATGTTCAACCCCATGGTGGTGCTAGTGGTAAAGAATCCTCCTGCCAATGCAGGAGATGGGGGTTCAGTCCCTGAGTTGGGAAGATCCCCTGGAGAAAGAAATGGCTACCCACTCCAGTATTCTTGCCTGGGAAATCCCACGGACAGAGGAGCTGGTGGGGTCCAGTCCACGGGGTTGCAAAAGAGTTGGACACACCTGAGCACAGATGAGCACGTCAATATATTATCAATGTGATGGCTCATTATAATACTTGGATCTACTGTAGGACATAAGCTTAAATTCCATGGCACCATGTTATGACATAAACTAGGGAGTGAATACATCAGATTATCATTGCTTTCAGTGGTGCTCAGGAAGAGAAGTTGCATTAGCTGGATTCATAAAAGCTTATAAAAATTAGGGGGATTTAGGGTAATCTTTCAATACAGAAACAAAATGAGGCATAGCATTGACACAGCAGGGACAGCCTCATTCAATTTACTATAATCCATGGTTAACCACTGTATTAGTTAGGCTTCTTAGGTTCCCCCAAAGTAGTGGAAACCAACTTAAGCAAGGAGAAGTTTATTGGAGAGATTTTGCAGGATCACAGACTTGGGAACCTGAAGAAATACACTCAGAAGTGGGCAAGACCTGAGCAGGCATGCATGTTAAGTTACTTCAGTTATGTCCAACTCTTTGCGACCCCATGGACTGCAGCCCACCAGGCTCTTCTGTCCAGGGAATTTCCCAGGCAAGAATACTGGAGTGGAATGCCATTTCTTCCTCCAGGGGATCTCCCTGAGCCAGTGATCAAACCCATGTCACTTATGTCTCTTGCATTGGCAGGTGGATTCTTTACCACTAGTGCTACCTGAGAACTGAGACGTTTCTACAAAACCAGAAAACAGGAACCACTGAACCAATCCAGACAGAAAAGTATGGCCAGGACTGAGTGTCCCACAGTCATTATTTTTGTCTCAGGATGGAGTGACCCACAGGTCTATTTCATCCACTGTTCTCCCTTCCTGGTGGCACAGCATGGGGAAAGGCAGTATGTGAAGCTTTGGTTCCCCTTGTGGAAAGTGGGCACCTGGATATACTATCTCAACCAGACCATGAAACATTGTAGGGAGAAGTAATTTCTGAAAAGAAAACCAAGGCGTTGTTAGGAAGCGCTAGATATTATGCAGCCAGAGAGAGACTGTTGTCCTCTACACTCACCAGGGGACTGGCATCTGACAAAGCCAGGGCAGTAAGGGGGACTTGGAATATAAACTTCCCTAGTGCGTCTACATCCTGAGTCCAGCTGTGATGATGTCCTGTCCCCTGCACCCTCATGATGTTTCATTATCGTTTGGGCTGTGGGCTTGTGCTTGTCATGTGTGTTCAGTCATGTCCAACTCTTTGTGGCTCCATGAACTGTCGCCCGCCAGGGTCTTCTGTCTATGGGATTTCCCAGGCAAGAATACTGGAGTGGGTTGCCATTGCCTCCTCCAGGGGATCTTCCTGACCCAGAGATCAAACCCACGTCTCCTGTATTGTCAGGTGGATTCTTTACTACTGAGCCACCAAGGAAGACTTTGGGTTGTGGAAGAGGATTCTGAAGACACTGCTCTGGATGTCCGGAAAACAGCCCTTCCCAATTGTGCTCTGCACTCATTCAGATGTTTCCACGGTACTTTCCTTCTTCTTCAGGACTGTGATGACTCAATTCTTGTGGCCCTCTTGGGAAGGGGAAAACCATCACAGGGTAATCACTGGCATGTCTGAGCCACTTGGGGTGTTAGCACAGTTTAATTATTTTGGACACTAACTTCTCCATAAGTTCCAGTGGTTAAGGGGATATTTTTACTGATTACGTTCTCCAGGTCTATATAATCATCATATTTTCCTTCTCTTGGCCGTAATGATTGGTTCAATAAGCCTCAGTTTAGGGAATTTTCTAGTTCAGTGAAGAAGCAGCACCTTTAGGAGACTGCTTACCTGAGAGAGAAGTTAGTGCAGAATAAAGCAGAGCAAAGATCTGGTAAAAGAGAGATGGGGAGCTGTTAACAATGTGTGGGGACTTCCCTGCTGGTCCAGTGGCTAAGACTCCGAGTTTTCACTGTAGGGGGCCTGGTTCAATCCCTGGTCAGGGAACTAGATCCCACATGCTCCAACTAAAGATCCCATCCAAGTGTAGCCAAATAAATAAAATAAACTTTTTTTTTTTAAAGACCCCAGTGTTTGGACTCTTAGGACTAATTCTGCATGAAGTAAGAAATTCTCATGAACTTTGACTTCCCTGCTGGCTCAGACAACAAAGAATCTGCCCACAAAGAAGGAGACCCAGGTTCAATCACTGGGTCAGAAATATCCCCTGGACAAGGAAATGGCAACCCACTCCAGTATTCTTGCCTGGGAAATCCCATGGACAGAGGAGCCTGGTGGGCTACAGTCCACAGGGTTGCAAAGGATTCGGACATGACTGAGCATGCATGCCTGCATTCACGGTGGCTGCTGATGACTCAGTGGAGGTAGTGGGGAAAATAAGAGCCCAGCATTCATTTTGTAAGAAGCATCCCAGCATCTCTCATGATGGAGATTGGAAGTGTTGGGTCTCAGTGGCTTAAGTGCTGGATTATATATTTAGATTGGAATTTCCTGAAGGGATCATGCACACCACTGAGGAGCTGATGCCATAATTGCTCACCCAGCGGAAGAGACATCCCAACAGTGCTGGCACCCAGTGGAACAATTCTCAACTCTTGAAGATTGGTGACCTGGTAATGGGGCCAGTGGACAGTGCTAGAGGTCTGGCTGTCCAGCCTCTTCCTGTTCTGGAAGCAAATACCCATGGGGCCTTAGAGGCTGAGCAGGAGTCCAGAGTCAGGACTCTGACTTCAGAAAACCTCTGGTTCTGAGGAATGGAAGGAGACTGTAAAGGAAACGCTTTTATTTATTTATTGACTGCACTGGGTCTTCCTTGCTGCACGTGGGCTTTCTCTAGCTGTGGTGAGCAGGTGCTATACTCTAGTTGCAGTGTGTGAGCTTCTCACTGTGGTGGCTTCTCTTGTTGCTGAGCACAGGCTCTAGGGCTTGCAGTCTTCAGGAGCTGCAGCATGTGGGCTCAGTAGCTGTGGCTCCCAGCCTCTAGAGCACAGGCTCAGTAATTGTAGCATGAGCTTAGTTTCTTCACAGCATGTGGGATCTTCCCAGAGCCTGAATTTGGCAATAAGGAATTCATGATCTGAGCCACAGTCAGCTCCCAGTCTTGTTTTCACTGACTGTATAGAGCTTCTCCATCTTTGGCTGCAAAGAATATAATCAATCTGATTTCGGTGTTGACCATCTGGTGATGTCCATGTGTAGAGTCGTCTCTTGTGTTGTTGGAAGAGTGTGTTTGCTATGACCAGTGCATTCTCTTGGCAAAAGTCTGTTAGCCTTTGCCCTGCTTCATTCTGTACTCCACGGCCAAATTTGCCTGTTATTCCAGGTATCTCTTGATTTCCTACTTTTGCATTCCAATCCCCTATGATGAAAAGGACATCTTTTTTTGGTTTTAGTTCTAGAAGGTCTTGTAGGTCTTCATAGAACCGTTCAACTTCAGCTTCTTCAGTATTATAGTTGGGGCATAGACTTAGAATACTGTAATATTGAATGATTTGCCTTGGAAACAAACAGAGATCATTCTGTTTTTGAGACTGCACCCAAGTACTGCATTTCAGACTCTTTTGTTGACTATGAGTGTTACTCCATTTCTTCTAAGGGATTTTTGCCCACAGTAGTAGATACGATAGTCATCTGAATTAAAATCGCCCATTCAAGTCCATTTTATTTCACTGATTCCTAAAATGTTGATGTTCACTCTTGCCATCTCCTGTTTGACCACTTACAATTTACCTTGATTCATGGACCTAACATTCCAGGTTCCTATGCAATATTGTTCTTTACAGCATTGAACTTTACTTTCGTCACCAGTCATATCCACATTCTTTCTGGAGTTATTTCTCCACTCTTCTCCAGTAGCATATTGGGCACCTACCAAGGAATGATGCTAAAGCTGAAACTCCAGTACTTTGGCCACCTCATGTGAAGACTTGACTCATTGGAAAAGACCCTGATGCTGGGAGGGATTAGGGGCAGGAGGAGAAGGGGACGACAGAGGATGAGATGGCTGGATGGCATCACCGACTCGATGGACATGAGTCTGAGTGAACTCCGGGAGTTGGTGATGGACAAGGAGGCCTGGTGTGCTGCGATTCATGGGGTCACAAAGAGTCGGACACGACTGAGCAACTGACTGACTGACTGACTGACTGACCAACCTGGGGAGTTGGTCATCTTTCAGTGTCCTATCTTTTTGCCTTTTCATACTGTTCATGGGGTTCTCAAGGCAAGAATACTGAAGTGGTTTGCCATTCCCTTCTCCAGTGGACCATGTTTTGTTGAACTCTCCACCATGACCTGTCCATCTTGGACAGGGTGGCCCTAAATGGCATGACTCATAGTTTCTTTGAGTTAAACAAGGCTGTGGTCTATGTGATCAGTTTGATTAGTTTTCTGTGATTGTGGTTTTCATTCTGTCTGCCATCTGACAGATAAGGATAAGAGGCTTATGGAAGCTTCCTGATGGGAGAGACTGACTGTGGGGGAAACTGGGTCTTGTTCTCATCTGACTAGTTCAATATAAATACTCTTTTCAATAGCCCTTTATCCCTGGATCCGAAAACAATGCAGTCAACTTCAAAATTTGGTCTTTTAAGTTATAATTTTAAAAAATAACACATTTTTAAAAACACTAAGTGAATGCAAATGAACCTTTAAATATCAATATATAAATCCATTTATCGAGTCTCCAGCACACACAGAGAGGTACTCGGTGGTCAAAAGTTCCTCTATGATCAATGCAAAGAAATACAGGAAAACAATAGAATGGGAAAGACTGGAGATCTCTTCAAGAAAATTAGAGATACCAAGGGGAAAATTCATGCAAAGATGGTACAATAAAGGACAAATGGTATGGACCTAACAGAAGCATAAGATATTAAGAAGAGGTGGCAAGAATACACAGAAAATCTATACAGAAAAGATCTTCATGACCCAGATAGCCGCGATGGTGTGATCACTCACCTAGAGCCAGACATCCTGGAATGTGAAGTCAAATGGGCCTTAGGAAGCATCACTACAAACAAAGCTAGTTGAGGTGATGGAATTCCAGCTGACCTATTTCAAATACTAATAGATGATGCTGTGATAGTGCTGCACTCAATATGCCAGCAAATTTGGAAAACTCAGTAGTGGCCATAGTACTGGAAAAGGTCAGTTTTCATTCCAATCCCAAAGAAGGGCAATGCCAAAGAATGTTCAAACTACTGCATAATTGCACTCATTTCACACGCTAGCAAAGTAATGCTCAAGATTCTCCAAGCCAGGCTTCAACAGTACATGAACTTCCAGATGTTCAAGCTGGATTTAGAAAAGGCAGAGGAACCAGAGATCAAATTGCCAACATCCGTTGGATCATGGAAAAAGCAAGAGAGTTCCAGAAAAACATCTACTTCTGCTTTACTGACTATGCCAAAGTGTTTGACTGTGTGGATCACAACAAACTGTGGAAAATTCTGAAAGAGATATGAATACTAGACCACCTTACCTGCCTCCTGAGAAATCTGTATGCAGATCAAGAAGCAAGAGTTAGAACTGGACATAGAACAACAGACTGGTTCCAAATTGGGAAAGGAGTATGTCAAGGCTGTATATTGTCACCCTGCTTATTTAACTTATATGCAGAGGACATCATGAGAAATGCTGGGCTGGATGAAGCACAAACTGGAATCAAGATTGCTGGGAGAAATATCAGTAACCTCAGATACACAGATGACTCCACCCTTATGGCAGAAAGTGAAGAAGAACTAAGGAGCCTCTTGATGAAAGTGAAAGAGGATAGTGAAAAACCTGGCTTAAAAATCAACATTCAGAAAACTAAGATCATGGCATCTGGTCCCATCACTTCATGGCAAATAGATGGGGAAACAATGGAAACAGTGACAGACTTTATTTTCTTGGCTCCAA
>NW_011494680.1:9584225-9584850 GCF_000754665.1 Bison bison bison
ACAGGACTCATTGGAAAAGACTCTGATGCTGGGAAAGATTGAAGGCAGGAGGCGAAGGGGATGACAGAGCATGCAATGGTTGAATGGCATCACTGACTTGATGGACATGAGTATGAGCAAGCTCCAGTAGTTGTTGATGGACAGGGAAGCCTGGTGTGCTGCAGTTATGGAGTCACAAACAGTCAGACAGAACTGAGCAACTGAACTGACTTAGGGAAGATGATTAAGTCTAGGACTCATGAGATCTCATTAGAGAGTGATCAGTTGATGCTAGGAAGTGTTAAACTTAGAGACTATCCATCCCCCTTGGCCTGCATAGTGGTGATGAGGAAGGATCAGAAAGTGACAAGTGAATAGGAGCCTAGTTAGTTAGTTAGTTCAGTCGCTCAGTCGTGTCCAACTCTTTGCGACCCTATGAACCACAGCATGCCAGGCCTCCATGTCCATCACCAACTCCCAGAGTCCACCCAAACCCATGTCCATTGAATTGGTGATGACATCCAACCATCTTATCCTCTGTCGTCCCCTTCTCCTCCTGCCCTCAATCTTTCCCAGAATCAGGGTCTTTTCAAATGAGTCAGCTCTTTGCATCAGGTGGCCAAAGTATTGGAGCTTCAGCTTCAGC
>NW_011494680.1:9584950-9585514 GCF_000754665.1 Bison bison bison
AAACTGGAAATCAAGATTGCTGGGAGAAATATCAGTAACCTCAGATACACAGATGACTCCACCCTTATGGCAGAAAGTGAAGAAGAACTAAGGAGCCTCTTGATGAAAGTGAAAGAGGATAGTGAAAAACCTGGCTTAAAAATCAACATTCAGAAAACTAAGATCATGGCATCTGGTCCCATCACTTCATGGCAAATAGATGGGGAAACAATGGAAACAGTGACAGACTTTATTTTCTTGGGCTCCCAAATCACTGCAGATGGTGACTGCAGCCATTAAATTAAAAGATGCTTGTTTCTTGGAAGAAAAGCTATGACCAATCTAGACAGCATATTAAAAAGCAGAGACATTACTTTGCCAACAAAGACATTAATTTGCCTTCTAGTCAAAACTACGGCTTTTCCAGTAGTCATGTATGGATGTGAGAGTTGGACCATAAAGAAAATTGAGTGCCAAAGAATTGATACTTTTGAACTGTGGTGTTGGAGAAGACTCTTGAGAGTCCCTTGGACTGCAAGGAGATCCAACCAGTCAATACTAAAGGAAATCAGTCCTGAATATTCA
>NW_011494680.1:9585614-9649837 GCF_000754665.1 Bison bison bison
CATCACCAACTCCCAGAGTCCACCCAAACCCATGTCCATTGAATTGGTGATGACATCCAACCATCTTATCCTCTGTCGTCCCCTTCTCCTCCTGCCCTCAATCTTTCCCAGAATCAGGGTCTTTTCAAATGAGTCAGCTCTTTGCATCAGGTGGCCAAAGTATTGGAGCTTCAGCTTCAGCATCAGTCCTTCCAATGAATATTCAGGACTGATTTCCCTTAGGATGGAGTAGTTGGATCTCCTTGCAGTCCAAGGGACTCTCAAGAGTCTTCTCCAACACCACAGTTCAAAAGCATCAATTCTTCGGCACTCAGCCTTCTTCACAGTCCAACTCTCACATCCATACATGACCACAGGAAAAACCATAGCCTTGACTAGACAGACCTTTGTTGGCAAAGTAATGTCTCTGCTTTTTAATATGCTGTCTAGGTTGGTCATAACTTTCCTTCCAAGGAGTACAATAGGTGAATCCATTGTACCTCGTTGTTAGTCCTCAGTATTAGACTTGATGACTAGGTAGTAACTAACACGTAAGGCTGAGGAGGGCAACGCCAGGATGCCTTCGGTGTCCTCTGTGGTTTGGAAACATTTTTTTTAAGAAAAAAAGTTTATTTCTCATTTAGGGAAAGTCCAGGAGGCTCTCAAAGGTAGCTTTCCTCCTTCCAGGATGTTTCAATACTATGGCATTTAAAAAATTGAAGTATAGTTGATGTTTAATATTATAATCATTTCAAGCATACAGCAGTGTGATACAGTATTTTTATTGCACATACTCCATTAAAAGTTATTAAGGGACAATGACTATAATTCCCTGTGCTGTACCGTGTATCCTTGTTTCTTATCTATCTTATATATAATAGTTTATATGTCTTAATCCTATGCCCTTAATGTGCCGCTCTCTGCTTCCCTCCCCGCTTTGGTAACCACTGGTTTGTGTTCTGTATCTGTGAGTCTGTTTCTATTTTGCATATATGTTTGTTTTCTTTTTTAGCTTCCATAAATAAGTGATATCATAGAGTATTTGTCTTTCTCTGTCTGCCATATCCCTAAGCATAATATTCTCTAGGTCCATCCATGTTGTTACCAATGCAGAATTTCACTGTTCCTTTTTTAATGCTAAGTAATATATAATATATATATATTATATGGCTAATACTAGATACATACATATATATAGTTTATATTAATAGTAATACTCAATATGTACATGTTTATATTAGTATACATTACTAGTAATACTAATATAAATATGTATGTATGTAGTATAAACTATATATATATGTATCTAATATTACTCATACTTGATGTATGTGTGTGTGTATATATATATATATATATAGTTTTAAATTTTGAATGAAGTCCCAAGGTATTTCTGGGGTATCTGCCAACATTTAGAAGTTAATGGAAAAGTAATTGGGGCTATCCATTATCTAGAGCTGCTGTTTTAGCACAAGAAGCACAAAGATTGAGGAGCTAGGTTCCTGAGGGTGGGTGCAGCAGGTATGAGGCTGTCCCTGGACAAACGCCGATTCTGTCACACACCAAGTGATGCATGAGGTGTGAGTGCTACTCTACTGACTAACCCTGAAAAAACGCCACCACCATCAACTGGTCCTTAGTCCTTTTAATTACAGGAAATTAATAGGACTTAATAGCAATTATAAGTGGTTTAAAAAGGATTATTCCCCAACTTTTAAACCACTCAGAACTTCACTGAGCCAATGCAGGAAGGAGGTGACATTGCACACACAGCGGTGCACACCTCACCTCTGCTCTTGGACCTGCGGCCGGGGGGACAGTGGGGGGAGAATGTACAGGACATTCAGGGCCCTGTTCTGTTGCAAATCCTGAATTTAGCTTTCCTGACACTGTAAGTCCTTATCACCCCCACGGCCATCGCTTTGAGGGGTCTTAAGATGCGGAAGGAGAAGGAAGAGAAATGGAGTTCACCCAGTTAGAACTGGGCGAAAGAACTCCTGTCCTTTCCAGAGAGAGGAATAACGCGTGACAAAATAACTGGGAATCTCCGTAAAGGTTATATGGATCTTCACTGTACTTGGAAACTTTCTGTAGGTCTGTAATTTTTCAAAATAAAAGCTAAGAGAAATAAATTTAGATCTACCAAAAAACAAAAGAATTCCTGTCCTTTGGAGGATTGTGACCTCCCTGTTCCCAGATGTGTGAGGTCACGTATCAGTGTGGAATGGTTTCTATCACAGGTCACAGAATAGCTAATTAAGATCGGTTTAAGTGATGAAGGGTTATTCCATGTAACATGAAATATAGAAGGAAATGGTCGGAGCTGTCACAGGACTTAAGGTTGAGTTGGTGTGCCAGCTTCAGCATCACAGCTACATCCCAGGCAAGATGCTGGAAGAGCCAGCCATGTCTGTGCACTTCACTAGGGACGGAGGAGTTTTCCTAGAAGGAGCTCAGCCATTATCCTTGCACTCTTCTCAATGTGCCCCAACAGCAGTGCCTGACTACTGTTACATGCAAGGAGACATCCGCCCCTCAAAAAAAAAAAACAAAAACAAACAACCCCCTCCCTCCTGCCACCACGGATCCATAGTTGTTGTTTTTTTTGCCTCTACTCCAGGAATAGAGCCTTTATTTGTTTCATAAAAAACCAACTCTTTTGCAAAGAAAAACAGTTTAGTGGGAAGAGTGACACTGTTTAACATTTTTGCAAGTACTTTTAACTATAGGTTGGGGCTTAATGGAAAACAACCAGCTCCTCACACCTGTTTGAGTCTGTTGTGATATGTTGTTGTAGATGAAATATCTGAAGGAAACTAGTGTCGCAGAGATAGGCACAGCTGCATTTTTTTTATTAGTGTTTTCAAATAATTGTGGCTATTCTACTTTGAAACTATAACCAAACTTGGCAAGTGGTAGTTTCTTAAATGTTAGTTGCCATGTAGAATTTGAAACTGTAACAATGTACTTTTTGTACTCCATAACATTAAAATCCAATGGTCTCTCTTGAACACTGAATGGGTCTTTTACAGAGGTATGAATTTGTAACATTGGTCATTTGAAGAAAAAATAATTCCCTGAGTTAAGCAAACCTTCCAGATATTGACACATTTCATTACACAATACCAAAAAATTACATTCGTTGATATTACCACTCATCTCATCAGAAAGTAATGAGAAGTCACCACATCAAGGTGTGGATAAAAGTTTCCAAGATTTCACTTTTCTCTGGAAAGCAAGATTTTTATCAGAAGCAACAAACGCTGTCAGTGGTTTCTTTCTGGACGTGACAGGCTTGATTCATTTAGCTTTTGAGACCAATGTCTGCCCAACACGCAGGATCCCTCATAGGACAGACACAGTGCACGTTGTCACGCTCTCAGGCTCCTCTTGCCTAGGGCAGATCCTCAGACTGTCCTTATTTTTGATGACCTGGACAGTTCTGAGGAGTCCGGGTTAAGTATTTTATAAAGCGTCTTCCATTCGGGGTTTGTCTGATGTTTTTCTCCTACTTACCCGGGGACGATGGTTTTCTGGAAGGAAGACAGCAAGAGTTGACTGCTGTTATCATCACACCATGTGGCGGGTGTGTAACATCAACACAGCTTACCCTCATTCATGCTACACTTGCTCACCTGGTTAAGGCTGTGTTTGTCAGGTTTCTGTACTATAAAATCTCTATTTTTACCCCCTTTCCATACTGTCCTCATTAGAAAAGGGTCCTTATGTGCAGTCCTAACTTAAGGGGTAGGGAATTATGTGGTTGTATGGATACACAGATTATTTGGATTTTTCTGCCCAGGAGATATGTCTATTTCTCCTCCATTTATTTATATCAATATGTAGTCATGCATATTATACTTCGGGTTGTACTTTATCTTCTTGCTAAAATTATATCCAGCTTTGGCCATGGAAATTCATTCAATTGGCTGCTGTTTCCCTTTGACATACCTCAATGTTATGGGGCTTTTATTTCCATTTTAAACACTTCTGTACTTTCTGACACAAAAAGATGTTCTAGGCTCCTTTTATATATTTCCCGTTCCAGTCCTAGAATCGGCCATTTAGCCAGTGCAAAATTTTTTTTAATCTTTTTAACTTTAAAATATTCAAAAAATAAATGTACAGTGGAGTGAATTATTATAAGGAACACACCCTTCCAGTGTTGCACTGGCGCTGGCTCACACAGCCCCTAAGAGCTGTTTGTGTAATCTCTTCCCAGCTCCACAATGACATCATGTTGGTAGCCTGAAATTGGCCACTGTAGTAGTATTTACATGATGGAGATCAGGAACCTCTACAAGTCAGGGCTTTCTTTCCCCCTTGGAGAGTCAGCTGTTACACACCAGCCTACTGCTTCTTGTAACTGCCACCCAAGGGAAGAAAGAAAACTACAAGCTAATAAATAAAACCTTTCCAGCCACCTCGGTAACCCCTCCATATTTTCTACCCCAGTCCTCTCTCTCCAGAAGTCACTGCTACCCTGACTTGACAGTAATCACTTCCTTGTGTGTGTTTTAGTGTTTTTTATCACCCATGTGTCCATCCCTGGACACTATGGTTAATATCATACATTATTTATGCTGGTGTATATTTTAAGCCTTTATTCTACAGGCTGACTTTCCATCCCTTCTTTGTCTTTACAATTTATCTGTTGACACATGTGGACCATTTTGTTTGTAGACGTTCCCCCATCTGGATTTTTACTGATTGTATACTTACAGGAATCCTAAAGGAAATCAATCCTGAATATTCATTGGAAGGACTGATGCTAAAGCTGAAGCTCCAATACTTTGACCACCTGATGCAAAGAGCTGACTCATTGGAAAAGACCCTGATGCTGGGAAAGATTGAGAGCAGGAGGAGAAGAGGGCAACAGAGGATGAGATGGTTGGATGGCATCACTGACTCAATGGACATGAGTTTAAGCAAATTCCAGGAGACAGTGAAGGACAGGGAAGGCTGGTGTGCATGAGTCCATGGGGTTGCAAAGAGTCGGACACGACTGAGCAACTGAACAACAACAAATACTTACGGGTGTATTTCAGCATGTTTCCTTGTTCTCCATTATTTACCATATCAAATTGACATTGACAGAATATTCCACCTAACACATTCTCTTCAATTGTCCATGAAACGTTATCAAGACAACCTGCATAAATTTCGACCCCATGAAGTGTAGCCCACCAGGCTCCTCTGTTCATGAAATTCTCCAGGCAAGAATACTGGAGTGAGTAGCGATTCCCCTTTCCAGGGGATCTTCCCAACTCATGGATCGAAACTGGGTTTCCTATGTTGTAGGCAGATTCTTTACCATCTAAGCCACCAGGGAAGCCCCTCCATTAAAAAAACAAAAAACAAAAAACCAGCAAATGTAAAAGAACTGAAACCAAACAGAGTGTGTTCTCTGATCACAATGGGATTAAACTAGAAATGAATAACAGAAAGATAACAGGAAAAATCTCCAAATACTTGGAAGCTAAATTACACTTTTCAAAATATTCCATGTGTCAAATAGGAAATCTCAAAGGAAATTAAAAACAACAACATAGAACTGATATGCAAATAGCATATGAAAATTTGTGAGACACAGCTAGCGCAGTGCTAAGAAGGCAAATTTTAACCCCAAACTGTCATGTTAGGAAAAAAGAAAAGTTTCAGATCAATAGTCTATACCCTCACCTCAAGAACTTAGAAAAAGAAGGGCAAATAAATTCAAAAGAAGCTTAAGGAAGGAAATAATAGAGATAAAAAACAATGTGATTGTAAGCAAGGGAGAGTATCAATGGAACAAAATCTAGGTCTTTGAAAAGATCAACAACATTGACAAACCTCTAGCAACATTGTCGTTTATCAAGAGAAAACACAAGTTCACAATATTGAGACTGAAATGAGGAGTGTTACTACAGACTGCAAACATAAAAAAATATTACAAACAACTCTATTAATATATGTATAAATTTGGAAAACTAGATGAAATAGATCAATTCCTCAAAAAATATAAATGACCATAATTCACTCAATAAAAAGTACATAATTTGAATTGCTCTTTAAGTATTAAGAAAATTGAATTTAAATTTAAAAACTCTCCCAAAAGAAATCTTGAGGCCCAGATAGTTTCACTGGAGAATTCTCCCAAAGACTTAAAGAAAAATTAGCACACACACACACACACACACACAAAACACAGATTCTACAAAGTCTATTCCAGAAAATAGAAGAGGAGAGAACACCTTCCAACTCATTTTATGAAGTTAGTACTACTTTGATATGAAAACCAAAGACACTACAAGAAAAGCAAACTATAAGACCAATATTCCTCACAAGAGTTAATGGAAAAAAATCCTTCACAAAATATTAATAAATAGAATTCAGCTACATATCAAAAAACTGTACATTAAGACCAAAGTGATGTTGATTCAAGGCATGCAGATATAGTTCAGTATTTGAAAATCTAACAATGTAATCCACCATACTGGTCTGAATAGGAAGTCACATCAGCATATCTAAGGACATTTAAGTTCTTTGTTGTTGTTTTAGTCCCTAAGTCCTGTCCAACTCTTCACGACCCCATGGACTGTAACCCACCAGGCTCCTCTGTCCAAGGGAATTCCCAGGCAAGAATACTGGAGTGGGTTGCCATTTCCTCCTCAGGGGATCTTCCCCACGCAGGGATTGAACCTGCGTCTCCTGCACTGGCAGGCGGATTCTTTACCACTGAGCATCCTGGGAAGCCATAGAGGTCCTTACATGAGGGATAACTCTGCCTGCTGCCTGCTTCTGTAATACAGTTTAACTGCAGCACAACAGTGCTGATTGGTTTACACTTTGTCTATGACTGCGTTTGAGTGGCAGTAGCCGCAATGAGTAGTTATGACAGCAATCAGTTGACCCACAAAACCTAAATTATTTCCTCTCTGACCTTTTTCAGAAAGTGTGTTGACAGAGCTCTAAAGCAATGTTCTATGTGCTTCTTTAAAACTGGGTCACTCCCCTGCCTTCATTCCAGCTGGTGGGAGGGGATAGGAAATGTGATGTCGGTCCCCTGCAGCATGTAACACTGTCACTTATGTTTTATTGGTGACAATGTAGTTCCACGGCCAATTGAGCTGCAAGGGGGTCTTTGGGGTGCAGTGTAATTGGCCCCACTTCACTTTCCCTTTCCACTTTCATGCACTGGAGAAGGAAGTGGCAACCCACTCCAGTGTTCTTGCCTGGAGAATCCCAGAGACGGAGAAGCCTGGTGGGCTGCTGTCTATGGGGTCGCCCAGAGTCGGACACAACTGAAGCGATGCAGCAGCAGCAGCAGCAGACATGCCATGAGCCCAGCTACTGTTCTTTCACAGTGGTAAAGGAGTGGATTTGGAGGCTAGCTACCAGTCTCCCCATAGCTAAAGAGAGCATTCTTTTATCTTCTGTCTTTCTCTTTCAATAATGAAGAATTTTCAAGTCCTAATATTTTCCCAGTATAACTTAAACATTGACTTCGGAGGTTTATTATGACACATTTTTCTTTTCATGGCCTTTTTTTCCATGTAATTTCAGTTTGGAATTTTTTTGTTCATCCAAGGAATATTTAGGATGATGTTTCTTAGTTTCCCAGTAGTTACCTATTTTTTAAAGTCATAGCCTTAAAAAAATTATATAAATATTTATATAAATAATATAAATTTATATAATATATACTTTATTATATTTATTATATATTATTATAATTTATATATTATATATATATAATAATATATATATATTATATTTTTGGCTATGCCAGGTTGGTCTTAGTTTCAGGATCTTAGTTGTGGCCCATGGGATCTAGTTCCCTGACCAGGGATCGAACCCATGCCTCTTGCAGTAGAAGCACAGTCTTAACCACTGGACCACCAGGGAAGTCCCTGGAATTGGTGCTTCTGTAATATATATGTATGTATTTTATTTGCTTACTTATTTGGCTGCACTAGGTTTTAGTTTCGGCATTCAAAGTCTTTAGTTGTGGCATGTAAGCTCTTAGTTGCAGCATGTGGGATCTACTTCCCTGACCAAGGATTGAACCCAGGTCCCCTGCACTGGGAGAGCGGAGTCTTAGCCACTGGACCGCCAGGGAAGTTCCTGAAGTCATATAAGAATATGACTAATTGATTTCTAATTTTATTAATAGGATGTGGCCTTAACACTTACCCTTTTGAAAATGTGTTTACCTTATTTATGATCACACACATAAAAGATTTTGTAATACCTGGACATAAATATGAGTGTTGATATATTCCTTCAAATGACAAAATTTTATTTACTACATGCATCAAGTTTGATTGTATTATTTAATTTTATGTCCTTTCTTATTTTTTTCCATCTCGATCTGAAAGGATTACCAATCTCTCTCATTTCCAGGTAGCCCAGTGGTAAAGAATCTGCCCGCCAGTGCAGGAGACACAGGAGACACAGGTTCAATTTCTGGGTCAGGAAGATCGCCTGGAGTAGGAAATGGCAATTCACTCTAGTATTCTTGCCTGGAGAATCCCATGGACATAGGAGCCTGGTGGGCTACAGTCCATGGGGTCGCAAAAAGTCAGACACAACTGAACACAAATTGACTCTGTGTGTAGAATAAGCAAACAAAAAGGCTCTCCTTCAGTGGTTTTTTACTCACTGGCCTAACTGCTGAGGGTAAATGCAAACTAAAATTTGAATAAGATCTAAGGAGATTTCCAAATGATAATTTCTGTTATGAGAACTTATCATAGTACTTGGTGAAATAACATCTTAAGAACCCTACCTACTTATCTCTAGATAGTCACTCAACTTCCAGAAAGTTTAAACAGAGCTAACAATTCCACAGAGCTTTTGAAGTACAGTTATAAGAATTGGAATCATCAAAGGTTCTTCCCTAATTTTGGTCCATTGCAGTGAACGTGTTTAGAGTGGTTTATTTCTGAAGAAAGGGTACACTATTACAGAATTTGCTTATTTCAATGTAGGAGGGCAGAACAAAATGTGAGGTTTAAGTATGATCACACAGTCTTCAGTGTATCAAATAAGCCTTTCTATAGAACAAAGATAACCCGAGCATTACGACTGTCATATAAAATTTTTTCTAGGGTCAACTTTTAAAAGAGTACTTCTGTTAAGCTAGGGACTTAAAGGAATTAAAAAAAAAACAGACACAGCCCTCAGAAGATCTAATAAAATTTCATAGGGAAAATAAGATACTTTTCAGTGGGTGAAAGCTGAAAAGGTATTGTGAATGGAAGAGTGATCATCAAGAAACAGCTAGAGGGAGGGCTTCCCTAGTGGCCCAGTGGTTAAGACTCTGTGCTTTCAGTGCAGGGGACGTGGGTTCGATCTCTGGTCGAGGAACTAAGATCCCATATGCTTCATGGTGCTGTCAAAAAAAAAAAAAGAAGAAGAAGAAAGGGCTCAGTTCAGTTGAGATGCTCAGTCATGTCCCACTTTTTGTGACTCCATGGACTGCAACACACCAGGCTTCCCTGTCCATCACCAACTCTCAGAGCTTGCTCAAACTCATGTCCATTGAGTCGGTGATGCCATCCAACCATATCATACTCTGTCATCTCGTTCTCCTCCTTCCTTCAATCTTTCCGAGCATTAGAGTCTTTTCTAAGGAGTCAGTTCTCCGCAGCAGGTGGCCAAAGTATTGGAGCTTCAGCCTTAGCATCAGTCCTTCCAATGAATATTTCGGACTGATTTCCTTTAGGATGGACTGGTTGGATCTCCTTGCAGTCCAAAGGACTCTCAAGAGTCTTCTTCAACACCACGGTTCAAAAGCATCAGTTCTTTGGTGCTCAGTTTTCTTTATGGTCCAACTCTCACATCCATACATGACTACTGGAAAAACCATAGCTTTGACTTTGTTGGCAAAGTAATGTCTCTGTTTTTCAATATACTGTCTAGGTTTGTCATAGTTTTCTTGTCACAGCCAAGTCCTTTTCTTCCAAGGAGCAGGCATCTTTTAATTGCATGGCTGCAGTCCCCATCTGCAGAGGATGGTGAGATTTTGACATGTGGAATTCACAGGCATGCTCATGCTCAGTCGTGTCCCACTCTTTGTGACCCCATGGATTGTAGCCTGCCAGGCTCCTCTGTCTCTGACATTCCCTGGGCAAGAATACTGGAGTGAGTTGCCATTTCCTCCTCCAGGGGATCTTCCTGACCCAGGGAAGGAACCTGGATCTCCCGCATTGCAGGCAGATTCTTTACCAACTGCGCCACCTGGGAAGCCCTGGAATTCAGAGGCAGGAGCAGGGAAAGCAGGCATGCAAGGGAGGGATAAGCACAAGAACGGTGAGTGATTCACATGAAAATGACAGAAAAAGTAAGAGGAGGAAACAGGAGGACCGCTGTCAAGAGTGGGAAAGAATTTCAGGGTCCCTTAAAGCACTGACTGGTAATAACCTGAAGCTCTTTTAGTAAATGTTGAGGTTAGGAATAACTACAGAAATAGTGTATGAAAGGATTCAGGACAGAAAATACAAAAGCAGGTGCACTTCACTCCTGTGAAAGTTAATGTAACTTAGGAAACTGGGAATAGTTGAACCGGTCTGTCTGCATTTTGTAAACAAAATGGTCTTGAAGATGTTTCTAAGGGTGTGTATTTATTACAGCCACTGATCACCACTATGTAATTCTGGGGTGGGAGAAGCTGACATAGCTTAAAATCTGAAATAGGGCAGTTCAGGCTGTTAACCTACTTACATAACGCACATTCCTAGGACATGAAAATCTGGTTACAGGAGCGATCTTAGAAATGTCACCAGGTGTGTGTAGATACAAATAGCAGATCAATTATGTTTTTAGAAACAGCATGAACAACACATTGAAAGGGGCTCCAAGAAAAAGATGAGAGTTCACTAATTACAGACTAAACCAAAAGTTAAACCTTTGCAAAAATGCTGCCGCCTTCAAACAGGAAACTTCTGCAACTTATGTGAGGCACCATTACATTTCCAACTCTCATCTCTCCCAGAATCTCAAGACCTTGACTGAGGTATTACTAGAAATGGACTGAGGTATTACTAGAAATGGACCATGTTTTCAAAAGGATTCAATTTATGAACATTTCCATGTGTGCATTAGGATAAACATTGGTTTACATGTCAAGTATGTCTCTACAGGGTAAAGCAAGATTAGCCTGCTGACATGCTTTTTAAAAGAAAACTGGTTCATTAGGAGAAAACCATTTTCATCTGCAATAACTGCAGTTATTAATAATGCAGTCCTACTGTAGAGCACAGGGAGCTATACTCAGTACCCTGTGATAAGCCATAATGGAAAAGAATATGAAGAATGTATATGTATGTGTGTGTATCTGAGTCATTTTGCTACACAGCAGAAATGAGCACATTGTCAAATCAACTGTACTTCAATAAATAAAGTTTTAAAAAATCACGGCAGTCAAAATACTAGTATGCAAAAGGAGAGCCCAAGGACTCCTTTATAGGTACAATCTCCATTAGGCACTGTGCTGTTTATCTCTTTTCTAAAGCAGTCAGAACTTGGGAACTTTTTTTAACCAGTTTTTTTTTTCTTTCTTAGTGTAATTGCCTTACAATGTTGTGTTAGTTTCTGCTGTACAGCAAAGGGCATCAGCTGTAAGTATACATCTGTCCCCTCCCTCTTGGACCTCCTTCCATCCCACCCAGCCCCATCCCCCCCCACTCCTTCTAGCTCCATGTGGTATATAGCGGCTTCCCACTCACTGTTTTACACGTGTATATATGTCAATCCAATCTCTCAGTTCATCCCACCCTCCCCTTCCCACTGTGTCCATGTCTGTTCTTTATGTCTGTGTCTCTGTTCCCACCTTGCAAATAGGTTCATCTGTACCATTTTTCTAGATTCCACCTATATGCATTAATATACAATACTTTTCTCTGAGAACCTGGGAATTTGCATTCTTTGCTATTACAGTGTATCAGACAGAAAGATGTTGCCACTTCTTAGAACCAGAACCTCTGAAGAACAGCAGCTGAACTAGTGTTTTCCAGAGAAACTGAAGCCACAGAATACTGCATACAATAGATTTACTATAAGAAATAGACTCACACGACTGTGGAGGCTGACAAGTCTGAAATCTGCAGGGCAAGCCAGCAGGTTGGAGACTCAGGGAGGCTGGGGACCCGTGGAGAGCTGATGCTGCAGGTTGAATCTGAAGCCATCTGAAGGCAGACCTCCCTTTTCCTGGGAGAATGGGTTTTTTCTCTTATGGCCTCCAACTGATGAGATGAGGCCCACCCACATTATGGAGGGCAGTCTGTTTTATTTAAAGTCAGCTGACTATAAATGTTAATCACGTCTAACAAAGAACCTCCACAGCAACAGCTAGACCAGTGCTTGACTAGACCAGGCATCCAGTCTGGGCCAAGCCAAGCCGAGTGGACACAGAAAATTAACCATCACGCTAGTCAGGAGTCAAACATCTTCAGTAGACAGATTTATTATTGACCTCTGTGTTGAATAGCAAGCAGGTGAAGTTGAGACATTCTGGGCTTGGTTGTTTTTAGTTTTAGTCTGAAACTGCCAATATTTGATCATTTTTGATCTACAAAAAAGGGTAATTGGGTACAACTCAATACAGCATTTACACCTTCCCACTGTTGTAATGATGGTGTCATCTTCATTCCAACGGTTCATCAGGAAACCAGCCTCTTTCTGTAAAGCTGACTCCTTGGGAACAGCCCAGGACTTTGCAATGAAAAGGTGCCTTCTGCTTAAGAAATGCTCATTTAAGGAAAAGTGGCAGCAAAAACTCAGGCTGTCTTTAGTCAGACTGAAGTTTTCCTCCCCTTAATGATAAATCATCAGTACTAACTTTTCATCTAACAAAAACCTGCATGAAGAAGTCTTTTAGCCCCATTGGATCTATGGTGCAATGCTTATGCTTAATGCTTTGCTTAAACTGCACTTCTAATTGCTTTTCCATAAGGGAGAATACACCTTAAGTGAATTAACCCCAAACATCCTTTTTCAGAGTATTCTGACTATAAAAAGCAATAGCATTTTCCCTTCTATAAATAGTCCTTAAAATATTTCATATGCGTGAATTTAAATAAAAATGTATGTAGTGTTAATGCTAAGAATCAACAAAGAAATGCTTTTAGATTTGCTGGAATTAGGTATGTGAAAAGAGGAACTGCCAAATGGGGAGTCACTGTGCATTTTCTTTACCTTTCTGAAGGTAGAGAACCTTAGGACAGGAAAGTCAAAGGTTAAGAAGCAATTTTTCCTATCATAATGAAAGAGGTGCTATGAGAAATCCAAAAAAATTTTTTTTCCTGCCACTGGTTCCTGGCCAGATTATTAACTGGATTTTCAGAATTAATCTCTTTCTTTCAAAGATGCATCACTGTTTAACTGATGAATTTGAAACGAAATGACATCTGTGAGCTCATTACTCTGGTCCAGGTAAATGGTCAAGGGAGGATTTTCAGCCAAGTTTTAGACAAATAGCCCAAAGAGAACGTCTAAAAAGATAATTTACAGGACTGATGGACAGTAAGTGCCAAAGAAATACTTAATGCCCATTTTATCTCATATGAATAAAAACATGATTGCTCTATACATTCTAACAGCCTTTGGGAGATTCTTTGTTTGAATTTTCACCTGGATTAAAGTTTTGATGCACAACATTTTGACTTTTTTATTTACAATTTCTATCCTTCCTTCCAAGGTACAAAAGTTAAGACAAAACAAAAGAAACCCTAGAACTTTACATTTCAACAACCAAGTATTGTCCTAGAGGCAGCTATTAGAATCTTATATTTATCAAATGAGAAAATATTTCAAATTCAAAGGGAAAAAAATGTTATACCAAATAGAAATTTATCATCTGTTATAATTTCAGGAAGATCTACATTATCTAAAGCCATTCTATAATTTTTATTCATATATTTTTGTGGAGTTCACATATCTTTTTCTTACAGCAAACATAACACTGTAGGCCATGAGAAGCTGCAGTACTATTGTTTAATTAGCAGCAAATGAATATTTTATAACTGGGTAACTGGACAATAAATAGCCTGCTTCTTTGGATGTGGATGTTTAAAATGTAGTCTTGCTGCAGCTTCATAATGTGATTGCTATTTTACAGAGCTTATACACACACAGAAAATATGATCTTTGTCTATATTTTATACAAACACAACAGTAGTTTGTGAATACATTTTAAGTACATGATATACAGGATAAGCCACTTGATTTCCCGGTATCACAGAAGAGCGAATTTTAAATGCAATAAAAATATACAAAATGCAGCCTGGAATGCAGTTTCTCTTTTCTATTTTGACTCAAAACTTTATCATCAGAACATTTTTAGAGTACTAGTCCAAACACTTTTTCGTCAGCTAAAAATACAATTTCAGCAGTCCAGCTTATGTTCAGGCATGATGCAATCCATTTCCGAATGGATGCCCAGTTTTTGTTAAATTCAAAGGGCTGTTAGTAACGTACAGCATGTTCTTCACTCCACACCATATTATAAAGCCCATGTTTCTTTCCGAGTCACGGTCACCTTTGTGGACAAAGCTGGGTTTGTTCTGGTATAACATTTGCACGTCCAAGGTTTCCTTTTGCAAGTGCACATGAATACATTGTGGTGGGTGGTGTAAAAGTCTTGTTAAAGACAAATGAAGTCACAGTATAAAAATATATTGTACACCTTTACACCTAATGTAGTCCTTTTTTTTCCTATGGATAAAAAAAAAATACGACTGAACGAGACAGAGAAGTCTGTAGCACCATGAAGAGTTGTATCCCAAGTTACATTAGCAGCATGATCCGACAGAATATTGAAGGAGTGTTTCTGAGAAGATACACATTCATTCTGGGTCATCTGTACCACTGAAGCTTATACAATGAAGTGTTTTACACATTAGCAATAGTTCTGTCCTTTCTAAGCTAGGTAACTTATCAAAAGACACTGCCTTCCAACCTCAGAGGTTGACAATATTGCAGAAGGGCCGGGGGGTGATAGGAACGTGCCTTGCCCGTTGTGGGTCGTATCATTTGGATGTGTAAGAAAGGATCCATTTGGATGAATCAGAAGGGAGCTCTGCATGGGTTCTCAGCACAGAGCTACACAACACAGCCTAACGTGGATCTATGGGATCACCACAGACCATCTGTGTGATTGATGTGGCTGCTGACACAGCGTGAGAAAAATAAGACAAGGGCTCAACGTAGGCACTCACTTCTCAGAGGTAACAGTCTGCCATTGCTAATGAAGAATACATGACGTCTAAAAGATCTCCTCCAATGTCGCCTGGATCTCAGTAGGCTGGAAGCAACTTGGGTGAATATTTTTTTTTGTATTTTAACTTACATACTGGGAAGACAGTGTGTTTTGAGACACGTAAACCTTGTAAAAAAAATAAACCATTGTAAAACCTTATGAAAAGACACACTGATTCTGTGCAATATAGCAAATTGATAAGAAAACACTGTAAAACTGTACCTGTTTAAAATACCGTCTACCATTCTTGAACACAAAGCATTATACATCAAAGGCCTATATATCTATCCTCTAATGGCACTTGAAACAAATTATAATAAGTCTTAAAATAAAAGGCATAACCTATAAGAAAGTTTTTCTGTAAAGGTTTAGATTCGTTTTGAAAGTGCTATATCTTGTAATATGTGTAGTATAGAGGTTGACCAAGCTCTATTTTTTAAAAAAATATTGGCCTATATATGTGTATTGCTTACTAGATGAATAATCCTGAAAATATGTACTCTTTAACATTCATTATTAGCTTAATAAAGCAGTCAGCTCTGGCTCATGTTTTCAGTCAGTATATGGTTTTTAAAAACCGCTACTGTCCAAATCAACACAATATATCACTATGTTGCACAAGTGACTAAGAAGAATGAAACACAAGCAACACATCGGCAAAAATACATAGTTTGGAAGAAACACCTACATGAAATTAAGCTGCACAAGGAGTAGCACGTATCAGTCAGGACATGAACAACGGAACTCGGTAACAGGGGTTTAAGATGCACGTTGTAGCAGTGACCAGTAGCTATCAAGGTGATGTTCGGGTCCATCCGTGGAGAATATTGCTTATAGTGTCAGTATCCTTCCGTGCTCGTGCTTCAGTATCTGGTGACCTTAATTTGTACAAACACATGGAAGGTCAAACCGAATGAGGTTCAGTATCTTGTCTGAGGTCCAAATTCTAAACTGAAATATTTTTACTTAGTAACAATCCCTTTATGAAAAAAAAAAAAAAAACAAACCCCAAGCAAAGGCACTACTAGAAATTTTGAGGATGATGATTCTGGCCACTGGAGAATGAAAACAGAATTGGCAATCATTATTTTTAATCACATCCAGTTGACATCAAAAGTGTCAATTTTCTTTTTAAGGAAAAAAAAAAAAAGAGCCAGTTCGGTGTTACAGCCTTGTCAGACCATTGTGCAATTAAAATAAAATGAGTCTACCTCATGTTTAATAGAGATTCTCTCAAAGGGGGTTTAGTGACCACTATAGTCAGTTTAAAAAATGAATGAGCAGAATTCCCTCTTACTTGGAAGTGTGATTTCAAGTCTGTGGGAAAGCAACAGGCAAAGGGGTGTGCACACGTGAAAATAGAGTCCACAATTTCAGCCCTGGTGCCCTGGAAGGTATGCTGGGCGAGAATTAGGCTAAAAATATATATATATACACCTACATGGCGCCATTCCCCATTTCCAAAATGCTTTATTTAATAAATCCTGGTACTCCCTTTTTACTTTTTTATTAGCAGTGAAATACAGCCCACGAAAAGGCCAACATCTCAGTTCGTTCATCTGACTTCTCTTTAAGCAAATTTTAGACAAAAATAAAGTAGTGCTTCCATACTTGTGATTTGTGATTTCTATTTAAAAACAGGTTTTCTATTTATTTGTGCTCTGTCACCAAAATTTTTTTTCTTTTTGCTTTTCCTCTCGACGGTGATTAAAGCAATATTGAACACTAATCATTCAACTAATGATTTAAGTAAGCAATCTGTTTCATAGAAACTAAAGCGGGCAGCAACACAGCAGAGCTAAAAGCCTACTTTGAGAGCAAACAGTCTCCTAGGCAAACGCTCAGGAGCAGTTTGAAAAATTTTTAAATGTATTTCCTTATTAACATATATAATTTTAATGCCTTTGGAACACACTTTTTTAATAAAATGTAACTTTTAATAATAAAATTTAAATACATACGTATAAAAACTACTGCTCCTGGGATTTAAAAAAACAAAAACAAATAGGAGCATGATAAAAATACTGGAGCCAAAGCTCCGTACGAGAGCAACTCTGATTCTATGAAGTGCGATACACGTGTGTGTACATATATATAATATATAGTGAAACCCCATTTACATTATTACAATTTACATCTCTCCACAAATTATACTACTCCCAAATAGTTTAAATAATGTATTATATTCAGTAATCTGCACTCATCTTTAGAACTTCTTGGTAAACATGGAAATCCGCAGTGATAGCTGGCCCTGTCAAAGGGAAGAGAACCTTCCACACAGGGCTCATGAGTGCTCAGAAATATTTTTTTTTTTTTAAGAGATATATACTCTTCTATAAACCCTCCCTCCTCAAACCCACCCCGACAGACAGGGTCCCCAAATAAGGTGTTAACAAGTGCTTAATAAGATATGTTTCTTAGGTTGACGCCCCAACCGATTATTAGAAAAATAGAATAATAGTTTGACCTTTGAGAAAATGTGCTGGTTGTCTGAAGTGAGGAAAGCCTGTAATAACTACTGTATTCACTGAACACCACGCTCTTGTTATTTTTCACATCACCTAAGACAGTGCTTGTTTTACTATGCTCTTCTCCCTCCGTCTGCAAATTCAGCTTCTTTGTGACATTCCTCCCACTTTCCCAGGGACTTGTAAAAGTGGGGTTTACTGTATATACTTTTAGTCACTTAAATTTTGTGATCTTTCCTCAAATAGTTTTTGAATGCATTTAACTTTAAAGTCTCTGTCCAAAAACAGCAGGGAAAAATGAATTAACACTGAATGGAAAAAAAAAAACCACTGAATGAGAAAGATACCACAGTGCGGGGGGTGGTGGTGGTTGGCGAGCCGGGTTGTTCTGTTTTCTGCTTTTGGTGCTCAGGGAGAGAAAACTGAATCAAAGGGAGCAAGAGTGATTAAGTGATATGCTGTGACCTGACCCCTCATTTCCACCCTGGCAACAGGGGACGTGGTCCCCAGACAAGTCCCTAGCAGAGTGGCAGGCCTCGCACTGGTCTCTCTACCTGGGGTCTCTCACCCTAGAAGATGGGACAGCCCCACCCCTGGGATAAGCACACCTGTGTTCCCCAACAGCTGTGGACTCTGGACCAATTGTGCAGTGAGAAGCCAAGGGAAGTGGCTGGCTGTCCTCGACCTACCCTCTGGCCATGAAAGATGGAGAAGATGAAAGAGATGCACCTAAAGACTGACGCTGAATACTCTTGACGCCATAAACTATTAGCATGAATGCAAGAAAGACAGCAACAAGGATAAAACGTGGCAAACATCCTGTGTACTAATTTAAGGCCAACTCTTAAGTAACATGGACTGCCGTGTCACCTTCCTAGGGGGTGTGTTTGCTACAAATACTGGTGCGCTTTGTGTCTAGACTTGTTTTTCTTATATGTGCATAAAAAAGACAGCAAACATTTGAGCCAGACAATAGCAAGTCTTCAAAATATACTGACCTGAAATTATGGTTATATCTAAGAAACATATGCTATGTCCCCAGACTGGATTCTAAATTCATTTGAAGCATTTCCTTATTAATCCATTTAGAGGCTAGTAAAATTTTTTTAAACTCTCAGGTCGTTCATGTACGTTTTAGAAAACTTACATTCTGTAGCAAAAATTTTTAAGGAGCCAAATGTCAAAAGGTAGAGCCATTGATCTCGGACAAAAATGCAAAGTTTAAGATCTAACAGTAAGTCAGAACATGGGATTTGTAAGACTTGACTGCTAATAATGGCTTTCCTATGTGAGAAATCGTCTTAAAATATGACAGTTGGCAGTGAATCAGGACAAAATACCCAGGTAAACATAGCTGAACACAAATGGTTCTGTAGCTCATTTAAAAAGCTAGTTTCTATTTTATACTGGCTTAATGAAAATTGGTACTATACAGAAGCAGAAACTGTGATACTGTCTTAAAGTAGGCACTACAACCAGAACGGTCAGCTAAGGCAGGGCTGCACGTACGTTTCGGCCATCGATGCGCACGGTGGGACTCTACTGGAAAGCCTGGTGGAAACGGGGCAGGGTTGTGCTCGTGCTCAGACTACTGGTGAAGGCTGCGGACAGCGAGTGCAGAGAGCCCAGCCCTATGGTGCTGGCAGGATCCGGCAGGTCCTGGCTCTGCGGGGGGAGCTGAGACACCGAAGAGTGTGCCTCCTCCTGGGAGTAGCTCATCCCCAGGCTCCCCACCGAGATCGGGTTATAGGGAGGGCCATTTAATGGTATGAAATTGAACAGCTGAGAGAAATCCAATGCTGGTGTGTTCAGGGGGTCACTGATGGAGATGGAGCTTTTGGACAGGGAGAGGTCCCCCGTGCTGTCCTCCAGGGACCCGAGCTGCGGCTCCAACCCCAGTTTGGACGAGGATGCTGGAGAGTCCTGGGAGGAGGAGGGCACGCCGCCCTGCAGCTCCATCAGGTAGCTCTCAATCTCCCCCTTCAAGGGCTGTTCTTTTTCGGGAATAGAGATGGCATATGAGGTAGAACTGAACGGGTACTTGAAGGAAAGGTGGTGGGAGGGGTGGACAGCATCCATGTCGATGGGGCACGTCATGCCCAAAGGCAGGGTGGTGATCATCTGGTGGGCAGAGCCCGAGCTCTGCACAGACTGGAACGGAGTGTTGTAGAGGTTCAGCTGCAGCGTGCTGGGGAACGGCTTGGACAGCAGCTCGCTGGAGGGCAGCGACATCACCGGGAGGAGCTCGTCCTTGATGGGCACCGACACGTTGCAGGTGAAGGGATCCAGGAAGTCCACGGGCTCCGTCTTGACCTTCAGGAGCTCCTGGTTGTGGCTCTTCTTCATGTGCCGCGTCAGGTGGTCCTTGCGCCCAAACCTCTGAGCGCAGTACTGGCAGAGGAAGTCCTTCCTTCCCGTGTGCACCACCATGTGTCGGCGGACGTCCTTGCGCGTGTAGAAGCGGCGGTCGCAGTGCTCACATGGGTGCTTCTTCTCCTTCACGCCGCCTGCCGACTTGCCCGCGTGCGACTTCAGGTGCTCTAGCAGCACGCCGGTGCTCTCGAACGTCTGCAGGCACACTTTGCAGGTGAGGTCGCCGCTCGTGGCCGCGTGCAGGGCCAGGTGCCGCTTGAAGCCCAGCTTGGTGTTGTAGCTCTTGCCGCACTCTTCGCACTTGAACGTCTCTTTGTTGGGGTCGTGCGTGTGCAGGTGGTTCTTCAGGTGGTCCTTCCGGTGAAACATTTTCTCGCAATAGTTACACTTGTGGGTTTTCTCTGGAGAGTGCGTAGCCATGTGCCTTGAACACAGACATATTCTGTCAGCATCATGGTAAGAACGGCCTGGCCTCCCTGTTCAAACGGAAGCTAAGCTGCTAGGCTAACACAGACCTGTCCTACTCACCGACACTCTCTAACTCACTACACATCTGCTACAAAGGGTACACACCTAAACACCGCAGACCTGGAACCATCTAAGTCGCCACTTTAGTTCTCTCTGGTTTTTAGTGACTGCAAATGCAACTGAGCAAGACAGAATATACTCACGTTAACGTCCATACCCTTCTCTTGCAATTTCTTTGTACAAACGGACATTCTACGCTCGTTTAAGCATTGCATTAAAAAAGATCCAAAAGCACTAACACATAAAAGTCTGTGACTTAGAATGCTAAAACGTCTAATCTACTTAAACATTTCTCTCTGCAAGTCAGCGGAAAGAGGTGGATACAAATATATACGTTAACAATGGCTTCAAATAGCCAACATAATAGAAAATAGAATCTGAAAGACAAATAGAGTTTAATACCTTTGTAATTTGTACTTAGAAACAAAGGCTTTCGTGCAGTCTTGTTGTATGCACTTGTAGGGCCTCTCTCCTGTGTGAGAGTAGGAGTGCACCTTTAATTTCTCAACACTGTTAAAGGCCTTGTCACACAGTTGGCAAGGAAAGTTTTTTCTTGGTTTGGTTTCACCACGCTTACGTTTCCCTGAAGGGACTTTCTGGGTATCTCTTACTTCTGACAAATCACCAGGAATGACAGTGGCCATCGCAGCCTAAAGCAGGCCTTCTTGTTGGACACTTGGGAACTGCCCAACTCCACTAAATGATTTAGCTTTAGGTGGCTTCTCAAGTTTCATGTGGTCGTAAAAGAAAGCAAAAAGGGACTGGAAAAAAAAATAAGAAACAACTAGTTTGTAACTAGATTTAATTTTTAAAAGTTTTACTTGCTATGTGACGCTTTTGAATTAAAAAAGAAAGAAGAAACCATAAAATGGATTCAGCTGGTCTAATGTAATATCTTTAGGCTTCTTTTATATTTGTCAAAACACATATTAAGGCATTGCTCAGAATGAACAGTTCACAGATCCCCTGAGATCCCACCTGACAAACGTCGTACTCAGGGAGAGCAGCAGGGAACCCTCGGGAATCATCAAGACGTGACACTGAAAGTAGCATCATTAAAGCTTCACTTTTTACAAGGACCCAGAGAACATAAATCTCGCTGAGAACATAAAAATGTTTCCACGTATGTTTTAATGTCTAAAAATTCTCTTAATTTGTGCGAGGCAGCTCTAGCCACAATTTGTGTTGTAGAAGAATATAGATAATCAGCCAAAAACTCTTTTAGGCACCTTGTGAACCATTCAGTCCAGGGAAGGAGTTCTTAAGACAAGAGACACCAGAGGCCTGAAAGAGTTGAACTCATTGCCCAAGGTGAAAATCAATTCTTTACATCAGTGTCATCACACGAAGAGGGGTTTCTGACTCAAGAGTAGAAATGACTTGTCTTCAGGACAAATATGCATTCTTGAGGTGGTGAAACGTTTTGGTGTTATGTTAGGTGAGGGTCACGGCTCCCTGTCTCTTGGGTGGAAGCAATGATTTGGCTGAAGTAATTTTCCCCACTGTCTTTCACGTCATAGAAGAAGATGCTGTTCATGGGGCACCCAGGGAGAGCGGATGACCAGATATAGGGGGCTAGTCTCTGACACACCTGTGACCTGTGAGAGTGGTAAGCACAATACTTGTGCAGGGGTACATCAGTGTGGAGGAGTCAGTTTGAAAAAGGTGGGTCAGAGTTTCAACTCATTATCAGTGCTTTGAGAAAGAAAGAATGAAATGTATATTGTGTATGGCAAAGAGCATGTCCACTTAAAAACTTACATTGATTGAAAACTTTGAAAACTTGTGGACAAGAGATAGTAAATATTATCAACTGTATTTCTCAGAGGAAGAAACCAGCTCCTCAAAGATCCATTTGATATTAAAAAGGTAAACGATTCCTCAAGTTCATGAATGCTAGTTTTTAGCAGGGTACTATATTTCTAAGAGACACAGAACTGATAATACCAGCAACCTCTTTCAAAAAGATCTGACTTTAAATTGAAAATTGGCAGGTGGCTAAATGTTATCAACTACTGATCAATTGGATTTCTCATCCTATTATATATTCAAAAAGCAATGAAAACCAGTTTCTATCACTTGTGTTTTGGCATCAGACTGACGCTTGCCCTCACGAAAAGTGGATGGATTTAACCTATGTTTTTGTAAAATTAAGTGTACATTGCAATTGACCCTGTTGTATTTTTAATGTAAAGACTGTCCCTAAACAGGCAAAATACAGCAATCATCTGCTCGTGTGACTAAAGAGTAAAGCATGGACGTTGAGTTAATCGGTGTCTGAGTTACACAGCCTTTCTTCTTCAGTAGGTAGACACATCAAGGCTTTCTTTCACGCCTAAGTTTCCTCTGCAGTTTAAAAGTGACATTAACACTTTTTTTCACACAACAGCAGGGTACAAATTCAAGTCCTCACATACTGTGGAATTATGTGAGAAATAAATATCAAAAGATATTGGAAAATAACCCACGTATTTTCAAGTACAATGTGACCGTTACCAAGAAAGACCTTAGACTTGGTCATCAAAAGCCTCAAGAAGGTAAAAAGACTGAAAAAACACAGAGGGTTACTGCAGAGAAGAGAGCATTTGTACCCAGCTATTATGTGAAAACTGGATAAATCTTAATTACATTGAATTAGTGCACAGTACTTTTTGGGTAGACTATATCCTTCTACTTTTCTATGTATTAATTCTATTAATTTTTAAGAGTTTGCTATTTTGAGAAACTTCAACTAAAAATTATCTTAATTTATCTACTTAAAAATTGTAATATGTATTAGAACTACATGTAACTCTGTTCTGTATTTTCCAAGTCTCCTGCATATGTGTTATCATACTTTTCATAATTTAAAAAATAAAAAAAAATTTTTTTAAGTGACATTAACACAATTAATGCAACTGACATCACTATTGCGAACACAATGTGTTCCCTCTGGTTTTAGATTTTTCTGAATCTCAACGGCTTGTTCTTTCCCTGTTATATTTTCATTCAAGACACAGCTTCTCTGCCTCTCTCAGAAATATCTAAACAGCTATCCTGCTGTAACCAGTAAAGACAATGTAAGTTGGTATAAAGCATTCTGCCAAAGCAGGAAAAAAGAGTAATGTTGACTTTCTAACATGATGCTTTTGTGCATCTATTTAGAATGGTGTGGGAAACAAGCTGTTAAATTTTGCAACTGTTAAGTCAACATGGAATACAAAGTATCTAAACCCCCATGTATAAGTAATATCTGAAAATATTTCATAGACTGGTCATATTTTGCCATTATCATGTTAGAAGAACCCAACTATAATTGGGCCGAGAATTCCAGTTGAGAAAAACAGTTTTTAAGTTATTGAAAAGAATGTACTAAAACTGCATCATGATGCAGCAAACAATTGATCCTATGAAAATTGGTGACACTCAATATGGAGTAACACAAGAATTCTGTTATCTTTGGATGTACAGACTGAGCAATGAAGAATTGCATATTTCAAATATTACACTTTTCTAAGACCAGCTGAAATTTTTTCATGGCTAACAATATCATTTAACTCAATATACTGCAAAATTTAAATTACTTACAGTGCATTTAAAAACTATAGGATAAAGTTGTGACTCAACATTGTATAAAAACCCAAATTTATAATATGCATATCAACCAAATACTTCAAAGATACATGCATAGAACTGTAGTGATTTTTGTTCAATGCATACCTGATGATGGATGGACGAAGCCTCAGACCTTGATCTTAGCCAGTCCCATTGACTCTTCGTGGAAGAGAGCGGAATCCAGTCCTTCCCATTTTGGCCAACCTATGAAACAAAAAATAAGCATGGACTACACTCTAAACGGAACCAGTCCGTAAGTGATGGAAAACACGGGATCAGAGAATGGCGATTTCATGACACATGCTTTTTCATTCAGTACTCGGCTGAAGAGTCATGCATTAATTTTTACCAGTTGCAAATCTTTATTAGTTCTGAGCACATTTACATGACCAAATTAAGGCAGAAATGAAAAGTAAGACAGTATTACCTAGATAAATGGCATCTCGTGATGCTGAATGACCCCACACTTTTCCCCAAATTCAATTTTTTAATCCTAACTCGCCTATTCAGAGAAATGCCTGTTAGGGTGAGTGTAAACCAAATGGATCAAATTTTCACGAAGCTAAACACTACTCAAGAACAGACAAGCTCGGTTCTCTCTTGGGGACAGCGCACCAGCAGCCTGAGCTCAGAACAGCGGGCTCCCTGAGGAGAGCACCTCCCAAGCTCACACTGCCCATGCTTGTGCAACACAGGCTTCTACGCTATATGTGTGTTACCTGCAATAGCCCCCACTTTATTTCCCAGGATGCTGCAAGCGCTGCTGACATGTGGCAATATCTTAGATTTCAAAAGCATGCAAGGGAAGTTAAATATAGGTTTCCTACAGGAGAAGGGGTATTTTAAGAGATCGATGTTGAAAAACCTTAAAATATCTTAAAAATGCCTATTAGTAGCAAGATCCTTAGTAGACTAAGAAGACACATTAAAAAAAATCTGCTAATAATTCCTGATTGTACAAGTAAATGTGAAAAGAACAAATAGCAGAAATGGTCAAAGAGAAGGGGAAAAAAATAGAGAGTACAGGGCACAGAGAAATAAGTAAATCCTAAACGGTTTAAAGATAACAATTCAGGAATCATGATTATGAGAATCTGAGGAGAATATAAATCCAATACTTGAAACAAAATAAGCTTCTCCAATGACAGGTTAATGACAATAACTTTACTTAACATTTGAAGTGAAGTGAAGTGAAAGTCACTCAGTTGTGTCCAACTCTGCGACCCCACTGACTGTAGCCTGACAGGTTCCTCTGTCCATGGGATTCTCCAGGCAAGAATACTGGAGTGGGTTGCCATTTCCTTCTCCAGGGGATCTTCCTGACCCAGGAATTGAACCTGAGTCTCCTGCATTGCAGGCAGATTCTTTACCGACTGAGTTATGAGGGAAGCCCTAAGATTCTAAACACACATTTAATTAATTTCCCCTGAAATCAAATTTTCGAATACTTTAAGAATTTGATGATCTGTAGATACAATATTTAACAGAGGGCATTCAAGCATCAATACAAAAATACTACAGGTATATGTGAAAGCATTATTCTCATAGTTTAAAAGACAAGAGAAAACAAAAATTTAGACTAATAAAGGATGCTCAACAAAGTTAAAGCAAAGGCTCCATTTTTTGGTAAAGCACAGAACATGCATAAATGGAAGAACTGAATTCTGCACTTCAAAACTGCAAAATGATAAATAAACTTGGTGAATACTTACTTGCCCAGGGCACATACTGGGTTTTTGGTAGGGCAATTAAGAATATGAAAGCCTGTGTTGCACGTTATGCTAGTTCATAATATAAATACCTTACACAGTGGAGGGTGTTTTCATCTCTATTACCTCCCTGGAACTCAATGGGTCTGAGAAGCAGATGCTTTTATCACTATGTCCATTTTAAAGTGAGAGGCCCAGAGAAGCTGAACATCTTGACAGCATGTATGTGGTCAAGAAGGGGCCAGTGTCCTATGTCGGTCTTATTCTACTGCTTTGTAGACGGGCAGGCTGGCAAACCAATGTGCAAGTGGATAAATCCTCTCATTACACTTAAAAGGCATGAAGAAATAGGAGATGGTCCTCTTTTCTCTATCAGAGCTGCCAATATGACCCCCAAACAGACACACCTTTAAGATTTAAAAAGCTTGTTTTAAATAATGACAGTTTGTAAAGTAAATTTAAGGTAATTTAAATAGCAGTTAAAGTAACAAGTAGCATATCTGTCTCAGTGGATAATGATTTATAGGTTGAAACAAAAATCTAAAACTAAAGTAGCCTAGTGAACAACAATTTTTCTTCCTTTTTTCCCCAACCAATATAAATTTTACTGCATCTCAAATACATCCATAAAATTTTTATTTATGCTTACTGTTCAATGGCATTTGTAATAAAGAAAAAATCCTTTAGAGTCAAAATAATTCAGTACAGTTTAAAATTACATCTATTTTGATTTGAAATGTTACAGTAGTCTACAAATTACTCCACTTACATATTTTACACCCTGAAATAAAATAACAGACATCATTTTCATTCATTTTATCACAAAACATAATTCCAAAGTCATGGTTAATTTCCCTGAATTCAGCCTAATTATTTTGAGTTCTTATGACAGGCTAATTATTTCCTCAAACAAAGGAAACCAGAAGCTGTTTAGAGTTTATAACTATTTGGCTTGGCATAATAAACATAAATATATAGTTTCCATTCATGGATTCCTAACTAAAATGTCAACTAAAATTACCTGTGTATTCTCTTTTATACTGTTAAGAAAGTCTTTAAAAAAGCATTATGACTGAAAAGTCTGCAATGAAATTCGCACTCCAGTTTTTCTTTTTTACATATCAAATATAGGTTACCATGCTTTTCCAAATAATTACAAAGTTCTTTGTCTTGATCTAAAGAATCACAGAGCAAGGTAGAAAACATACATATACCTATTTTAAATTACCCTAAGATGAAGTAACACTCTTCAGAATACCTGCCCAGTTTTTGCTGGTACCAGAACAGATGTTATTTTTCCTAGGGCGACTTTGCATACACAAAAACAATAATTAAAGAGAATATAGTGTGTGCGTGCACACACACAGGTTTATTATCTCCCTGTGTTTTACATTCTGAAATGGTGACTCATGCAGAAAAATAACAAGCGCAATGAATCATACATCAGAGGGTCTACTAAGATGAATTCCTAGGAGGATGCTGACAGAAGAAAAAGCTTGAATTAAAACTATTTCTGTACTTTGTACTTTAAGTCTCACAGTTCTGACAGTTGTTTCTCTGAGAGCTGTGAATTTTGACAGTACTTACCTGCATCGATAACTCTTTCATATTTAAGCTAGAAGTCAAGCATATACTTTGCTAATTAAGGGCAAAAGCTATCATAATCAAAGTTTCAGTCTCCTTTATGCTAATCATAAAACTCATTAGTAAACAATTAAGAAAATGTCAACATTTGCTTAAAACATGTTTTTTACGTAAACAGGTGGGTTGGAAAAGGAAATTTACTACTAATAATTTATATGTATAAAACACGATAAAGCTTTGAATAATGTGAAAGAAATTACTAACATGATAACATAATTGAAGTCAATTCTGAGGGGCAACAGCATACTTAGAACACTTCTTTGATACGGTATGATAATGTGCAAATTTTTACAGCATTTGGTTTTTGGAGGTCTGTAAAATCCCTTATTAAGAATAACAACTTATCTTGTATGTATAAAAACCTAAAACAGAAGTAAAAATAGACTGTAGGCAGCATTGGGGCAGGAGCTGTATTAGTTGTATTCAGTGTTGTTTCCCATAAAAGGAAGTAAAATTTTTGCTGAGTGAATGAAAATAATTAAAGCAAGACAAGTGCTTTCCAGCAAGGAAGTGAACTTACAGGCTCAACCCCCATAGTAGACACAGGACAGAATGCATGTATCTAAATTCAAGTAAAAAATAATACAGTGTGGATATAATTTGGTCCAATAAACTAAACGTAAGCCACTAGAAAGGGACTTCCTAAACAGCTATTTGTAAGGCCTTAGATTAAAACAACAGTGAAGTGAAGTGAAAGTTGCTCAGTTGTGTCCGACTCTTTGCGGAATTCTCCAGGCCAGAATACTGGAGTGGGTAGCCTTTCCCTTTTCCAGGGGATCTTCCCAACCCAGGGATTGAACCCAGTAACTGCAGTTAAAACCTGTCTGAAATACTAATTTTGTTTCATAGAACAAGCATTCTCTGACTGACTTTACTGTTAAGGAGTCTATTAGTATGAGTGTATAATATCAGTTTGGTCCCCATTCATTCCTAAAGCAAATTTTTAAAGTGAAGACATGCCTGGAGCCTGTGTCCATGCCTAACATGGAGCAGGAAGGATGGCTACATGGTTAGGCAGTTAGAGAATCTGCGATGCCACAGGACAGGATGGAGCAGGGCACATGCCCAGAAGCAGGAGACACAGCAGTGAGCAGGGCTGCGCCTGACCTGGCCTGCCAAGTTGTAACCAGGTACCCAAATGTCTCATTTTACACCCGGAATACTGATAATCACAGAACTAATCTTCCTATCTTTGATGTCGTTAATGAAAATCCTTCAACTATCAGGACGCCTTTTTGGAATTGCTTTATGTGGTATTTTCATCTTTTGAGCAATTCATTAAAAAAAAACGGTTCTAGGACAGCCCTTCTGAAATTTACCACACGATGTAGCCCTACAGTATTTTGAAAGACTTTAACATTTAATATACAAATACTGAAAGCCGACAGAGAAGTGAAAGGAATTGCAGACCTATTAGTGCTTAAGAACCAAGAGGAAAAAGTCAACGGATTCCAAAGTGGCATCAACAAACTCCGATGTCAGTTCTCTCCTCTGCACAATGAGGATGTTCCTTTTGGGGCCACCTTGAACTTGGGTGTGGGATATTTCATTTTCTAGAGTCCCCAGAAGAAAGAATAGATGGCTGGATGAATAAAACAAACTTATCCAAATAAATTTTATCTTTCAATTCAGAAATGTCTTCCTCGGTTAATTTATTTGGTTGTTGTGTGTATGTGTGCTTAGTTGCTCAGTCGTGTCCGACTCTTTGCGACCCCTATGGACTGTAGCCCACCAGGCTCCTCTATCCATGGGCTTTCCCAGGCAAGAATACTGGAGTGGGTGGCCGTTCCCTCCTCCAGGGGATCTTCCCCACTCAGGGATTGAACTTGGGTCTCCTGCACTGCAGGCAGATTCTTCACCATTTGGCCACCAGGGAAGCCCTTTTTTTTAATGGTTGTATATTCACATCAAAAATTAAAAAAAAAAAACAAAAACTAAAAACTACAGATGGGTGCTATGTTAGAGCATTTTCACTTTCTTCATCTAGACAATTAGTATTTGCAAACAGGAAATGAGCACAGTATGATGCAAAAGAGAAGCAAAGATGCCAGAGAAAGAGCGAGAGAGCAAAAAATCTCAAGTACACCTGAATACAGAGTTAAGATTGCTTAATCACAATTTTATCACAATTTTATTTCTAGAGGTTTTTTTTTTTTTTTGCATAAAGCATTCCCAAAATAGTGGTGCTCAGGCTAGGATTATAAAGCAGGTGTCACAGGTCAGCTCAATTTGAAAACTGCACGTGTCTCAAATTGGGATGACTTGTTTCTCTGTTTTTCTTACCACTGACCCCTTAAATTCCTAGGGCAACAAGAAAAATGCTGGACACCAACTATAAAAATGTTCACACTGAAGGACCCTGAACATTTGGAGGGCTGCCTCCGTGCATAGATGGTTAACAGCCAATGCTATTAAAATGACAAATACAGCATCACCCAAGCTTCGAGTCTGACCTCCCCAAGCACGCACACTGAATCTGTCTATATGTTCAGAAAGAGTACACATTAGAACAAAAGGGGTAAGGAAACACAGTTTCACCAAGTTACAAAAGCTCATGCAGAGAATTAGTTTTAAGCCATCTCAAAGTCGGGTGCGCTGTGGATGTCAGCTTATGTTGTGGTACACAGTAAGGCACAGATGTTGTGAAGTGTGACCAAACAGCAAAAACACAAAGGAACCCACACCCAGGAAGTTTCCACCTGTGCCCTCACCCTGTCCTCCCTGTGTCTGTGTGACTGTCTGGGGGCAAAAACACTTCGATTGATTCCTACCAAGTTGAAGGTGAATGGGATTTGTTCCAGGCAAGCCTGTTAAGCCAGGGGCGGCCACTGCCCCCACCACCAGAGGACCCCTGCCCTCCCCCAGCTATCACAATTAGAAGAGACCTGATAATTCGATTCCTCGACCAGTTTTACTTGAGACAGGGTGAACTTTTTTCAGAATGAAGCTTTTCAGAACACTATGTCTCTGAGATTCTTATGTCTAACATGGAGGGTCAAGTCCTTGTTGAAGTGACCTGTTTCTCCCCTGGGACTGTAAATTCATCTGCAGGGAGAGACCACAGGTCACCCCCTCCACGTCCCTGGCACAATGCCAGATGCTGGATGAACATGCATGGACCACACTTGAGTCCCTTTGAGGAACTTCAGGAATCAAAGCAAGCAGGTGAACATGTTGTGGGGCTCCTGAAATTTCAAGTGAGTTTCAAAGCAAGCTGAGAAGACAAGCCCCACAGGAGGAAGATGTTAGTTCCGCGCTGGGGTGGAGACCTAGTGAGCATTTGCAGCCGTTGGGAAGCCATGGATGTGGAAAGCTGTGGAGATGTGGGCACATCCCCTCGAGGTCACCCTGTGGGTGACCCAACGGGCAGGGAGGCACCCCTGGGCGGCACTTGGTTGGCCTGGACTTTTAGAACATTTCTGCTGTTGAATGTTCAGCTCCATAGCTCTGTGAGCACATGCAACCTGTCTCCACTGTGATTTACTGTCGGGAAATGAATGGTTTTATGGGAAAGAAAAAGGAACCAGGTAAAATTTAAAAACCTTAACAGAGGATGTTCTTCATGTGATCTTCAACGGGGGGGATGATGTTGAAAATGTCAGAGGTAATTTTTGACCAGTTACAGATTAAAAGAAATGAGAAGGGAGAGAATCTGTGTGAACAGAGTTGGCTAAGTAAAAGAAATGAAAAAAATTTTCTTTTTCTAATTGCTCCAAAACAGCTTCATTCAAAGCAAGTGTAAAAGTTACAATGAAATAGAGGAAAAATAAAAATCCATAACCCGTAACACTAGAAAACCATTAACATCTTTATATATAACTAAAAATATTTACAACATAGGAACAGCTATAAGTTTATTCTGACTTGATTTTTGTGCTGAGATTGGGGCATTTCAGCCAGATCAGTTTGTGGGCCTTTCACCTGATCAGAGCTCCTTCCCTGTGAACTGTGAGACCCTGCCTGGCCCTCGGCCTCTGGCCGTGTCCCCCTTTCCCAGGCATGGCCCGCCTGCTGTTGGTGCAGTTCGGGTGACTCGAGCCCATCCTCTGGCACTCGGCATGGCCATCCATGTCCTTCCCATCCCAGGGCTGAGGGTCCAGGCCCCTAAACCTCCATCCTGTATTCAAGGTCTTGCTGACAAGACTTACCTGGTACCAAATCCACATGTGCCTGGATTTCCAAGTATGGCTATACTGTGATCTGAGCCACTGAGCTGCCCCTACAGGCTGCAGACTCTAGCAGCCTGACTGTGTCCTCTTTCCAAGGTCAGCGAACTGTTGCTGTTCCACCGGGATCCTTATTCTAGCATCTGCCGCATCCCACCTGGCAGGGCCAGCCCTCTCCCCACTTGCTCGGAGGTACCCGGACCCTTCCCAGTGGATAGAAAGAGATACAGTGGAAACTCTGGGTAAGACTTGGAGGAGGAAGAGTTCATCTGCGGGCTGTTTGGGGAATGTGGACAAATAAGCTTTTACAGCAGCTCTGCGTTTCGTGCACGAGACAGGGGAAAAATTTCTCGTTGCCAGGATTCCGATCCTTCTGTGAGACTGTAACTATTAATGAGGTCCTGATGAGCACGATACATTTTGATGGACCTAAGAATAGTAAGTGGCATGCTTATTATGTGGCAGGCTTTCCAAAGCTTTTAATGTCGTATCTTCTATTATGAAGAAACTGGAATAAGTAATCACTTGGAAAGCCGTGCCATATAATGATAAAAGCCACCTACCGGGGGCTCTGCTCCCAAGTCTAGCAAGGCAACCTTATTAATAGACCGTCACAGAGTGAGGCATTCTGGGTGCCAGATACGGCCAACACACCACCAAGAGGCGACCTAAAAAGAAAAGAAGAGTTAGTCTCAAGTTCCAAAAGTCACACCAGCTTGGCTAATGGCACATGAACCACAGTGCTGTTCTTATTCATTACCACTTATTCATATCTTGATACTTTAGTGGGAAATCTAGCTCAGAATCTGTTAGGAACAAATGTGAATCAAAGAAAAATATTTACAGTACATGGAAAACTGAAAAGTAAACCAATCAATATGCCTTGACTCATGCACTTTCCCCTTGAACCACCATGAAATTATCTAGGTTGTTCATGTTTTTAATTCAGTAAAAGAGTCCACGTTTACTGCTGTTTCTCAGAATTGCTGCTTGTTTTCTTCATTTACATTTTAAACACATGCACTATTTTTGCTGTAACACGTTTTTGAGAAAAACCTTTAGGGTTGTGTATTTTGTTCCGAACAACAGGTGAGGGAGAAATCCCGACAGATGAGTGTTTCCTTGTGGGCTGTGTGTTCTCGGGGAGGGGAGGTGTGTGGGTTGAGGACGGCGTGCAAACCTAGAGCACCCCCGAAGTGGAGGCGGAACAAGGACAACTGGTACCCAGCTGCTGAGCTGGTCTTCAGATAAGGCCGTCACTGGTTCTAAGGTGAATTCGCAGGTGGAGAGTTCATCGTCAGCAAAAAGAAAACCCCAAGTGAACTCTGAAGCCTCTACTGTGAATCTTGTCCTCAGCTTCGTTATACCATGCAGGTGATGGAGACCTATGTCTGTGGTGCTGACTACCGGGAAAGAGGCACCACGAGCTCCATGCAGAAACCATCTGCTTCACTCCCCTGGACCAGGGGTCAGCGCGCAACCATACATAAGGCCATATTAGCATGACAGATCGACAGCAGAGACATTATATGGTGTAAACTAGGAACACAGAGGGTCAGAAAAGGAGAAGACCACTACAGGCTTGTGCTTGAAGAATGTACAATAAAGAAGAAGAAAAGGGGTGTGGGGAGCACACTGATAAGCCAGGACTCAGGGCACCAGTGCAGGTTACATGCAGGCCAAGGTGACCCCTGGCTGCAGTGGGGTGTAGTCATGGACATCATAAGCGTCCAGATGAGAAAAGTGCAGTGATGTCCGAGGCTGGGGGCTCTTACACCCATGTACTGTGACGAGAACAAAGTGTGAGACAGGTAAGGGATCCACGGCTCTGAGAACAAGTACCGGGGAGATGGGGTGGATGTGGGGAGCAAAAGCAGTGGGGGGAGGACAAGGGGCATGGAGTGCTTGTCCCATGGGCTGCGGAGGACTGTGCTGGACGAGCACAGAGCTGAAAACCAGCAAGAAGAAGCCTTTCCAGAGAGAGGCCACCGGTGTGCCCAACAGTATCCACACAGGAGGTGAAGGGAAGGTGGACAGACAGCCTCCTGACACAATGATAGGATGAAACCGGCCTTCTGTGGTGGGTAGGGGCGATCAGGCAGAGCTTCGAGAAGGAAAAGGTGGCAAAACCCACAAAAAGACAGGACTGCGAAGAGTTCCAGAACCACCCTGCACTCGTGTGCAGAGTTCACCACTTAGGAATGATGGCATCAAGCTTCAGCAAGAAAGAGGGTGGACCAGGCAGTGAGGAGACTGGGGCCAGGAGTGGGCTCCCCTCAATCTGGGTGCCAGCAGAGGGACAGGAAGTGACCTCCAGAGAAGACAGACTTCTTTTCAGAGCTTTGTACTGGAAGAGGAGAAAAATGGTAGGGCGGTGGCTGGTGGCAGTCAGGTGCCTGGCAGGAGAGAAGGAGCGAGCTGGGGTACTGAGGATAGAGAGGCGGGAGGGCAGGGGGAGAAGACAAGGCAAAACTGTGCCCAAGAAAACAGAGAGGTTTTCATCTACGGTGATTACAGATGTGGGAGAGACACACACTAGTCCTGCAAGTTGTTGGTAAAAGGGGTAAGAGGTGTGAGGAGCTGGCTTAACTTGGTCAGTGTCAGCAGAGCCAAGCAAGAGGGTGGTGTGGATGTTTAGGATGGGGGAGGAGCAAGGTGCCCAGCCTGGGGACAGTGGCCAAGGTTAGAGTGATGCTGTGGCGGACAAGAAGGGGGTGTCTAGAGGCATCCCTGAGGCTTTAATATAAACAAACAAAACCTGCCATAAAAATGAAAAATTTCTTAAATAAGATTAAGGACGTGATGGACAGCATAAGCAGTATAACCAATATTTTATAATAATCTGAAATGGATTATAATCTATAAAAATATTAAATCACAAATTGTATTCCTTAACATAACATTGTAAATCAACTATACTTCAAAAAAGAATTTAAAGATCAATTTAAAAACTTAAGTTTCTTAGCTATTACTGTTGGGAGTGTAAATTGTTGAAGCTTTTCTGGAATATGTTGTAGAAATAGGTACTCAGAGCCTTTTAAGTGTCCATTTATGCTGATCTGATAAATAATTTCTAAAAATGTAAGGAGAAAAACCAAGAAATAAAGATTTAAATATAAGCATGTTCGAAGCATATTTTAAGCATAAAAGTTTAAAAAAAGAATAAATTGATAGTGTCTAATAAAAGGGGTGAAGTAGGATATGTCTATGTGATAAAATAGTCAGCCATTAAAAGCAATGAATCACATGATTAAGCACCAATATAATGCTAATAATTTTTAAAAGCAGGACACAGAATACACTGTGATTCCAATTTTCTAAAGTACACACTTGGAACTACTCCTCCCCACTCACCTCACAATACCCTTAAATGTCCCTTGCTAAGTTATTTTAAAAAATTAGCAAGATATAGACTTTATATTCTTCTGTATTTTACAAATGTCTTACTTTTACAATTAGGAAAAAATAATTTTACCTCCCCACCATAAAAAGCTTTTTCAGATAATGATGCTGGGAAAAAAAAGAACTTGTATCCATACCTCATTCCATATACAAGTAGACCATGGACACAAACGTAAAACCTAAACCTATAAAAATTCTGTGAGCAAACAGGATAAAGATTTTGTGACATTCAGTAAGTCAAAAATTTTTTGGCTACAACACAAGAAGCACAACCCATAAAGCAACAAATTTATCAATTAGACTCAAACTTTAAAACTGCTCTTCCAAAAGACAATGTAAAGAGAATGAAAAGACAGGCCACAAGAAGACTGGAAGAACTCTGCAAAGAATGTCTGTGATAAAGAACCTGTATTCAGGATATACAGAGAACTTCTGAAACTCAACAATAACAAAAGCCAATAAAAAAACGGGCAATGTTTGAACAGACGTTTTAGCAATGAAGACATATGGATGACAAATAGGCACATTAAAACATGCACACCATCACTGGATCATGCTGCTAAGTCACTTTCAGTCGTGTCCGACTCTGTGCGACCCCCAGACCCCCAGACGGCAGCCCACCAGGCTCCCCCGTCCCTGGGATCCTCCAAGCAAGAACACTGGAGTGGGTTGCCATTTCCTTCTCCAATGCATGAAAGTGAAGAAAAGTGAAAGTGAAGTCGCTCAGTCCAACTCCTAGCAACCCCATGGACTGCAGCCTACCAGGGTCCTCCGTCCATGGGATTTTCCAGGCAAGAGTACTGGAGTGGGGTGCCATCGCCTTCTCCGACTGGATCATAAGGGAAATGCAAATCACACCACAAGGACACACTGCTGTCTACACACTAGAATGACTACAATTAAAAAAAAAACAACTGACCATCTGACTGCATCAAGTGCTGGTAGGACTCACACCACTGGCCGGAAGGTAGAAATGTACAGTCACTTTTAACAAGTTTGGCAGTTTCTTAAAAAGTTAAATATGTGCCCATCATGTGACACAGCCATTTCACACCTATGTGTATACCCAAGAGACAAGAAAACATATGCCTGTATGAAAATTTGAAAGTGGATATTCAGAGCAGTCCTGTTTGTCAAAGTGAAAAACTAGATAAAACCCAAATGCCCATCAGTGTGTGAATGGGTAAACAAGCTGTAGTAGGTTCAAACAATGAACTAATCACCAGCAATGAGAAGGAATAGAGTACTGATATACACAATAACAGGATGAACCACAACATAATCAGGCTGAGTCAAAGAAGTCAGGCAGAAAAACAGGGGCATGTTACATGATTCCATTTACACACCATTCTAGGAAATGCAAGGCCATCTACAGTGACAGGAAACAGCTCGGCGGTTACTGGGATGGGATGGGGCAGCAGCATTCAGAAAAGGACATGAGCAAAGCTTTGGGAATGACAGGCGTTCTCACTGCGGTGTCTGCGCTGCTGGTTTCATGGCCGCATCCCCGATGTCCCTGCCTGGCAAACCGTGCACCTTCAGTGCGTGCTGTTACTAGACACCGATTATGCTTCAGCGCTGCTGCTGCTGCTCAGTCACTCAGTCATGTCCGACTCTGTGACCCCGTGGACTGCAGCCCACCAGGCTCCTCTGTCCATGGGATTCTCCAAGCAAGAATACTGGAGTGGGTTGCCATTTCCTCCTCCAGGGGATCTTCCCGACCCAGGGATGGAACCTATGTCTCTTGCATCTCCTGCATCAGCAGGTAGATTCTTTACCACTACTGCCATCTAAAGCTAATAAAAGAAGGTAAGTTTTCATACTGAGAGAAACTTAAAATTGATGAGTCTCAGAAACAAATCATCATATGAATTTGCTGGAGTCTGCACAAAAAAACCCCTCTACTTTTCTGTGAAATGATAAACTCATCAACTAAATTCTTCATAAGGGTTATGACTCAAGATGACTAAAATCCTTCCTTCCCATTCAGAGAGGGTAAAAGAAAAAAAAAAGATGAGTGGGATCCTGGGCTAACTGTTAGAGTCACATTCAGTCCTTACTAGAAAGGATAAGATGTCCGGGCCGTTTTCAGAGCAACATTCTCAGCTGTCGCCCTTGGAGGAAGCCAGCGAGGTTCACCTGTTTCTTGCACACTGGCTGGCACATCATACTCGGTGATTTAGAGGCTCCGGGAATACACTCTGCCTGGAACTGAGACCAACACACAATAAATAGTCTGGGGCAGGTTCTATTTATCAAATACCAAAGAAGCACTCAGTGGAGAGCCACGATTCAGCCTGGGGACAGACCTTCTAAATATATTAATTAGCAGTAACCTTAAAAAGAAAGAAGTGTCATGCTGACTGGGAGGCCTGCCTTTGATTAACTAAAAAAATAATAAAGTAACAGTTGAGCCAAGACAATCAAAGAACGAGTAGGTTATCAGTCAAGCACGGGCAGGTAGGGGGTCAGGAACTGCATGGTAGGTCTGGGTGACTTCAGGCAATTTGTTTTTCGTAGCCAAGAGAGAAAGACAGGAGGAAGCTGGAGATGGTGGAGGAGTCCTGTATGAGGGCTGGACATTTTAAATTATTCTAATTTAAAATTATCCTAAATGTGGGTGTCTGTAGAACATGTTCCCTCCCATCCCACTTCCATCCCCACACACAGTTTTAAATCATTCAACAAACAGCCGACCTCTGTGTGCTTGTCTGAAACAGAATTTTCCTATCAGTTGTTTTAGGTTAGCATGTTTTCTTTTAAAGAAATGTGATCTTCCTCACTTAGAAACTCAGGCCATTGCAGTGTTTGCTGATAGGTATCAATAATTAACAAAAAGGGGTTTACACCCATCAGTATGAAGCCTGAGGGTCCTCTCCCCTGAAGCCCCAGTCAGGACTTGGGGGGCTCCTTCCGCACACCCGGCCCCCCACACTCTGATAAGGACTGAGTGACCAGGGCTGTGTGTTTCCGTCACCGTGACCAGTGCAGTCTGACGATCCATCGTCTTCACGATGCTCCTTCGGAACTCTGACTTGGAGAGGGCCTCAAAACACAGACTCTTACCCGGGTTCAGGGCCAAGAGAGTGGGGACCAGAGGCACAGGCCCCAATTTCTGAGAGTCAGAACCGGGCCTGATCCTGCTGGACCCTTTTCTAAGGGCAGGAAGGGACCATGCAGGCCTGTGAGCATTATCTGGGGACATACCTAGATCTCTAGTGGGATTTCTCAGGGCTCAAGGTCCCAAAGTCCCCTATTCGGTGGGTGACTCAGGATTAAGTGCTGACCCCAAATGGCTGGATGTGCGCTTAAAGAAAAGGGTTCATTTTTTTTCTCCCTCTTTACTGGCACAGGCTCCTATATAGAATCAGAGCTAACAGAATCTCTGAAGGACAGGTAGGGCAGAACTATGTGTGAAGAAGTGTTTGGTCACATGTGGTGTGAGATGCATATGAAAACTGATACCTGTTGAAACAACTTACTTTTGATCGTCTCTTCTAACTGTGGTAAAAGATTATAACACACCTGTGAAAACAGTAAGATTACTACAAACCAGAGAAAACACCTACTTTATCCAGGTACACACTAAACCCAAATTCCTCACTGTGAATGCTGTGACATGGAAACGCCTTGTTCACACAGCATCTTGAATTTGTCCCCTCCCCACAGTCTCCTGAAACTGAAGCGGGCTTGGCAAGGGTTTGTGAACTGAATGGCATCTTGCACAGCCAGGCTGGTGGAGGGATTAGGGACAGAGGGAAGGAGACAGCATTCCTATATGTCCTCGGCTAAGTCTGACACAATGAAGATGGCTGCAGTCTTGGACAGTAACTTCCCATGGTCTCAAACAAACAACGTGTGTTTTCTGAGGTTTCTACATGATATTTGCATTATTCTCACACTCCTGCTCACCCTTTGCAGAGGAAATGTTTCTAAACATCTTTGCGACTCCATGGACAATAGCCCACCGGGCTTTTCTGTTCATGGGATTCTCTGGGCGAGAATATTGGAGTGGGTTGCCATTCTCTTCTCCAGGGGATCTTCCCCACCTGGGGATTGAACCCAGGTCTCCTGCACTGCAGGCAGATTCTTTACTGTCTGAGTCACCAGGGAAGCCCTGGTGTTTAGATGTAATTTTAACTAAATGTATTTACATTGGGCTGACCTTGTCAAACAGCTCTCTCCAGCAAACGCAGTGTTTGCCAAATTTATCTACAGGCACCTGCCACAATCCTGGACTTGCTTGTTTTTTTTTTTCAAAAACTTTACTGGTATTGATGAATTGGGAGTTTGGGATTAGCAGATGCAAACTATTATATACAGGATGGACAAACAACCAGGCCCCACTGCAGAGCACAGGGAACTCGTCAACATTCTAGGATAAGACATAATGGAAAAGAATGTGAAAAAGAATATATATACACATAAATAATGGAATCACTTTGCTGTACAGCAGAAACTAACACAACACTGTAAATCAACTATACTTCAATAAAATAAAATTTAAAAATAAGTTATTAAAAAACTTTACTGGCACTGATTATATCATTAATGGACTGATGACCCAGAGACCTGAGCATGGATTTCTCCGTGTATTGACCGACGCCATATTAACATGCCTCATGGCCTTTCTAGACCTAAATATCCTTAACTGTAAAGAGAGCGCAGTCAGTTGCAGATTAAGTGGGCTAACCAGGACGTAAGGTGAAAGTGGCCACAGAAAATCATGGTGAAGACAAAACGTGTCACAGCAGTGCATTGATGGGTGACCCTTCTGCTTTCTAAACTGAAGCCCACTTAGATAACAAAAAGTCAATCCATGCTGGGGGCGAGGGGGAAAGGAGCCTTTGGGGGTGACAAAAGACAGCAGAGAGACTCTTGGGTCTGCCTCCAGTGGGGTCCCTGGCGAGGCCGCAGAGAAAGTTCCCTCAGAGCCAAGATCCTGCCTTTTCTCATTTGTTTCCGCATCCCCGCTACCTAGAATGGGGGGGTGCATCGAGGTGCTCACACATGTGCTGATGGCACAGGAGGAGGAAGAGAAGGGGGCGGGGGGAAGCTGTCCTCCTGTTGGCCACGTGGACCTGTGGAGGGGTACAGCTGCCCACCCTACTTATTTCCCTTTGTGAGCAATGAGAAACTGGCTGAGCATTTAAATGAAACTCCCTTGGGCTCCCTTGGGGCCCAGCAGTCAGGAGCACCTTGCCGTGGTTCCTGGCTGGGCCCACCCTCACCAGACACTGGGACGCTGCAGTCACTGTGCCACCTGGTGGCCATGCCGAGAACGTTCGTCCTCCTCAACTGAGGAGAGCCGCCCCTACCTGCACAGGACCTGGAAGGTGCTGTCCAAACACACTTCCGGATAAACACACCCGACTACATCTGCAACAGATCACTAGTAAGGACCCCCTGGATGGCACAGGGAACTCCACTCAGTACTCTGCAGTGACCTTTATGGGGAAAGAATCTAAAAAAGAGTGGATACATGTATATGTGTAACTGAGTCCCTTTGCTGTATAGCAGAAACTAACATGGGGCTTCCTAGGTGCTGGTGGTAAAGAACCCGTCTGCCAATGCAGGAGACATAAGAGATGTGGGCTTGATCCCTGGGTCGGGAAGATCTCTTGGAGGATGAAATGGCAACCCACTCCAGTATTCTTGCCTGGATAATTTCATAGACAGAGAAGCCTGGAGGGCTACAGTCCACTGGGTCGCAAAGAGTCAGAGGTAACTGAGTCCGCATGCACACATGTAGCTTATTTTATACATGACAGTTTGTACCCCTTAATCCCCTACCCCTGTATGGCCCCTCCTGCTTCCCTTTCCCTATGGGTACCCTGGAGCAGTGAGGCCAGCACAGGTTGTGAGGAAGGGTGGACACTGGTCACACGGGCAGAGGGGAGAATATCCCCGAGGAGGATGTGGCATCTCACATCACTGCAGCGCAGGTTTTGTTAAATGTTGTGGTTATGCCTGGCCCTCAGTCTTCCCCGTGTAGTTCTGCCTCAGGGTGGAAGGACCTCTCTCCACCGATCAAGTCTTCTGCCAGGGAAGCTGCTGTTGTTGTTCAGTCACTAAGTCGTGTCTGACTCTTAGTGAGCCCATGGACTGCAGCACGCCAGGCTCCCCTGTCCTTCATGATCTCCCAGAGTTTGCTCAGATTCATTTCCAGAAGATCTCCACATAACTCGCATCAGCCTCAACCTGACCGATTCCTTTATGGCAGTGAGAAAAACCTGCCAACCTGAGAATGGGCACAGGAGACCAGATGGCTGTGCCTGGGGAATTTCAGCAGTTTAGGGCTGTGAGGGGACCCAGGAGGGAGGAACATGGCCAAGGCAGGGCCAGGAGCGGCCACACCATGTCACCAAGTCATGGTGGGGGCAGGCCTGGGGCTCAGCTGTTACTTTAACACTACATATGTGGCCACGGAGTCACCTGGTCGCAGAGGCGAGCAGTTCAAGGAATGATGACACGTGGCAAAGCATTATGCAAATAGGAGGTATTTTCAGGATGTATTGTGATTTCAGAGTATCCTGATTATGATGTTTGAATATTTCTAATACTTGAGATTTCTAACTGACATCCCTTCCATAGTTATAATGCAAGACACCAAAAGAGGTGCCCATCTGAATCCTTATTTTTTTAAAAAAGGAATTCGGGGTAATGTGAGTAATTACTCCCTTAATTTATGTGCTTTGCAAATTCTAATTCAGAATTTGGCAGGTGAGTTTCTCCCACCTCATCCTACCATGAGCTTGAAGTATTAATACACAGTGATCTTTTATTTAAACCAAAACATCAATGATCTAAAACAAAGGGAGAGGACAGAAAGGAGGAACACAAGTCCTGAACAGCCCAACAAAGTGTCCCACACCCACGCACATCACACACCACACTGTGGAGGCGGGTGCTGTGCCTTCCCATACTCAGGGCCAACCTCTCAGGCAAAACCCCAACAGGTTGGGTTGCTGCGATTTTTGGTGCAGAGAAGACTAGAAGCCTCGGGTGTCAAAGACAAATTAATGACGGCTGCAGTGGGGGGACTGCTAAGCAGGGGCAAGATATGAAACTTAAATATACACGACGGAAATAAAAAGCATAGACTATGGTCATGGCCACACTGGGGAGAGCTAAGGAAATGACCACTCACAGGTACTACAGGCAACTTGCAGAAGTCAAACTGGCCACACAATGGCCAAGTAAAAGAAGGCATTTACCATTTTCTCCACTCATTTCATACCTGAGAGTTTACCTGAAGAAAACAACATGAGACACACATAACGATTTAAGCACAAGACCACCCCTCACTAGCATCAAGTGAAGACTAGACATAAGCTACCTGGCCGACCACAGGGAAGGCTAAGTACACGTGGTGCCCATTCAAAGGATGCTCTGAATTCAAAGATGCTCCTTCAAAGGAGCCTAGCTTCTGAGATGTATGTAGAAGTAACAAAAGTATGCAGGAAATAACCTTTAAACGGGGTTAGCATACACGATGAAGAAGGTCCCAATTTACAAAAGTATTGCACAGGTTCAAAGAAAAATTATACTAGAAGGAAATACCTGTTAGTGCTGAACATCATTTTTGATGATGTGAATATCAACATTCCACCAGAAATAAGATATCACATATCTAGATTTATTATATGTATATCAATGTCATTCTTATTGCTTATAGCACTTCATTCAAAATTTACTTCTTCCACATTCCACCTTTTCCACTTTTCTTTCTAGGAGACTTTAACATGTTTGGAGGCAGAAAGCAGAACCTGATTCTCACATATAATGAGGCAAGTAAAGTAATATCCAACAGAGATGCAGTTAACAAATTACAGACTTGTGGGAAACTCTACAGGACAAAATCAAACCCCAAAAAAACCCAAAAAATCAATTCTTCAAGAAAATTTTAAGGGGAAAAAAAAGAAGAGGTAACCTACAGATCAAAATAGACTTGAGAGATATGTCAACTGACTATATCAGTCAGTCAGTCAGTTCAGTGGCTCAGTCATGTCCAACTCTTTGCAACCCCATGAATCGCAGCACGCCGGGCCTCCCTGTCCATCACCAACTCCCAGAGTTCACCCCGACTCACGTCCATCGAGTCAGTGATACCATCAAGCCATCTCATCTTCTGTCATCCCCTTCTCCTCCTGCCCCCAATCCCTCCCAGCCTCAGAGTCTTTTCCAATGAGTCAACTCTTCGCATGAGGTGGCCAAAGTACTGGAGTTTCAGCTTTAGCATCATTCCTTCCAAAGAACACCCAGGGCTGATCTCCTTTAGAATGGACTGGTTGGATCTCCTTGCAGTCCAAGGGACTCTCAAGAGTCTTCTCCAACACCACAGTTCAAAAGCATCAATTAGGTCTTATTGGATTTGAATCATGCAAATTGGTTTTTAAAAAAAAAAAAAAACGAGAACTGGGAAGAATGAAACACTATATTTGATGACATTAAGGCATTACTGTTCTTTTGGGGTGTGACAGTTGTATTGTGACTATATCTTTAAAAAGAGTGTACGTTTTGGAAATACTTACCAAAACTATATGAGTGATGGGAAATAATTCTGTATTAAATTAGTGGGCAGGAGAAAGGGTGGGCGTGGGTAGGAGGACCACGCTGTCCCCCACAGAGGTGGTTACTGCTGAAACTGGTCATGGGTAGATAAGGATGCATTCTACTGTTCTCTCCACTTTTGATTTTTCAGCATTTTTGACACACTCAATAATAAGTTTTACAAAACGTCTCTAGATGCAGCGCTAAACTTAACCTCCACAACAAATCTGTATGGGATGTACTATAAATTCCACGTGCTGTGTGTGTGCTCAGTCGTTTCAGTCATGCCTGACTCTTTGTGACCCCATGGACTTCAGCCCACCAGGCTCCTCTGTCCCTGGGATTCTCCAGGCAAGAACACTGGAGCGGGTTGCCATGTCCTTCTCCAGGGGATCTTCATGACCCGGGGATCAAACCAGCATCTCTTGTGTACAAACTCCCATGGATGCTCAATAAAACCTAGGTGACGATGATGAAGTCAGAAAAGATAATATACATGTGCAGTTTCTGACTCACAACTTCTGTGAAGGAAGGAATTCACAGGATCGTATCTGAAACCCAGACACAGAGTCACAGGCCAACCAGTCACTCTACATGCTCTGCTGAAGCCAGGCAATTACCACTTGAAGCTTGAGAGGATGTAAAAGTAATAGAAACAAATACCTTTATTAGTCACGGCCTTTGAACTGTGTACATTATTTTCCACAAATAAATATTCTGAGAGAGGGTTTTCATGATTCAGGCTTTCAAACAATCATTTAGCATACAATGGCTGGGTCATTTTTAACTGTAATAAGACTGAAGGCTAAATCAGTCTAGCAAGATCAGAGAACCGTGTCTGGCTGGGAAGGGGCTGAACACAGAGGGATGGAGGTGGTGGGCACCCCACAGGAGATGGGCCCCGAGTTGTGGAGTGAGTTGATGGACCAGCATCCAGGGGAGCATCACACAGGGGAGGGGGGTGATGAGCACCTGCCAGGCTTGGCAGTGGGGTGGGCCTGTGTGCGGGGCGTATGCACGCACTTGGTCACACACATGGGAGCCTGAAGTGGTGAGGTTCGAGAAAGGAGGTGAGGCCAGGAAGGTCTGAAGGGAAAAAGGACAGTTGGATGGAAGGAGGTGGCAGAGTCCAGCTTCCAACAGCCTGGCTTAGAGAGTTCTGAACATCTCCACTGTCAGAGAAACAGAACCAGTCGGGTAAACATATATCCATCTTCAGTGGGGCAGGGAAAGAGATGGTGAGCCTTGGGCAGGAGAGCAGAGCTGCCCAGCAGCCAAGAGAAGAAGGGATTTGGGGGCAGATAATGTTGGGGGATTCTTTATCACTAGCGCCACCTGGGAAGCCCATACCATAAGGTTGCATGCTGGCTAAGTTGCTTCAGTTGTGTCTGACTCCTTGCGACTACAGACTATGGCCCACCTATGGACTGTAGCCCACCAGGCTCCTCTGTCCATGGGATTCTCCAGGCAAGAATACTGCAGAGGGTTGCTGTGCCCTCCCTCCAGGGAATCTTCCCAACCCAGGGATCAAACCCAAGGCTCTTACGTCCCCTGCTTTGGGAGGCAGGTTCTTTACCACTAGCGTCACCTGGAAAGCCCCATACTATAAGGTTGGTGGTAGGGGAACAGGGCAAGCCTGACAAACCAGTCTTCCCAGTGATCTTCGGGTAAAGTTACCTAATGTCTACTATAAGTTCTAATAGGAATCTCTATTAGAGTATGAGCTACTAATAGATTAGTATTAATTAGAACATAAAATAGATATTCCTACTCTATCAAATATTGAGTATAAATAAAAAGAAAATATTAATCACTTAATAAATTAGCATCAGTCTATTAATAGACTACTAGACTCTTAGAAGTAGGTGGCACTAGTGGTGAGAACCTGCCTGCCAATTTAGGAGACACAAGAGACACAGCTTCAATCCCTGGGTCAGGAAGACCCTCTGAAGGAGCAAATGGCAAGCCACTCCAGTAGTCTTGCCTGGAAAATCCCAAGGACAGAAGAGCCTGGTGGGCTAGAGTCTACGGGGTCGCAAAGAGTTGGACAAAACTGAAGCGACTTAGCAGCAGCAGACTCTCTGAGGTCCTGGTTCTATGATAGAACTATTAACACCATCACCAGTGCCAGGGAGAATTCCACAGACCAGAGTCCACAGGGCTGTCAGACAATGAGAGCCACTGGAGCATGTGTGTGAACTAGGTGCCACGTGGAGACTTTTTCAGGCACTGTCTCATTTAATCCTTGGTTACTTAACTTCTAGCCTCCTCCTCCTCTCCCACCTGGAACTCAGATGAGCTCAGAAACCATCTACAGGGCTGTGATGAGGCTTAAAGGAGTTGCCAGGTGGGAGCGTGCCAGCAGGGAGAGCGCAGTGAGCGCCTGGTAAAAGTAACAGCAGGTGATGTGCTCCCCACGAACCTTCCCACCCCCGGACCACGTGGTGAGGAGGGAGCAGTGCAGGCAGGTGCTCCGGGTGTAGGAGGTCCCTCGACCTGACACCAGGAAGTGAGGGGGTCTGGCTTGTGGTGGGGGCAGGCATCCAGCTGGGAGGGGAGACCCCGGAGGAGTACTGGATGGGTGGGAAGCTGGACCAAGACCCAGCTTTGATGGTTTCAGCTCAGGTGTGCTCATCTTCCGAGAGCTACACTGGGCAAGGGTGAGGGTAGATTTCATGACAAGTAAGACCCAGGTCCACGAATGGGTGACATGGATGCCCCCATTCAAGTCCAAGCCCACTGTGTGCTGGGGCCAGGAGGAGAGGCCGAGACTCATGGGTTAGAGTCTAGGCACACCCAAGACTCTGTATTCTACTCTCAAGACCCGGGAGATGGGTATGATGACATGGACATTATGCTCAGAGAAAAACAATTTGGATGGGGCTATACGGCGGTTTGATCCTTTAATGAGAATAACAGGACTGAGGTCTGGCCTTCTGCGTGGAGCTGTGACCTGAGGGTGGCCTGGAGGGTCAGGTCCCCTGAGCAGTCGAGATAACTTCCGATTCTCTCTGGACAAACCCATGGGGCATCAGGACACATCACCCCAACCCTGGAGGGGGGCACAGACAGAGAAGGTGCAGGTGAGCTCTGTGTGCATGGTTCGGGAGGCTGTGTGTGCCCCTGCTCATGTCTGCCTCTCCCCTTCTGGTGTGCGCACACGTCTCTCCACCACACCTCTGCACGTGCACGCAGTGTGTGGACATGTGTGTCCTGTGCCAACTCCCTTCTCCGTTGCTTGTCTTCCTCTCCCAGTCGGGGGTGCAGCCACCTGTCTCCCACTCCTGGTGTGTGTCTGTTCCTCTCCCCGCTCTGGGTGTCTGTCGCCTGCAGTGCACGTCTCTCCCGGGCTCTGGATGCCTGGGCGGGCGTCCAGCTTCTCCTGGGTGCGGAGGGGCCTCTCTGTCCCCATGCCCCAGTGTGGGTGTCTCCTTCACACCCTGCCGCGGGTGTGACTCCCCCACCTCCTGTGTGGGTCTCCTTCTGTCCCCACGAGTGACCCATGCCATCCTGGTCTGTACCCCACCATTTCTGGGTGTCTGTCTCTGTCCCCCACACCTGTCTTCTGGACATGTGTCACTATGTCACCCACCCCCACCCCGTGGGAGCGTGTATCTCTCTCTGGCCTGAGCCGGGTGCGCTCTCATCCCTCTGCCTCTCCCCTGCTGTCTGTCTGTAGAACTACAGACGATAGTAGGGTATGTGTAGACACACACCCAGGGTACGTGTCTCCCCTGGCCCGCTGTGGGGGTCTGTCTCCCTGGGACTCTGGGTTCCCCCGGTTCCGGGTGTGTATGTACATTCTCCCCAAGCCTGTCATCTGTGCCAGTCCTTCTCTGGGGTGCGTGTGCTTGTCTCTGCAGCCTGGCTACAAGGCTGGCCTGCTGGCGGCGGGCAGCCGTCTGTCTGCACACGATAGGAGGGCCCAGGCATGAGGCGGGGGGGGCGGGGCGCCCAAAGGGGAGATGGCTGCTTACCGTCTCCTGCCTCCCACCCAGCTGAGTCTGGCAGGATCCCTGGCCTATGGCGGGCCCTCTATCAATCTGCGAACTGAACAGGAGACAATTGTCCTGTACAAGGATGTGGACGTGGAGATGGCTGAGGCCTGGAGTCCCGGGTGGGCAGGAGACTTGAGGCCGTCCCCACCAGGCTGCAGGGCAGGCCCTGGGCAGGGAGCTTCTCTGTGACCTGGGGAGAGGATGGAGGAAGGGGGCTCGGAGCAGGCCAGATGCTGGGGGTTCACGATGAGAGGACGGAGCAGAGGGGTGAGAAGGAGACCCAGGGAAGGGGGGCATCACGCCACTGCAGTCCCAGCTCTGAACCATGGGGTTGCTCCATAATGGTGAGGACCGGTCCCATCCTGAGTCTTCCCTCCCAGCCTCACCAACCAGTGTTCCGCTCACTCACCACGCCCTAGGCCCCAGTTCCAGGACAGCACCCAGTGGGCACTGCAGGACGAGGCCCTCATCATTCCCTTGTTCTTGGCTGGATGCACTCCCCGCCCCACTCCCCCAAAAAAAACTCCCTGCTCCAGGACCACTTGAATCCTCCTACTCCCCTTATGTTTCCACTTGGTTTGGTATCTCTACAACAGAAATCCTAAAACTTACAACCGAAATTCCAACTCAACGCAGAAAAGACAGTTTCCTGATCAGGGGCCTGAAAGAACAGTGGGGTCGTAAATAAGATGACTGAGGTCTGAGTTGCTAGTTATACAGATGCTGAGTCTGAGATGCCTGGTGGCTACATCCAAGCGGCCCTGAGAATGAAGGTCTGGAACTTGCTAGTGAGAATGGGCTTGGTGATGGAGATCTGAGCAGCAGTGGATCACCACTCCAAATCTGGGTCATATTAACATTTTTGTGACTCTAGTCTCATACCTGTAGGCTCAGTTCATTCTGGATTCTGAATGAACTTCGTTTTCCGAATACCCTCCATTGCTCAAGAACCTGCAGTGCCATCTACAGCGCAGACTGCAGGTTCCTCAGGCTGCGGGTGAGGTGGTTCACCGCAGGCCCCAGCACCCCGCTGCAGTTCCACCTGGCCCTGCTCCCAACCACGGCACCTCCTCCAGGCGGACTGGTCCTCTTGGAGACTGCTGACAACAAGCACACTTCTGCCTCCTCCTAAAGCCTGCTGAAACCATCCGCTGCATCGTACTGCTCTCCCTCCTTCTGTCTAGTCCCAGATCACACCTTGTGCAAAGCCCACCTCCAGAGCCACCTCTGCCTTCCCTTGAAGATCTAGCTTTTACTGTCCATCATTCACTTGGTATTTTAAAATATTCTGCTTGGTAGCATCTCTTTCATATATCAACCTATTATCTGAAAGGTACTTAAAAAAAAAAAAGACAAGGAAAAAGGAAAGGCCAACATCAGTACCCTAAGAGGGGCAGGAGCTACTGTCCCCACTTCTTGCTCTCATTTGGAGAAAGAATAAAGAAACTTAAAAAAAAAAAAAAAAAAAACAGATGGTCTGAGATGGGACTTAACATCAGGACAGCTAAGAGGTAGACAGGTATATGAGAAAAACATTGTTGCATGGAGACTGGACAAAGTCAAGAAATGGCCACCATCAAAGTTGGCGTGTGTCTCTAATTCCCTAAACTTGCGGAGATAAGCACATGCTAACAGGATCTGGAATTTGGAATTAACAGACATAGACTACCGTATGTAAGATGGGTAAACAGCAAGGACTGAGTGTACAGCACAGGGAACTATACTCAGTATCCTGTAATAACCTATAATGAACGAGAACTGGAAAGAGAATGTATATAACTGAATCACTTTGCTGCACACCTGAATCACTGAATCACAGTTAATCAACTAAATTTCAACCGGTTTTGTGCCCCCATGGACTGCAGCACGCAAGGCTTCCCTGTCCTTCACTATCTCCCGGAATTTGCTCAAATTCATGTCGACTAAGTCAGTGATGCCATCCAACCAACTCGTCCTCTGTCAGCCCCTTCTCTCTTTGCCCTCAATCTTTCCCAGCAAAAATTAAAAAAAGATTTTGAACTTGACTTGGAAGTTCGCAGTAGTTGGAATGACACCACATGTTGCATAACGTTTTTTCAATTCTCCTGAGTGGTAAAATCGTCAGTGACGTTTCTATGAAGGAAGCTTAACATCTGAAATTAACCAAACTAAACAGTATGTTCAATTATGATATATGATTACATTATTTACTGAACTAAAACTAGACAAACATTTAAAAAGAGATGTTCATTATTCTGATATCAGAAGGCTTTGTTATAAATGTGATTTGAAGCGAAGATTAGTAAAACTGTACCAATTTAAGGTCATTAAAAAGCAAAGTTTAGGCGTACATCTTTAAAAATCTCCTTTAACTTAGTAAATTCATAAAAAAATTTCCCCCTTATCTATAACTTTTAAAAATACCTAGACAAGCAGTACTTTCTAACTGGAGTTACTATCAACTTCATGACTGAAAATTTTAGCTTTAAGACAAATTGATTTTTAAAATAAATCCTCAATATGGAGATAATTCAGGTTTACTCTCTAGCAAATTAATGTATTGAGCTTCTATGACCTGTACAGTCTAGAGACTTGTTCATAAAAAGTAACATAATTTGTTTCTGAAGTCATTACTGTTCCTTGCATACATATTACGCTTGCACTTCCTATCTCACAAGACTGCAGTAAAAATTAAATGAGATAATATAGGTGAAAACAGAGATTGCTATCCAGGCGAACTACTTTATCACTGATGCAAAGTATTAATACTCAAAATATTTGGGGTGATATAATTTAAAAGTCATGTTGGCTAATGATTCAGGGAATAATTTAACCAATCAAATTTAGTTTCTTTTTCTTTTAAACAGAAACAGTCTCTTTTGTGCTCATTTTTGGTTTTGCTTTTACTAGGAAGAACTTTTAACTAAAACTTGGCTAAAACAAAAAACACCTTATAATATTTCTCAACTTTATAAAGGATCAAACCCTCTGCTTTCATATTTCACTATTTCAAGCTATTTTGAATAGCTTGTTTAGTGAAGTGACGGATGAAACAGATAAAGGTATTTGTCTTTTTAAAAATCCCCCAAATTTCATTTTTGGCAACTGAATACCATATTTCTAAATTGTGTAACCTTTAAAAGTCTAGATTTAGTACAGCCACTGAACACAGGGCAGAGTATATGAAAATATCTTTTAAATTTATTGTAATATGCATGTTCATTCTCCCGAAGTAGTTTTGGACACTATTGCTTCATAAAACACACACACACACACACACACACACAGAAAATTAGTGCAGACAGGACAGAGGCACTGCCATACACAGGGTGGCAGCACTGAGAGCAAATACGTGCAAACAGCAGAACACTTGGAAGGGCCAGTGCAGGCACACAAGTGTGCCTGAAACCTGATTATGAAAACACTTCTTAGACACACGGGCATTATGGTTTTAATTAAGAAATTCCTTTTAATTCTGGCAGAGGTATCATGCCTTTTAGAAAAGCTCTTATGAGTCAGCCCCTGAATATGATCAACTGCCCTTCTCTGAAAAGAAATTGCTTTCTCTTCCTCTTCCTGCACTGGCTGATGGTAGGTGAGATGAGTATGATGAAACTGAAGCACCACGTCAGGACCAACGCTTAAGCACACCGATTCGATCTCTAGTATGTATTTTTTGCTGTTTTTGCTTCCCATTTATTTAAACTAAATATCAAAACCAAAAGCAGTTCATCCATTTCTCCTATCTCCCACTCCTTGCGTCTGGTAACCACCAATCTGCTCTATGTATCTGTGAGCGTGGGTTTTTTAAAAATTAGTTTATTTATTAGATCCCACATAGAAGAGATCATATGGTGTGCACCTATCTCTGACTTATTTCACACAGACCTCTGAGGTCCATCCATTTTGTCATCAATGGCAAGATTTCATTCTCTTTTATGGATGAATTAATATATATCTCACGCATGCACATGTATGCCACATCTTCCTTATCCCTTCATTCACTGATGGACATTTAAATTGTTTCCATACCCTGCCAATCACAAATAATGCTGCAATGAACATGGGGATCCATATACCTTTTCAAGTCACTGTTTTTGTTTTCTTTGGATAAATACCCAGAAGTAGAATTGTTGGATCATACAATATTTCTATTTTTTATATTTTGAGGAAACTCTATACTGTTTTTTCTATAGCGGCTGCACCAGTTTACACCACCAACAGTTCACAAGGGTTCCCTTTTCTCCATATCCTCACCAACACTTGTTATTTCTAGCTTTTTTTTTTTTTTAAACAGCCATCCTAACAGCTGTGAGGTATTATCTCACTGTAGTTTTGATTTGCATTTCCCTAACGATTAATTATGTTGAGTGTCTTTTCATGAACCTGTTTGCCATCTGCATGTTTTCTTGGGAAAAATGTTTACTCAGATCTGTCCATTTTTAATTGGATTTTTTTTTCTTTGCTCTTGAGTTATATGACTTCCTTATATACTTTGAATATTAGTCCCTAATCAGATATATGATGTGCAAATATTTTCTCCCATTCAGTAGGTTGTCTATTAATTTTGTTGATGATTTCCTTTGCCACGGAGAAAGTTTTAGTTTGATGTAATGTCACTTTTTGATTTTTGCCTTTATTGCTTTTGCTTTTGATGTCAGATTAAAAATAATTATTGCCAAGACATGTGTCAAGGAGCTTATTGCCTATGTTTGCTTCTAGGAGTTTTATGTTTTCAGGTCTTATGTTCAAGTCTTTAATCCATTTTGAGTTAACTTTTGTGTATAGTTTAAGATTGTGGTCTAGTTCCATTCTCTTGCATATGGCTTCCAGTTTTCTCAACATGAATTATTGAAGAGACTGTCCTTTCCCCACTGTATACTCTTGGCTCCCTTGTCATGCATTAATTGACCGAAAATGCATAGGTTTATTTCTGAGTTCTCTATTCTGGCCCATTGATCTGTGTGTTTGTTTTTATTCTGATACCATACTATTCTCTTACTATAGCTTTGTATAGTTTGAAACTAAGGAAGTGTGAAGCCTCCAACTTGGTTTTCTTTCACAAGATTCCTTTGGGTACTCCAAGTCTTTTATCGTTTCATATAAATTTTAAGATTGTTTGTTCTCTTTCTCTGAGAAATGCCTTTGGAATTTTGATAGTGATTGCAATGAATCTGTAGGTTGCTTTGGGAAATATGGACATTTAAACAACGTTAACTCTTCTAATCCATGAGCACAGGATATCTTTCAATTTATTTGTGACTTCTTTAATTTCTTTCATGAATGTCTTAACAATTTTCAGAATACGGTCTTCAACAATTTTAAGTGGGATGGTTTCCTTAATTTCTCTTTTGGATAGTTTATTATTAACATATAGAAATGTAACGTATAGATTTTTTTATATTGATTTTGTATCTTGCAACTTTACTGAATTCATTTACTAGTTCTAACAGGTGTTTTTTTGGGGGGGGGTCAGGGGAGTCTTTAGGGTTTTCTATATAAAGTATCATGCCATCTGCAAATAGTGACAATTTCATTTCTTCCTTTCCCGTTTGGATGTCTTCTATTTCTTTTTGTTGCCTAACTGGGCTGGCCAGGACTTCCAATACTGTGTTGAATAAAAGTGGTCAAAGTAGGTATCTCTCTTTCCTCCTGACTATCAAGGAAAAGGTTCTCACCTTTGAGTGAGAAAAGATTCTCATCACTGAGTATGATGTTAGCTCTGAGCTTCCCCATACGGTCATAACTATGTTCAGGTACATTCCCTCTTTACTTGATTTGTTGAAAGTTTTCTTTTTATCATAAATATTAAATCTTGTTAAATGCCTATTCTATATCTATTGAAATGATCATATAATTTTTATCCTTCAATCTGTTAATGTGACATATCACACTGATTTGTGGATGTTGAACCATCCTTGCATCCCTGGAATAAATACCATTTAATCATGGTGTACAGTCCTTTTAATGTATTATTGAATTCGGTTGGCTAATGCTTTTTTGAGCATTTTTGCATCTATGTTCATGAAAGAGGCATGCCTACTTATTCAGTTGCTCAGTTGTGTCTGACTCTTTTGTGACCCCATGTACTGTAGCCCACCAGGCTCCTCTCTCCATGGAATTTTCCAGGCAAGAATACTGGAGTGGGTTGCTGTTTCCTACTCCAGGGGATCTTCCCAACCCAGGGATCAAACACATGTCTCCTGAGTCTCCCACATCGGTAGGTGGATTCTCTACCGCTGAGCCACCTGGGAAGCCCATTCATCAAAGATACTGGCCTATGAGGTTCTTTACTTGCGGCATCCTGTCTGGTTCTGGTATCAGGGTAATGCTGGCCTTGTAAAATAAGTTTGGAAGAGTTCCCTCCTCTTCTATTTTTTGGAAGAGTTTGAGAAGGATTGAAATTGCAAGCATACCTCAAAGATATTGCAGGATTGGTTCCAGACCACTGCAATATAGCAAATATTGCAAAAAGCAAGTCATATGATTTTTTTTTGTTTTCCCAGTACATATAAAATTTACGTTCACACTATCCTGTAGTCTATTAAGTGTGCAACAGAATGTCTTAAAAAACAATGTAATTAAAAAATACTTTATTGCTAAACAATACTGATCATTATCTAAGCCTTCAATGAGTTGTAATTTTTTTTGCAATAGTAACATCAAAGATCATTGATGACAGATCACCGTAACAAATACAGTAATGATGAAAAAGTTTGAAATATTCTGAGAACTACCAAAATGTGACACGGAAGTGAACACAATGCTGTTGGAAAAAATGGCAACAACAGACTTGCCTGATTCAGGATTGTCACAAACCTTTAATTTGTGAGAAACACAATACCTATAGAGCGCAACAAGATGAGGCATGCCTGTAAGTCTTTAATGTTTGGTAGCATTCACCAGTGAAGGCATCTGGTTGATCCCAGACTTTTGATTGTTGGGAAGTCTTGATTACTGATTCAATCTCCTTACCAGTAACTCATTTGTTCCGATCTTCTATTTTGTCATGATTCGGTCTTGGTAGGTTGCTATGTTTCTAGAAATTTGTCCATTTTTAGGTTGCCAATTTGTCAGTGTGTAGCTGCTCATAGCTGTCTCTTAGGATGCTTTGTATTTTTGTGGTATTAGCTGTACTATCTCTTTCATTTCTTATTTTATTTTAGTCCTCTTTTTTGGAGGGATGAGTCTAGCTTAAGGTTGTCAATTTATTTACCTTTTCAAAGAACCAGCTTCACTGATTTTTTCTATCATCTTTTTAGTCTCTATTTCACTTTTTTCTCTAATCTTTCATGTTTCCTTCCTTTCTTTTTCTAGTTCCTTGAGCTCTTTTTCTAGTTCCTAAAATATCTCTAAAAGTTAGGTTGTTTCTTTGAACATGAAGATATAACATCTATGAATATTCATGTACCCAACATAGGAGCCCCTAAATATATAAGGCAAACACAGGGAGAAATACACAGCAATACAATAATAGAACAGAACTTTAAAACCCAACTTACACCAATGGTTAGATAATCCAGAAAGAAAATAAGGAAATATCAGCCTTAAATGACACATTAGATCAGGTACACTTAATGCATATTTGCAGAACATTCTACCCAAAAGCAACAGAATACACATTCTTCTCAAGTGCACATGAAGCATTTTTCCAAGACAGACCATATGTTAGGTCACAAAACAAGTCCCAGTAAATTTAAGAGAACTGAAATCACATCAAGTATCTTTCCTGAACCACAAAGGTATGAAACTAGCAGACAATTACATGAAGAAAACCAGAAAACTTCCAAACATGTGGAGATAAAACAAAATGCTACTGAACAACCACAGGGTCAAAGAAGACATCCAAAGAGAAATTAAAAAACAAAAACCCTTGAGATAAATGAAAATGAAAATGGAACATACCAAAATTGATGGGATGCAGCAAAAGCAGTTCTGAGAGGTAAGTTCATAGCGATAAAGCCTAACTCCAGAAAGAAGAAAAGCTTCTAGCATATATTTAAAAAGATAACCTTTTAGCTATGATTAAGAGTATTTCATGATAGGAACTTCTTTTAAGAATAACATGATCTAGGGAACAGAAATTCTTATTAAATAGAAGCAGCTAAAGTTTTAAAATAACTATCTTAAATAGATTATAATGTCCAAAAAAAAGGGGTTTTAAGGAAAACACTGTTACACTAATAAAAAAAATAAAAAAGCCTAAAATATCCCTAAAGTATCAAATGCTTTAATGAGTAAAATTTCAAATGCAATGAATATGCAACTGATAAGAGATATAAGCAACACTAAACCATTCATCTCCACTTTTCTTTGAAAAATAAGTATAATAATTGAATGTTATAATTATTGAAATAATTTTGCCCACATATTTAAAAAATACATTTTCATTACTATCAAAGGATAGATGTTTAGGAACGTCTGTAAACTACCAGACTTTCACATGTGTTCACTTTTACTCACAAACTTTTGAGGCATACAGAAACAGATTCGGGTACAATAACAACTTTCAATTAAAATTCCCTATATTTCAGCAGTACATCAAATTATCTAGTTAAATATTTAAAACCATCATTCTATGTCTAATTAAAACAATTACTTGATAGTTTATTTTCATTTTGATTTGGGTAAGTGATTATGATAATATATTTTACCTGTAATATCTTTTAAGATGTGATGTCCACCAAATTATAACTAAGGGATACCTGTCTTATTCAGTTTTCTTATAAGAAAGCTAAAGCAACTTATATTAAAAGCTAAACCTGATATGTGTACTCTACACAGGGCATAGTTAAATTAGTTATTTATTGCATGACAGTAGCTCTGAGAATGCTCAAACTTTATGAAGCAGAAAAAGAAAACTATAAAATATCACTAACTGCTGTTAGAGGTATGCCTTATACCCATGGGCAGTTTGTTTGAGCCATTTTAAACTATTCCAAATAAGAACTACTAAGACTGCTTCTACCACTCATAGTATAATTAACTTTTTATTATATATCTAGTTCTATTTTACTGCTGAGACACTGTGTATTTGAATAGTAATTTTAGGCAAAATTCTATTAATATTAGAAGAGGAATATAATTGACATTGAAAACTTACCCAATTAAATTACTTTAGACAATAACAAATGAGAAAAACACATGAAAAATATTTTCTCAGTTTTATTCAGAAAACAATTTTAGAAGAAGGGGAGCAAATTCACGTTTGAGATATAGTTTATAATCAGATATGATAATCATATTAACATTTACATTTAAGGTTATAATAGATCTTATCTAAACATATAAAGTGACAACTCTCCCATAAACTGCAAATTTAGAGCAAATTTAGTTTTAAAGTAAAGGAGCTAGTTTCTCTTCCTTGGAATGGAACAGTTAAAGAAATTAAATTTAGGAAATGCACATAATAGTTTTAAAAAGGTAATGTACCCTTATATAAAATAGTATTTTCATTTCATTGTCTAAAGTTGATAAAAATAAGACCTATTAGTGTAACTGTTTTAGAATATGATGAAAACTGATGTGGGCTCTATGTAATTCCAGCATTAAGGCAATACAAGGAAATAAAATCAAGTTATTGAGAAAATCTACTAGTCTAAAATTCAACTGATGCCATTTTGAACCTGCACATTTGAACTACCTCAAACTTTCAGGTTCAATTTCTTAAAATTCTTCTGATTAAGAACAATTCAGTCAACTTTTTACTAAAATATCTTCAAGTAGAAAAAAACTGATTAAAACATTTTTCTAATTCTGCCTATTAGTCAAAGGGACTAAATTCCTCATTCTCCGACTTCTAGCTGAACAGTCTCCAAAAATATATCTCAAAACTCAACGCTCTAATGTCAAACTATTGATTTAAAAGATAAAATTTTTCAAAAAATCAGATGGCAGCCTTGTAGTTGTAGCATTTCATCTGACAATTAACATTTCCATATTCAGAAATAAAAGATAGGATACCATAAATAATCAATAAACAATGTGCAATTCCAACATTGGTTTGACACAATAACTCAAATATTTAATATCTGAAAGCCTAAAATGAGTCTCTGATTCTCAAAAAAAGGTAGGGCTCAAGGCTCTGCAATAACAGATAACCACAGTCTGCTGAGACCCTTGAAGAAACGATGCCTCCTTTACCCTCAAAATATTTTCTAATATTAAAAGAAAATTCCACTCTTGAACACAATACTGTAATAGATCTAGATTCTCCTTCAGAAAATCAATTGCTAATTAATAAATGGGGAAGAAAATTTCTTTAACTGTCAGCTTACCCCTAAAAACACTTCAGAAGTCAAAAAGTTTGTGAGTGTTCTTATCTTTACCTTGTGAAAAGCTTTTAAAATGTTACTGAGTCTGGAAGAAATGACTTAAATTGTCCTAAAAAAAAGTCCACAAAGTACACTGTTCTTAAACCAAGGTTTTAAATTTTATTTCATTAACTTAATGGGAAGTTTTAAAGTTTCTGATGAAGAATTAAGAAAATAATTTTCAACAGTTTCTAAAATTTTTCAGAACACTTCACTTAGGTACACATTTGAAATAATCTTTACTCTTTTAAAAAAATAACAAAAAATCATTTTTCCTTATTTAAAAATAGAGTATTCCAAATAATCTCTACACATTATTCTTAGAGTTTAATTTAGTTTACTACAAGTCTAAAGATATGGAGGAAAAATTGGGGAGGAATCTATTTTTAAAAGGTTACCATAAACCAGCAATTTGTATTAAAAATACTCTCTTACAGATTTCCCCAGTTATCACTCTCATTTTGGGGGAGTAAATTTACTATTATTTGCTTTATAGTTAGTTATTCTGTATTCACAGAAGTCAAAATTTTAAATTTACCACGATTACATCTGATATTCTCATATACCTAGTTCTTTCCCCATTAATTTTGGACATTTCCCCATTAAATTTGGACACTTAGGTTCTTATAATACACTTTTCCTTACAATTTTTTTTTAAGAAAAAAAAAACATCTAAAAGAACATTTTTGCTTTCTAACACATTCAATATTTCTAGGTTTTCTATGTATTTAGATTAGGAAAAAGTTTTCACTTAAAAAAAACACAGGGAAACACTTCAAGCAAATTGCTCCTCCTATTAACCTAGGATACAACTGCCTAAATTCATTCCTTCTACATAGGCATACCCATTTCTTGGGTTGCCATCTCAAATTCCCCCCCCACACTGTGGTTAGTTTTAATGCCATGTCCCTGCAGTAACTCTGTTTACAAGACATCCAGGGACTTTTCAATACCAACAATTTTAATGCAGTATCACGCCACTTCACTTTTTAAAAATGAGATATTGTTTTCTAAAACTGGGATTTTGTTCTCTGATAAGCATTTAAAAAAAAAAAGAACAAAAACCTTAACACTTGAACAACACACACCAGTGCACACACAAAATCAGAAAGCAAAAATACCAAAGCACCCTTGGTAGTTCCTCATCACCATATCCTTGTCAATACCACCCTGGAGGGAGGAGGCAGAGACAGGTGGACACCCAGGGTAGAATGTAAGCTACTGGGCACTAGGCCAAGCGACTCAAAACTAAAAATCAAATTATGCCCCTGCAATAACGGCTACTAGGCTTTCATACATGAGTATTTCTCACAACTCCAAATGTTAATAACTACACATCAATACTTCCAGAAAATGTTACAATGTAAAATTGTGCATTTAATTTCTCAAATTAAATTTGCTAATGAGATATAAAAGTTGCCCTGTTATAAAAGAAATGTAACACAGTAGATGTCAGGTTCAGGCTTTTTCAAAAAAAGAAAAAAATTAGGTACTGAAATACACACAAAAGTAAAAATTAGTTACCTCCAAGTGGTCTTATTATAAAATGGAAAAGACTTCCCCTGCATGAATTCTAAAATCATAGTTAACTTTCAGTTCATCAATTCACTGTACCCTGCCCTCACATTTAACTTATTTGTAAATACTTTTCCAAGGCTACCTAAACACTTACTAATTGGTTAAATATGCTGCCTACATTAATTCCTGTTACAATTAAAGAAATTAAGGGTCAATTTTTGCTCCTCTGCAGTGTCTGATATATTTTCAAAGTATTTGATGTTTCAGATAAGGTGTTCATCAGGTTTTTAAAACAGTTAAAAAATGGCTCAAGGGACAACTGTTAGCCTTTTTACCTTGAACACATTCACTATCCTGGACTTTGTTGAACACATTCAGTTGTTCTTGCCTTCTTCTGAAACTCTTCCTTTACTCAAATAACTTATCTAAAGAATCTAAGATGTTATCAATATAAAGAGGAAAATTTCTATTTATTTCCTATACATTTGGAAACACATCAAAAAGAACAAGTATTCCAGATTGTGTAAGTAAAGTTACTCAGTAAAACTTTTTTCTTGGGTGTGTGTCTGTGTGTATATATGTGTAACAGGTAACTTTTCAGACATTAATTTTCCAAAGAACAAGATTCTAAATAAAAAACATTAAAACATTCCTGGAAGGAACCAATATTTTGATTACACAGCTCAAGGGGCAAATGATTATCAAAACAAATCTTCAAAGACAGCTATAGATACACGTTTTAGTTCTCAAGCTTTTCAAATCTCAAAGACAGCAGCATTATATTTCATTCAGCAAATAACAATTTAATCCTTAGAAAGGAAAATTTCCAGAATACCAAACCAAAATGTATATAGTGACAACCAGTATTATATTAAAAACAAAGGAAAAAAAAGAACACCTTTGGATGATTTTAAAACACCAAGAGTACACTTACAACTTTGAAAATATACTGATAAAAACATATTCACTAATTTATTTAGCTATAAGATGTCTGTTTATTAAAATATTTAGATTGTAATAAATATGCAGATGTTGAATTTTATCAGAATTAGCCCATATTTATAAATCATCTTCCACAGCAGCTAAATTCCTTATAGAATGTCCAATAGCAAAATTAGACATATAAATTTCAAATAAGCATCTCCAGCTATGAGGCTTCTCTAATTCTACCTGAAATAAAGATTATGAGTATACAACAGCCTTAACTTATTTCTGTTAATTGGTACAATTTAACAGAAGCTTCAGGAAAAGGATGTTCAACAGGTAGTATTTCTTAGGCATTACAAAAGCTCAGTACAATCAAATTCAAATGAGTAATTATGCTATGTCCCAGCTAAGTAAGACTCTCCAAGGAATTACAGGTTTTATACTTGTGTGCTCTGAGTGTATTTTCTGATTCAGACAAGTAGCCAGGTGTGTAAAACCCAAACATGAAGAAGGTTTCATACCACCTTTTGTGATATAGAAAAAAAAAAAAATCACAATACCAGCACTTTTATTTAGGATGACAATAAATTAATCATAATGTGAAGTGTCCAAGCAAACTGAATAACTCCATGGTCACATGTAACTGGAAGAAATACTTCTCCTTCACATTTACAGAAACTGAATTTATTGATGTTAGTAACGGGTTTGTCAAAGTGGCAACTATTCAAGATCTAAAAGTCTCACTTATTTTAAATCCATACTGAATTTGACTACTTATAGTCAATGTAACTTCCTCCAGCCAAACTACAATCAACATGTAAGATAAATTTCAAAGGTTTTATAAGTATTAATGGCACCATGAAATCTCTGCGAAGATTATTTGGGGGGGGGGAGTTTCCCTTCTCCACTGACAGTTTAATCACTTTCCAATCAATTTTGATTTAACAGTGGTTCATGGGATTAATTTTTTTAATGAGTTCTTAGAAAGTTGCAATTGCTTCCAAAATCAGAAACCACACTACACTGATGTAACTGCTACTATGGAGGTCTTTACAGAAAGGTGCAGGTAAGAGTTCAGATGTGAACACAGGTTAACGTACACCAGACTTCAAAATAATAATTTGTACAGTATGGCCAGAAAAAATATTCTATATAATAAGTCTAAAAATCCAGTCCTTATATTAATCCATTTCTATAAATCATAAAAACAAAGGAAAATAGGCATCTATTCCAGAAACTTCATATACCTGTGGAAAACGGAACATAAGTAAATTCTATTCAAGGTGAACCTTAATGTCCAACAGAGTACAGCACACAACTTACATATTTTCAATTTTGAAAATATTGTGAAAATCTAAGCCATCAGAGTCAACAGTAGTTTATGATCAGTAAACATTTCCTGTTAAATAACACAAATAAATTCAACTTAAAAGATGCAAACCGGTAGGTCACAGGACTTTAAAACCTTTTCATTTCAGAGGCACAGAGTTACTGCACATGTATAGGATGGGGCTTTAAAATGGGTATGTGTAAACTTTTCCATGGTGTTGGTGTATGTGCTTTTTTTTTTCCCTTAAAGAAATGCCTACTGCTTACAGAGTAAAAGAATCTCCACCACTCTGTCTGCAGTTTTCAACCAGAAGTCCTCAGTGTACCTTAAGCCAAATTGAATATTAGGTATTTTACAGCTTTTACAAAATGGCTGTAAAATCATGTTATGGGCATACACAGCTCTTTGATCTCACTGCACAGAATTCATAACTGTTCAATAATGCTATACCATTACACCACACACCTTAAACTATTTTCATTTTTCCACAATTCCTTCCAAAATCAGCTTCCAGAGCACAGCAATGTAACATGCAAAGTTCCTGGGAGGGCTTGTTACACAAAAGAACAGCTTGGAAACAAACTGATCTACACAATATCCATCTTCTGTTGAGCCTGCTTTAGCCCTCCTTTCCCTCCATCACTGCTAAAGGTGGGTGCGTTTGAGTCATGGAAAGAGGAGGCTCTTCCATCACCACACCCTCCCAGCACCTCTGCTGCTGGTCCTCACGCAGGGCTTCTGTGTAGGTGATGAAAAATCGTAAGAAAAGAGAAGCTGTCCCTTTAAAATGCCCTGCTCTGTCCCACATCCCACGTGGAAACCAACATCAGCAGCACTTTCCCATTAACTTCACTGTGATGCAAAAGGCACCATCCTTTTCTATACATAAAACCAGAAAACCTCGGCTGGACATTCTATCCTGAGGATGAGCAGGTGAAGCAAACGTGTCAGGAGGCGAGTAGCTCAGTAACTCCGCACCCCACCCCAAAAGGTGCTCCAGTCTTGCACACCAGCCTCTGTGTGCACCACCACCTCTCTACCCCTCCTCTGTAGAGCCTAGTTTAAAGAAAGGAGGGAGCCACCAACAAAACCTGAAGCATAAATGCGACGAAAATGCAATTCAAAGCCGAAAGGGTTTATTCTTCCAATCACACATATTAACTCTATTAAGAAAATGGCATCACTTTTTTTTTTCCACCGGGGGGGGAGAAAAAAAAACCCGCAACGATCATTAAAACAGAGTTATAAAATAGCAAATATAGTGTTTATCTTATGTCAGATCAGCCCACATTACCAATAAGTTTAGCAGTTTCTGCACTACCACCTCCCCCCCCCTCCCCCTCCTTCTCGAGCATCGGATTTTCACGTTTTCTCATTGTCGGTTGAGTTATAAAAGGCTTTTGCCCTTCGAAAGTTTTGAAAAAATAAATAAATATTAACTCCTTGGTCCCTGCAAAGTCAAAATGGACTTCAGGGGAAAGGCGGTTCATCCTTTTACCTTGAGCGAGAAAAGGGGGAGCATCCCGGATTTTTTGGGATTTTTTTGCGATTTTTAAAAAATTTTTATTTGGTTATATGCCTGAGTTCTCCCTCCATTTTGGTTGTTTATGATACTGACAACAAGCTGTCCCTGGTCTGTGCAGATCTCCTGCTTTCATTTAGCACCCCCCTCCCCCCCGCAGCCACACACCCGGGGCTCACACCTCCTCGCAGACCCCGCACCCCGACCCCGACTCGCCCACCTGAGGAAAGGGCGAAAACAAATGCATTTCTCCAAAAAAGAAAAACCTCTTTTGAAAAAAGGGGCAAAGTTCCCCCCAAGTCACTCCAAGTGCCCCCCAAATATTGCCGACTGCGGGTTTCCGCCAGGCCCTTTGGGGACCCACCTTCCCCCGGGATGTTTTGGTAGAAAATGCGGAGAGTTTACTCTCAAAACCGAATTTATATTAATTTTTCCCTTATTTTTCGGGTCTCTAATGTCTTCCGCTCTCGCTGCTGCCGCTGCCGCTGTCACAATATTCGCAGCACCAGAGAGGAGGCGGAGGAGGAGGAAAACTTTTCAAACTTTCCAGACCCTGAATAAAGGGGTTTTTTTTTTTCCCACCGACCTCACCTTCGGGTCTCCAGCCGCATCGCCCCCTGCCCTGTCAGAAGCGACTTCGGGAGTCCCCGCACCCCCGCCCGATTATTTTTATTTTATTTTTTATTATTATTTTTCTCTCTGGGGTCCTGAGCAGGGGCTGAGAGCAGCACAAACTTTTTCCTCCTCCTTTCGCCGCCGCGGCTCCTCTGCCCCCTCAGCGAGTCCCATAATTTAAATAACCCTGATATTTCTCCCGCTAAACGCCTCTCCGCCGCCCCGGACCCCGGGAGAACTCACCGCGGGGCTTTAACATCCTCCCTCCGGCCCGTCCGCCGCCTTTACACCGCCCGCGGAATTTCTAATAATTTTTTTCTCATATTTCGGGCTGGACGCGGCGGGCCTGGAAATTGTTTCCTTA
>NW_011494680.1:9650424-9661035 GCF_000754665.1 Bison bison bison
GGCACTGGCGCTCTCCCAGGCCCCCGCCCCTCCGCCTTGCCCTCCGCCGCGGCTGCAGAGCTGCGGGAAGAGACTGGCGCGTCCCGGCCGCCGCGGGACCCGCAGTCGCGTCTCCGGCGTGAAGCCGCCTCCACCAGGCCTCGCCTAAGCGCGGGCCTCTTGCCGTTGCGCTTCCTCGTGGCAACGCGGGTCTCCTCGGGCCGGGGGCGAGGGAGGTGCCCCCTGCCTGGGCACCCCCAGCCCTTCCTTCACCCTTACTTCTCAGCCTTTGGAGCGTAATCGCCCTCCCAACCCCCTGCCCGCGCCCCCAGTTCCCTGCGTTTTCTTCGCCCCCTGCCTTCTTGGGTGCCGTCGAAAGTGAGAGCAAGGTGTGTTCACCTGCGCCCACCGCTCACGAGGTTGGACGGGCAGCTGTCGGGAGGCCGCGGGCCTAGGGCTCGCCTCGCTCCGGGATCTCCTCTCGCCTTCCCCGCCCCCTCCGCAAGGCCACCCCGACTTCCTGATCCGCCGCTTGCTCCTAGACATATGTTGAAGGCTCGAATGCCTCGCGGGACGCGTTGCGGATTCCCGACGGCTGCTCCTGCGGTGGGGAGGCCCGCAGCCCTGCCTGGGCTCGGATAGCCTGGAGCGCGGGCGGTGGCGGCGGCAGGGGGCCTTGGACGGGTCAGGAGCTTGCAAAGCTCCCTTGCAAAGCTGCTCCGAGTGGGGACGTGGAACCACTGGATGGAAAGTCGAGAAATACTTTTTAAAGCATTTTGCCCTTTGCAGAAAGAGTTGAGCGCTCTTCCTCAAACGTGCTGTGCTTTTTTGCGCCCCCTCCCTCAAATCGTTGGTTTCTCTCCCACTATCCTCTGCGGACAGAGCTTAGGCACGTTTGTTTGTTACCTTTGGAGAGCAAGTAGATAAGGCCTCCCTAGCGGAACACCCGCTTTCAGCTCGGGTCCTCACTGTAAACTGACATTTCCTCTTCATTTCCAGTTATTACATGTGGATTCGTGCAGAGCAGGTGACAGTCGGAAATCCAAACTTAGATTGACTGGTATTTAGAACCCGGAAGGGAAAGGAAAGGAAAGGTGAATATACTCCTACAGCAAACTTGATTCAGTATATGTGATGTTACCTAGGTGGTGTGGTTTTTAAAGAATTTCTAACCGACGATGGTGATAAAAAGTAGAACACTTTCACGGAAGGGGGGCAACCTGAGTTCAGTCTGCGTCAGATCATTGTTGAGATTACATCCAAGGAGTGTGAACAGTGGAGCAGAGCTCTGTGCTCAGAACACAGGACACATGCAGACAAGAAAACCGTGAGTTCATTTTGTGGCCTCTGTGCGGGAGAGGAAGAAGCTTCTAGGTACAGTTGAACAGCATCTTGAAATTTTCTTCCTGTCAAGAGATTTCTGTTAGCTAGGTGTACTCATGTATTGGTCAATGAAGATCATAAAATAGAAGGATTGCTTACTGAAAGGACCCGGAATGATTAGACTTTTTTCTATCCTTCTTTGCAAAGGTTATCCCCTTTAGCTTGGACATACTGAGCTTGTAAAAGAGAAAGGGAACTAGTTGACTCATGATCCTAGAATACCTCCACTTTTCAGGAGCTTATGGGAGTCTGATTGTTTTTCCTGAATGTACTTTTATTTCTTTTAACATGGCTCATATTTTTTGATGGTCCCATCTTGGGGAGGGAAAGTAGAAACCACTTTGTGCAAAAGTTCAGAGCTCTGTCTAGTTATAACTGACTCAGTTTTTTATTCATTGGTGTTTCAGGTAGGTAATCCTACATTATTTGCTGTCTTCTTTGATCTTTAGGTAAAAGACAGTTAAGCTAGAGCAGGATTCAGGAGTAAGTTCCATAAAGTTAGCGCAGAGCATTTAAAAATATTTGTGGGTGGCTCGTTGATAATATGCCAACGTGTTGAAATAAAGAATTGCGTTTAATTAACAAGTAATTTGAGTTTTTTAAAAAAAATTCTCTTTTAGTTCATTTCTATGATGGTGTCTTTGAAGATAACAGGCATACCAATTTCAGTTAGATTCATTAGAGAGGGCATTTGTCCTGGGAGTATGGGTGACGTACTTGTTATAAGAGTATATGATTTGACTTGGAATCCCTAATTGGCTCTTAAGAACTGTGATCATCTTTAATTGATAAAGGCTCCTCCAAGCTGTATGCCTATAGGGCTTTAGCCAGAAGATGAATGTGCCGCAGTGGTGTTCCCTCACTTCCTTTATCCCTGGAAGTATCAGTTAAATAGAAGATGCTTTTGGGAAGTTAAATTTCAGATTTCTTTTTTTTTAAACTTTTCAAAATGTCCACTGAGCAATAACTTTGGTGTGTGGTTTTTTTTTTTTTTTTTTTTGGTACATTGGTCAACACAGGACAGGCCACAGAGTAGACATTCAGATACTTTAGTTGACTTGCTAAAGTTGGGTTGTACTAAATTATTCCACCCTTATTTTGTGTGCTAATCAGTGTATAATAAGGAAGTAATCATTAGAGTGCATGCTGTATTTTTGTCTTGTTAATACATTTAATTGCTTAGTCTATAGATATTGTTGTCTTTTAGTCCCTGAAAGTCAGTCTGACTCTGCGACCTCATAGACTATAATCTGCCAGGCTCCTCTGTCCATGGAATTCTCCAGGCAAGAATACTGGAGTGGGTTGCCAGTACCACCTCCAGGGGATCTTCCCAGCCCAGGGATAGAACTCTCGTCTGCTGCATTGGCAGGCGGATTCTTCACCGCTTTAGAAATAGGAGTAAACTAAAACTGAATTTTAGCAGAACTGTATTTTTCTCTGAACATTGTAGTTAGATTTCAGTAGAGGCACTTAAACAGTTTAAACAAGGTGTTTGTGCTGAGGCATGAGTCAGTGTAGAGGAGAATCACATCCAAGTCTTCATTCTGAAAATACGGAGAGCACTTGAGTTCCTCACTAGAAAATCTTTAGGCCAGAGTTAACTTTTCAGGTACTGTACTTGTGGAGTTGATGAGGCTTAACTGACTCCTGCATCATCCCCCGTCCCCCGTGTTCCCCTTCCCAACCTCTGCCTGCAGGGAGAAGACACTTAGGATGCCCATGGTGACACGGAGGCTGAGGGATCCTGACGTAAACCCTTGCTTGTCGGTAAGCTGGTTGGCTTTGAATTGTCACAAGTATTACGTTGGAAAAAGAAGCATCTTCTGATTTTGTGGGCATCAGTTTTCTTCAATTCTTGAATAAAGTTATTCCTGTACAAGAAACATTCATGGCCTGTGTATCCTTATTTCACCAGAGCATTTTTAGATATTCATCATTTAGCTGACAAAGACTCATCTCTTTTAAGTTTCCCTAATTGGTAGAGCATACAAGATTTTAGTTGTCACTCTTAACCCTAGACAAGCATGTGCAACACTGAGGAAATTCTTGAGTCCGAACTTGCAAAGTTGGAAAAAGTAGGTATTTTTAAATGGTTACTGAAATTTGTTTTGATAACAATGATTTCATCATGTCCCTGAGACCACCTCGCTGAGAGTGAAGGGCTGATAACTGAATTAGAGTATTTAAAGCCTGAAGGTTTTCACAAGGGTATCATGTAAACAAAATGTTTTGTTGTTATAATAAGCTTTTGTGGCATTTATTTGGTACAATTAGCAGTTCTTGTGGCATTGTCATCCTTCAATAAGGCAGCCATCGGACTGGTGCTATGAAAATTGTATTTCCTGACTCATATGCATTTTCCAAATATACACACTTGTTAAATATTTGGCGTGGAGTATTGGCTTTGTTCTCTACTTGAAATCTGTTTTCAGCAGCTTTCCTAAGTTGCTTTAGATGAACCAAGTTTCTCAGATCTGTGAAGCAAATTACTTGCCCTTAATTTAAAGTTTTCCTTCAGATGACTTCTCAGAATCATGCCTTTTACTCTGAAGTTTGTTGTCCAGTCTGCTTCCAGTTCAGACAGCTAAACTTTAATTCCCAAATGGCAGCTACCCTCCTTTGAACTTGTAGCCCTGTGTAGCTTACTTCAGTTTTGAAGTGATATTAATGATACCTATTAAAATTACTGACATAATAGTGTATTTACTTGCGTAATGGAGTGAATGATAGCCAAACATACGTTGAGATGAATGTCATTAATTTACTTGTTGTAGACCAGTCATTAGCTATTTACTTAGGGTCTGGAAACCACCTTAACATCAAACGTTCAAGTCCAGGTGAGAACTTGGAGGAGTGGAGAGCTGCCCTCTGAGTCAGGAGATGGCATTTGGCTTCTGCTGTGCAGCAGTGAATTTCTTTTTTCTTTTGGCCCTGCTGTGCAGTCTTAGTTCCCCAACCAGGGATTAAATCCAGGCCCCTGGGAGTGAAAGTGCTGAGCCCTAACCCTGGACCCGCAGAAAGCTCCCTGCAGTCATGACTGAGCACATCGAAGTTGCCTTAGCCGCCTCGATAAATGGTTACTGACTGATCTCATTCAGTGCTTTGACTCAAATTCCTGTGAATCAGATACAGAAAAAACTGACCCCAACTATGAAGAGGCAGGTGTTGGCCTTGAGCATAACGGATGCTGGGATAGTTGGAAAGCTAAGTCCGTTTTGAAACTATCTCCAGTTATCTGCTCGGGGGACGCAGCTTCAGAAGTGTGTGTACCTTGTTTTTTAGATGCCACTCTGCCTCCTAAATGCTGCCTGTCTTACATGTTTAAGGAATCGGACGCGTCTACCAGATGCATGGCTGAAAACAACTATGACAAGGAGAGCTGTTCTTCTCACTTCTTGAAGTACAAGAACTGCCGGAAGTTCTGGGTAAGCTTGGCTTGGTCACCTCTGTCAGAACTCATCTGTTATGCATGAGTCTGAAGCCTGAGGTTTGTCAGAACCCACCACCCTTCCTTAGTGATGGCTGTGGGAAGCCCATCTTTCTGACCACATCCCCCGTGTGCCCTCAGGACCCTTGGGCACTCTCGTTGGGTGCCTCAACCCTTCCCACGTGTGAGGATTCAGCTCCAACTGAGGTGGGTCTTCCTACGTGGATCAGTATCTCACCATCATGTTAGTTTTCTAGAGGTGGATGGAATGGCGGGCTTGCCCTGTCACCACTCGTATCCAACTTCTTTTTCTGCCTCCTCCCCCACTGCTGCCCATGGTCCCCATTTTCTCATATATATTGTAATTTCTGCTTCTCTGAGCACCGGCTCCAATGGCTTCCTTTCCCTCTGCTCACTCACTTGTTGTGGTCACCTGTTGGCTCCTTTGGGCAGTTGTTCTGAATTGGTGGGCTGTGCTCCTGGGCTGGTAGTTCAACACTGTATACCCATCCTAGTAACAGGGGGTCATATTATTCCTGTGGGAATAATGGGGCTTCCCTGGGTCAGGAACATACCCTAGAGAAGGAAATGACAACCCACTCCAGTATTCTTGCCTAGGAAATCCCATGGACAGAGGAGCTTGGAGGGCTACAATCCATGGGGTTGCAAAGCAGTCAGACAGGACTTGGCATCTAAACTACCACCACCACCATGGGAATAATCACTTCTTTTTAATGGATGATAATCTCAAAACATTATCTGGAGTCCTAGAATTTATTTTCTGTTTTTTTTTTAACCTGCTCTTTTATGTTTCCTTTTAGAAGACGCAATACCCGATTACTGGCAGTTGATTGGCATTTAGTATATGACTGATTCTGGTTTCTTCTCTTTTGTACATACACACAGAACTCTGTCATGATCCAGAGAAGACAAAACGGAGTGAAGCCGCCCATGCCTACGGCAGCAGAGAGAGACGAGATCTTGGGAGGATTGGGGAAGATGCCCTATTGAGTGTTTGCATTAAAATTATTTATTTAACTTAGGAACAGATAAATATTTTTAATAAGTGGTTACTGCGTCTTCATAAGACTTTTCAGGCCTTACCCAGACAGATCTCGGATTCCTCAGGGAAAGCCCCGTGTCCTCCACTTCTGCTGTCAGTGCCGCAATGAGAGCGGGCCACCCCGGCTCTGCCACGTCCCCGACTTCAGAAGACTTGCTGAATGCAAGGGGGCCTTAGGAACAGCTCAGTGGAGAGTTGAGCTTTTCTGCCGGGTCTCGAGAGAAAGAAGAAAGATGCGAACAAGGGAGGGATTAAGGGGGTGAAAGGGAGGCAGTGTCTCCAAGGAAGAAGTGATGTGCGTGACAGCACGACGAGGGCGGGCTGGAGCCACATGTGGAGAGCAGTGTGTGGACTGTCCTGGAGGGGAGGTGGGGACTGAGTGATGGGGAGAAGACTGGACAGCAAGTCCAGGGTGGATACCCGATGGGCCTCAGTCTCAGGCATGTTACTAAGGTCTCTGCCCTTATCTCACTCCTTTACCTTGGTTTAAAAAGCCTTGGGGAGGCACGGGTGTCTTTAAATGACATACAGAGAACTGGTTTTCTTTATGTTTCCTTAATGATGGGCTTAGTCAAAGGATTCTGAGACTGAAGTCTGTGGTTACTGGACAGCCTTCTAAAGAAAAGGTGGTGCTTTCAGAGGTGGGGTTTCACCTGCAGGAGGAGATGGACAGGAGGGGCTGGGGTTCATCAGGTGATGGCAACACAGGATGAGGCTGGAGCTGAGCTTCATTTTATGATATAAAAGAATATTCAGTATCATAACTGGGGTGGGGTTGTAAAGCAGCTCTCAAACCCACGCCTTTTAAAATCCAGGGTCTTTCATTTACAGGATTGCTTTGTAAAAGACACATTATTTGATCAAATTTCATGTGTATAGAAAGTGAAAACAGATAGTTTGTGTCCCTTCTCTTCATCTGGTCCTGGTGCAGGAGTATTACGACGGCTGCTGACACAAACTGTCCAGCTCGTTGGTCCTAGTCCAAAATCCAGGTCAGAGGTTTTTAAACTATGCAACCTTTATTTTCAAATGTGATTCTCTTTGAATAAAAGGTAGAACTGTTTCAGAAATTCTTTGATTTGTATTGATTGCTGTAAAAATGATGGATTTAGATAGGAGCTGACAAGCAATGAATATTGTGTAAGAAACATTTCAGTACTTCTAGGCTTATTTAAAAGTGGAATTTTAATGTCACCTTTTTAAATGTACATACCAATATCCACATTTATTTGTCCTGGCCTAGCTCTTTTTATTTTTAAATAGCAGGTTTATCAACATGCAGTCTGTATACCATGTAAACCATTTGTTCAAAGTGTACAATGCAGTGGTTGTTATTAATAGTATACTGACAAAGTTGTCATCCATCCCCACCACTGACTTTAGGAGCCGTCACCCCAGAAAGCAAGCCTGTGCCGGTAGCACTCTTGGCCTGCTCCTAACACACACCACCCTTCGTCTCCACTTCACACCCCCAACACTCAGCAGCTACTCACCTACTTTCTGTCTCTAGAATTGCCTGCTCTGGACATTTCCATAAATGGAATCATGTACCTTGTGATCTTTGGTGACTGGTTTCCTTCACTCACCATCATGTTCTCAAGGTTCAGTCCCATTGCTTGGATCAGTGCTTCGTTGCTTTTGTTGCTGACAAAGCTTCCATTGTGTGAATACACCACATTTTATTTATACATTCATCAGTTGACAGGTATTTGGTTGTTTGTGGTGTTGGCTATTTTATGAGGTGTGTTGCTTCTTGAAACTTGTGTGTACAAGCTTTTGTATAGACAGCATCTTTTTGGATATATGCCCAGCAGTTGAACTGGTGTGACCATACTGGGTCATATGGTGAGTACATTTAGTCTTTTGAGGAGCCAACATGTTTTCCAGAGTGGCAGCACCACTTTACAGTGTATGAGTTCCAATTTGTTCACATGCTCATTAACATTTATTGTAATACCTGCCTTTGATGACAGCCATCCTAGAGGTATCCTAGTTGGTATCTCATTGTGATTTTGATTTGAATTTCCCTGATGGCTGATGATGCTGAGCATCTTTTCACATGCATATTGGCCACTTAGAGATCTTCTTTGGAGAAATGTTTGCTCAGATCCTTTGCCCATTTTTAAATTGGGTTGTATATTTTTATCACTGCCAGAGTCCTTTACATACACTAGATACATGTCCCTGATAAAATACATGGTTTCTGAATTTTATCTTCCATTCTGAGTATGTTGTGTTTGCACTTCATGGTGTCTTGTGAAACACAGAAGCTTTTCATTTTGATGTAGTCCATTTTGTGGTGGTGGTTGTAGCTTTTGGTGTCATGTCTACAAAAAAGTCCAAAGGTTAACATCTGTGTTTCTTCTGCTGCTGCTAAGTCGCTTCAGTCGTGTCGGACTCTGTGCGACCCCATAGATGGCAGCCCACCAGGCTTCGCCATCCCTGGGATTCTCCAGGCAAGAACACTGGAGTGGGTTGCCATTTCCTTCTCCATGCATGAAAGTGAAAGTGAAGTTGCTCAGTCGTGTCCGACTCTTAACAACTCCATGGACTGCAGCCCACCAGGCTCCTCCATCCATGGGATTTTCCAGGCAAGAGTACTGGAGTGGGGTGCCATTGCCTTTGTGCGTTTCTTCTAAGAGCTGCATATTTGTAGTTATCCAGAAGCTCTTGAAGGATGGAAGCAGTGTCATCCACTATAATGGACATAGCAATGTCAACTACTCCAAGAAGCAGCTCTGTCCATAACACTTCCTTAGGAAGCTTCTAGTATATAATAAATGATCAACAGCTGTGTATGTGATTGGAGAGAGCAGGAGAGCAGGCTTTTAAAATTGAACACATTGGAAAACACGGCTGATACAAAGGATGCGAACAGGTATACAGTGTACATTAATCTGCCCAGAAGCAGCCAATGTTAGGGGTTTTCAAGGTCTTGCATGCAAGTACAGGCACATCCGGTGCTTCCCAGGTGACTCAGTGGAACAGGTTCGATCCCTGCGTCAGGAAGATCCCCTGGAGAAGGAAATGGCAACCCACTCCAGTATTCTTGCCTGGGAAGTCCCATGGACAGGGGAACCTGGCAGGCCTACAGTCTGTGGGGTCGCAAAAGAGTTGAACACAACTTAGCGACTAAACAGCAGATGTAGCTGTATATTTGGTTTGCAAAAAAGGAGCGTGGTAGTGCGTGAGTGGAGGCGCTTGGCCTTTTCCACTGAGAAGTGTAGTTTGGAATAGTTCTGCATGGCCGGTTACAGGTCCACTGTAAGTCTTTCCCTGTGAGATACTAGGTCATGGACCCATTTCCCACAGATGGATTCCTTCCCTCTTAGAAATAATGTCAGCTGTGGTGCTTTGCTTATTCTATCTTTATCTATATGCTGCATTTCTAAGAATGTAATTTCTAGGCTGAAGTTTTCAGTAGTGTGAATTTTGTTGTTACTCCTTCCCCCAGGAAGCACACCTTCACAGTCCTGGATGAAAAGCCTGCGAGTCCTTCCTTGTTCCTCAGGCCCTCATTCCCGCTGGGCACTTTAAAACTTCCATCCTTATCATTGATGAGTGAAAAATGGAATGGGTGTATTTATTTCCCTTGCCCCCCGCCCCCTTTTTTTTTTCTTCTTAGATTGTTGCTGTGAACCAGTTGGGGAATGCTTGGTTTGGTAAGTTTAATACCTCTTCATCATATGTATTCTATGTATTTTTCCCAGTTTGTCTTTTAACTTTGTATTTTCATTTCGGAGCAGTATTTTATATTTTAAGGTAATTAAATGAATCAGTCTTTTTGCTTATGGTTTCTGCTGCTCAGTAAGTATTAAATGAATCCGGCTGCAAGCACTGCAGTTTGGTTCTACTTCACAAGCCTTAGCAAAGTGCCGACAGTGTGCAGAGTGCTGGGGTAACTATCAGGAGGAGCAAGGCACCACTGGCCTCAGGAGACTTTGAGATGCTCCCTGGAGGATGGGCTCCTGGGAGGGGCAGAAGCAAGCTTCCCAGAGGGTAAGTGGCCTTGACAGACACATCCTCTTATTGGCTGAAAGAGTAGATGAAGGCAGTGGCAGGGGCTGTGGACACGTGGCTTAGGATCACATTGTGTGTGGCCTTGAAGGCTGTTACAAGGACTTAAACTTGACTCTGTACAGAAAGGGAAGCTCTGCAGGGTTCTGAGATAAAGAAGGTCAAGTCAACACACTTGACTTGTGTGTTGAGAAGGGTAATTGTGGAGATGCTGAGTCAGAGGTTATGGAGATGGTCCGGGATCCCTTCTACCATCTACACTGTCTCCCGCTGGAATCCTGGTCCGCTTCAGGCCCTCCTTGGTACTGTAGCCCAGAGAACCTTCCCCAAACAGAAACCCAGCGACCCACCTCCTTGAACTTCCCGAGACCTGCTGTCACCTTAGGATAAACATCCACATTCCCTCCTCTTGTTTACACGGTCCTGGCCATCCAGCGCCATGTAAAGGGTGCAGGCTAGAGCAGAGTGGGGAGGGTGTGTTTTTGGACACACAAGACCCAGGCTCTGTCCTCAAGGGCCCTAGTCTTCAGGGAGGGAGACAGACAGGTACACGGCTGCCTCCTTCCAGACATGGGGTCTCCTGCACCCACGCAGCTCCCTGAGCGACCTAGTCCTTCAAGCTGAGCGCCCCGGCCTCCTGGGCTGCAGTCAGATCTCCCCTGACCTTCAGCCCCTGGCTGGCTGTGCAGTCTCCGTACCACCTCATCAGAGCCCATCTCCCTCCCCACCCCCCAACTCCATG
>NW_011494680.1:9661135-9662114 GCF_000754665.1 Bison bison bison
AACTCCATGGTGGCTCTCGCTTTGTGAGTTCACATAGTCAGATGTGGTAGAACCTGGAAAATAAAGTCACCTGTGCATGCTCAGTTGTGTCTGACCCTTTGCAGCCCCATGGACTGAAGCCTACCAGGCTCCTCTGCCCATGGAAATTTTCAGACAAGAATACTGGAGTGGGTTGCCATTTCCTTCTCCAGGGGATCTTCCTGATCTAGGGATCAAACCCAAGTCCCTTGCATCTCCTGCATTGGCAGGGAGATTCTTAACCACCAGTGCCACCTGAACCAACTTTTTAACTTCACCTTTTTGGTTTTGTATTTTGTAGAAGTGTGAAATGCTCTATTCTGAAAAGGAGATTGAATGAGGTGAACTGGTTCTGGTCTGCAGTTATAACCCCAGAAACAGCTTTCATGGACAGGCACCTGCATCAGAAGCGAGTGTGCCTGATGCCTGAGATGGCAGGGTGGCCGGTGCTGCCCCCTGGCCCCAGGCAGGTGACTCTCTCAGGGCCACCAGGCTCTGCCTCTGCCCTGGATGGAGCTGTTGCACAACCAAATGTAAATCCACGTCAGAACACCTGCTTGCTTCTAGGAGGCCTCCTGGCTTACATTCTGCAAACCTGCTGGCCTATAGGACCAGCCCCACTCACAAACATTCCCTTGGGCTGTGTGCTCAGATTCACTGTGTTTCCTCACTGTTTATTTTTTCTCTTCTCAAAATTTTATTTTGGCCACACCATGCAGCATGTGGGATCTTAAGTTGTGGCATGTGAGATCTAGTTCCCCAACCAGAGATTGAACCTGGGTCCCCCTACATTAGGAGGTAGATTCTTAACCACTGGATCACCAGGGAAGTCCCCTTATTACTGTGTTTAGAGACCACAGATTAGCTTGATACCAACTCAGACTTCTCTACCAGTCCTGATCGTCGCCCTGGAGAAAGAAGAGAATTGGTGGGCTCTACCTGTCTTCAGGGTGGGTGGGGG
>NW_011494680.1:9662214-9666263 GCF_000754665.1 Bison bison bison
AGTACAGGGTGTTGAGACGGGAGTGGGGGGTGGGGAGTTGTTGGGGAGGAGAGGGTGACCTGCCCAGTGTGGTGAACACTGAGGAAAAAGGTCGTTCACAGTGAAAATAAAGCTTCCAACAGCAGAAATCCACGTAATACCCAGAAGCCAGACCCAAACTTGGTGTGAAACGGCACTGCATTTGGAGTCGGTTCCCAGGATTGAGTTCAGGCTCTGCCACTTGCTGCCATTACAACCTGAGCAAACCACTGACTCAAAGCCTTTCGCCCCTGGGAATACGTCTTTAAAAAATGCCATAACTTCCTGTAGGTTGTCCCACAGCAGGTTTCATGTGTGGCATGCAAATAGGTATTATTAATATTTCAAATGCATTGATAAAAAGATAGTGGATTTATAGGTAATCCGTGAAAGCCTGGCTAATTCTTGGTCTACTCTGAAAACTATGATATAAACTACGACAATCTTCTTACTTGACCCCCTAAAAACATCTCTGCTGGAGAAGATTACAAAAAGTCAAACTGTTTGTTTCATTTACTCCTTTACTTTTATAGTTTTATTATATAATTTGGCCCAGAATGTTGTCCTTATAGATTTCTTCTCACACTCTGTTCAGTCACTCAGTCGTGTCCAACTCTGACACCATGGACTGCAGCACGCCAGTCTTCCCTGTCCTTCAGCATTTCCTGGTGTTTGCTCAGATTCACGTCCTTCGAGTTAGTGATGCCATCCAACCATCTCAGCCTCTGCTGTCCCCTTCTCCTCCTGCCCTCCATCTTTCCCAGCATGAGGGTCTTCTCCAGTGAGTCAGAGTGGTCGGAGTACTGGAGCTTCAACTCTGCACTCTACGCCCCCATCCTAGTTGCTTCATGTATACCCGAAACCTCTGATAAGCAAGAACAAGTAAACTTCATTTTGGGGTGGGGGCAGATTATAAGAACAAGCTATTTACCACATCAGTCAGAAGTTTACTGTGCCTCGGTGCTTAGGGCCTGAGCTGCATAAACCGAGCTGACTGGTCCTGCCCACGGCTGGAGGCATTCTCCTGCTCCTTTTACAAAGCCATCCTCTGCTCCGTTGAGGAGCAGACTCGTGGTGGCTCAGCTCTATGTCACACCAGTCCTTGCCCTGTTCCAGAAGTAACCGTGTGCCATCTGTACCCTCCCAGTGCCTGAGCTCCCCATGCAGCACTGGCCCACTCTAACTAGATGCGTGTTCTGTCATGTTGTGCCCAGCTGTAGACCTAGGTTGTCCCCATTACATCTTGTGCAAAACTGCAGAAGCAGAGGCTGTTCTGACACTTCTGTTTGTGTGGCACCTTGCAGTTTTTAAGGCAGTGCCAGAAACGTCCTATTAATCTCACAGCCCACCCCGTGGGAAGCCAGGCGTCTTCCTGGGTCACAGATACAGAAGCAAAACTTGGGCCCTATAAGCTGTGATCCACACAGATGCTGTGGGCCTCTGACCCTCACATTCCTCACCCCGCATCGACATGGCCTCACAGCATTTTCCATTTTCTTCGCAGCTCCTGACTCTGCCTAGTGTTCCCAGTTACTAGTTATTTCATCATTTAATACTTACTGAGTTTACACAAATAAAAGGCTTCCATATGGGATGTAAACATGAATATGGATTTATATGAGTAAATTTACAAGTTAATTAGTGTGTGTGACAGTGTGACTGACTCTTCACTAAACCTCTAAGAAATCTCCCCCAAATGCTCGGTCCTGGGTGCCCCGTCACCATGCCTGTGTCTTCTGCTCCAGAGATGCCAGAGGAACATGACATTGATGTGATGACCATGCTCTTTGCCGTGAAGAGCAAGGAAGAGGAAGGCCGAGGTCTGGGTCATCTGCAGGGAGAGGAGGCTCTCCTGGATAAAAAGGTGGACTTTATCAATCTGGTGTGCTGAAGTGCTTCCTGACACACACCCAGGCTTCTTGGAGACTTGGGAACTCATGGCCAGGATGGGGGTGTTTCCACTTTGCGGTTCATGGGCTTGGCAGCTGGAGCTGTCATCTTGTCGCCCTTGAAACATGGATGATATCCTGTAGAACCGCATTCCAGACCCTTGATAGCTTCTGTATGTAATTCCCACTTTTGAAGAATGTCTTTCACAAGCTCTGTGGACTACATTTCTTGGGAAAACAAGACCCAACAACAATGCAAACAGCAGCACACCCTACATGGTCACCACTCCTGAGTTTTGTTCCTGGTGGGGGCATGACTCCAGCCCCTCATGACACGAGGGCTCAGAGCAGTGTCTGGGTCACTTACCTGTATCTCTTCAGAAGCCCCTTTATCCTTTCGGGATGGGTGTGGGGAGAAGATGTGGAAAACGGAGGAAATGAGGGACAGGACGGGAGAGGTGTGGCTGGTGATGGAGGGTAGGGGCAGCCCTACTTCCTAGCTGTCCCAGCAGTGGGCTCTGGATAATTGCTTCAATGTAGAAGTCTCAGTTCTGCAACTTTGAAATGCCAACATTTTACAGTTAACGTGGGCCAGGAATCAGATGATGGCTACCAAAAGCTTAGCGCAGTAACTGGACCATAAGAAGCACTGATAAATCTCACTTGTTTTTATTCTGTGTCCCTCCCTTTTGAGGAGAAGGAAAAGCAAAACATACCCATGAACTCTCCATTCCAGGAGATGACATTTTGAAAATCAGAGATCTTAGACTTTGGTTTTTCTCCACTAGACTAGGCTTTAGATCAGTACCACTTCCTTCCATGTTGTTGAACTTATCATCACAAAAACAGTATCCCGATCTTGAGTAAGAGTTGCTTGGTGCTGAGTGATTGCAAAACTAATTATAGTAATTCTACTATCTGGGTATCTCTAAGGGAGAGGGCCAGCTGCGCAAGATTGTATGATTTGGCACTAGTAATCCTCCAGAAGACAGTAGCATATTTGCAAAGATAGACAATTATATTAACTTGAAGAGTTCTTTTTTCCAGAAATGTTTATGATTCTGAAATTTTGAGTACTTCTCTGAACAATAAAACAAATAATGGGATGGATTTAATTAGAAGAGGATGAGCGACTGAGAGAGAATGCATTTCTTACTGAAGCATGGGGTTCTTTGGAGAATAGAGTCAGACTTGACCAAGGAATTGGTTGTGTTTAGATTAAATAAAATTTCTAGTTTACAGTTGGGAGAGGAGGTAAAGAGAGTAGAAGAAAGAATGGCCAAGTTTTAAAATGTTGCTGAAGCTTTGTATGTAGAGATGAGGAAATTAAGCAAGGAAAAGATTTAGCACTCTGAAGGGTATGCTTTATGATCTGAGCATCAGAGAGGTATCTATCTTTTGGCATTCATTCATTTGTACAGCAAATATTTCTTTTTTATTTTCCAGTAACTATTTAGTATTTACTATGCCTTATACTGTCCTTGGAACTTAAGATTGATTACTGAACAAGATAGGCAAACACCTGCGCCCTCATGGGACTTATATGATTGGAAAGAGAATGAGTAAGCAATAAACACAATAAATAAACTATTATTAGATAGCTTGTTAGAAAGTTGTAAGTGTTGTGAATAAAAGGACCATAAAGGCAAGAGAAGAGGGGCGAGGAGTAGTGGATGTGGGATGGGAAAGGGGTATGGATGTACTGATTCAGGGGAAACAGCTCATTTCTCTGACAGCAGTTGGGGCCACCACCCAAATGGATGACTTTCCTTCTTGCTGTTCTGACCTCGTTTTTCTAGTGATCATCTCCTGGTTTAGGATGTGGGAGTAAAATAGGTCATATGAATGTCCCAGGGAGAGCAGGAATAAGCATTTAAGAACCTGGAAATCATAGGTAATGGAGGTGATGGAAACACACAGGGAAAAGCAGTGTCAAAGCTCCCCAGGGCCCAGGCAGCCAAAGCCCACAGGGCACCATGAACTTGTAAACCATGGGCAGTGAGGAGTGAGTGCCCTTGTGGAATACACAGAGGCTCTGCAGGAAGGTTTAGGATTCAGAAACACTTCTGACTGGGCTAACGCCTTTGAAGAGATCTCTCCCCACAGCGGGGATTCTAAGACCGACGTGAGGAATGCAGTTAA
>NW_011494680.1:9666363-9694287 GCF_000754665.1 Bison bison bison
CAGCACCTGCATGACTGCCTTAGTTTCTCTCTTTCCTCCAGGACGTGGCCCTGTACACCTGTGGTCAAGCTCGGAGGTGTGGCCAAGAGCTGGTGAAGGATGAGCAGGACACTCACTTGAGGTCGGAGGAATGTCACCCATAGATGGAAGGTAGAGGGAAGAAAGCCTTCCTTCCTTTGGAGGAAACAGGCTGTCTTGGCCACTGATGTGCATACTCAGTCGCTCAGTCATGTCTGACTCTGTGACTTCATGAATTGTAGCCTGCCAGGCTCCTCTGTCCATGGGATTCTTCAGACAAGAATACTGGAGTGGGTTGTCATTTCCTCCTCCAGAGGATCTTCCAGGCCCGGGGATAGAACCTGTGTCTCCTATGTCTCCTGCATCGCAGGTAGATTGTTTACCTGCTGCTGGGAGTGAGCTAACTATTTATTGGAACTTCACCTCTGACACAGGCAGGCAAACCTGATAAGTCTCTCTTAATTACGGAGGGCCCCTCTAGGCCAAAGGGAGAATCAACCGCCTCTGACCTACTGCTCTACATTTGTGTTGGAGAGTGGGGTCCTGCTCCCCAATTCCCACCCCTGGGATGCAGAACCAGGTCAGAAGTGGAGGAGCGAGGCCCCTGTGGCAAATTCCGAGACCTTTCCAGGGCCACCCCCTTACCTCTCCTGTCACTATGTGATGGCCGAGTGTCTGCATATCTGAGGACATGACAGGACCAAGAGTGCTCTGACCACCTGCCTGGTTCAACAGGGTTTTTCCCCTTATGCTTCAAGCTGGCGCTTGGAATCTCACCAAATAATGAAATAACCTATCACTTCTTAGAATATGCTAGAGGCAGTGGTGTCTCCCTAAATGAGCCAAGTGAATGAGACAAACTCATCTCCGTGCTTCAGAACCCTTGGCTATCCCACCCACACAAGATGTCACTCAAGAGAAAATATTTCACAGTGTAACACCTGAATTGAAGTAGTGGAGACAACCTGGAAGGGTCACAGGAGCTGTGCATTACCAGAGGAAGAGAGAGCAGTTTGTGTGCCCTCAGAATGCGCGTGCGTGCTCAGTCGTGCCTGATTTTGCGACCCCATGACTGTAGCCCTCCAGGCTCCTCTGTCCCTGGGATTCCCCAGGCAAGAATACTGGAGTGGGTTGCCATTCCCTCCTCCAGGGGATCTTCCTGACTCGGATGGAACCCTCTTCTCCTGCGTTTCCTGCATGGGCAGGTGAGGTCTTTACTGCTGAGCCACCTGGGACACAGCCCCCAGGCACATCAGGGCAAAAGAGGCGGCCGACATTTTTGCAGTTTTTTCCCAAATCGGGAGATTCTTTTGCAGCAGAGTTTCTGCCCATCAAAAAGAGGGCTACAGGAAGTGTAAGGGACGTGTGTGAAGTGTTAGAAAGAAGGACACGGAGCAGGGTAATAGAAGCACGCTTATCTGAAGCTAAACCTTGTTTTACAGAGGGCAGCAGGATTTGCTGGCCTTGTGATACAATCTGCCACCAGCAGCAGTTATCCCATAATGCAGAAATGTGAAAGTGGTCCATGGAACTGTGCTTCTCCCCTTTGATTGTCCTTGGCCCCGTGCAAAAAAAGTTAACAAAAAGAATGTGTGTGTGTTAGTCACTCAGTCATGTTCGACTCTGTGACCCCATGGACTGTAGCCTGTCAGGCTCCTCTGTCCATGGGATTCTCCAGGCAAAAATACGGGAGTGGGTTGCCATTTCCTTCTCCAGGAAATCTTCTCAACCCAGGGATCGAACCTGGGTCTCCTGCATTGCAGGAAGATTCTTCATCTGAGCCACTGTATACTCCGTGGTTTATTCTAAACAAATTTGCTCCGGCACCCAGGTATTGCTCAAGCAGCCAACTCAAGCACTTATTTTTAAAAGTGTATTTTTGACTTTAAACACTTAAATCCATTGTGGTCTATCATGTCAATATATATTCTGGCTTGCACACAGCTCTGAGACAGCCTGGTTACATTCCTTCAAGCAGTCTGGGAAAGGCTCCTGCTGTCGTGGCCTCCCTGTCTGCAGCACAGATAGGTGAGCATCCAAACACTTTCCAGCAAGTTCTGAGTCGGCCCGTCTCCCTTCCCGAGAGTCAACTTCAGGCCCCAATGGTGGGGCAGATGTACCAACCACGGAATTTGTTTTTCAGTTAGCACAAATAGAATCTGAGAACCAGTGTTTGTGTAGGGCAGTGAGCTCACATTTTGAAATACGAACAACTTTTAAATTTGTACCACTTCAACTGCAGTTATTGGATCCAAGTTTTTCCTCATCTCATCTCCAATAACAACCTTGGAAGACCAGCAGGGCAGCCACTAAGGCTATTTTCATGGATGAGGAGACGGATGAAGAAATGAAGAAATAATAAGGGATGGCCCAGGGTCATGATATTCTATCCAAGCCAGTAGATGGAGGAGTATTTTGCATATAACATGTTTGGTTTTGTTTCAACTTGGGCTTCTGTGGTGGCTCAGACAATTAAGAATCTGCCTGCCAATGCAGGGGACCCAGGTTCGATTCCTAGGTCTGGAAGATCCCCTGGAGAACAAAACAGCAACCCACGCCAGTATTCCTGCCTGGAGAATTCCATGGACAGAGGGGCCTGGCAGGTTACAGTCGATGGGGTTGCAAAGAGTCGGATACCACTGAGCAACCAAGCATAAGCACATAAAATCCAGTGTACATCTCTTATATAATGGTACCTCAAGAGAATAAATTGACTTCAGGTAAATGCTTAAGATGCCCCAAATATGAGGCCAGTAAATATTTTTATATTATAAATATTGGCAGGGATTTTTATTGTTTTTATTAGTATCCCAACGATTAAAGCAGCTGAAGAAAGGTTTTTTAATAAGTCCAGTGGAACAGTTCAGGAGGGAAAAAAATATTTCTCTGTCTACACATTACTGGATGGTGTGCCTTCCTAATTCATCCAGGACATTCTTTCAAAGGTTCTTGCTCTGTTCAGAGAAGATGGTAATTTGTAATGAGCTCCAAAGATGGAAACATGAATTCTGCCAAGAACATTTTTCAGAGATATTCCACTGTTATTAATTACAAGTGGTCTCCCAAATAAAGCGATATTGCTGCTACTCCTGCCATGTTGCTGCCACTGCATTTCCACTAATAGCAATAACTAATATTTTTAAAATGCTTACTATGCACCAAGTGCTGTGCCGGGTACTTTTGTGAATATCTTGCATTTTCTCCTCATTTATTCTTTTCTTTTCTACACCGTTGGTCAGATTTATTTATTTACTTGCTTCCCTGGTGGCTCATATGGTAAAGAATCTGCCTGCAATGCGGGAGGCAGGTTCAATCCCTGGGTCGGGAAGATCCCCTGGAGAAGAGAATGGCAACCCACTCCAGTATTCTTGCCTGGAGAATCCCATGGACAGAGGAGCCTGGTGGGCTACAGTCCATAGGGTCGCAAAGAGTTGGACATGACTGAGCGACTAACACATTTTTTCTTTAGCAACTGAACCATTAAGCAATTACAGTTTTAACTCTCAACTTTTAATAATAGTATTATTCATTACATTTGAGTTTGGCTTTCTCATTGAGGAAAAAAAAACCTCAAGCATAAACCTTTATACTATCTACCTCCTAGTCCAACAGCACAATTTCAGTAAGAAAGTCTTGCTGATAATTGAACAATATGTATGATGATGGCAGAGAGATATCAAGAGTGATTGTAAAATAGCATTCTTGTTAAGTCAAGAACTAGAAACTTTGACTCACTGCTCAATCCATTTCAGTATATGATTGGTATTACCCTCTAGATCTTCTGGTTTATTTCTTGGCAGCTAATGCATTATTTCTTCCTTGTAGGATGCTAACGCTTCTTTATCAAGGACTAGAAAACTTTCTCGCTGAATATTGTCTCTTAGCTTCTTCTCATTATAACCCCTAGTTTCAAGTCTCTTGTACAAAACACTTGTCTGTTTTCAGGACAAATACTATATGTAACCAGAGTTCAGAGAAGAAATCACAACCATAGTAGTCAACAAGACCTCCACCTTCACTCGTTTGATTTTCTAACTTATCAACTGTTCTCTCTTCATCTAAAACGGGACAGTCAAACTCTTCAATATAGTCATCGTATAACTGCCTGGTGAGCAGGAAGCAGCATGGTCCTCCCCATGTTCTTTACTCATTCATTCTTCATAGCAGCCTTCATCCACAGAGAAGAAAACCTTTGACTTGAGTGGTTAAACAATGTGCAAGCATGCTAAGTCATTTTAGTCGTGTCTGACTCTTTGCAATCCTGTGGACCATTGCCCACCAGGCTCCTTGGTCTATGAGATTCTCCAGGCAAGAATATTGGATTGGGTTTCCATTCCATTCTCCAGGATATCTTCCTGACCCAGGGATTGAACCTGGGTCTCCTGCATTGCAGGCAGATTTTTCTTTTTTTTTTTGATGGGACCTTTTTTAAAAGTCTTTATTGGCTTTGTTAGAATATTGCTTCTGTTTTATATATATATATATATATATATATATATATATTGGCCAGAAGGCATGTGAGATCTTAGCTCCCTGACCCAGGGTTGAACCTGCAATGCCTGCAATGGAAGGCAAAGTCTTAACCACTGGACCACCAGGGAAGTCCCTTGCAGACGAATTCTTTACCGTCTGAGCCACCAGGGAAGCTCATGTACTGGGCTTTCAAGTTTTGCAGATTTCTAGACGGCACGCTGATGGATATATACACCCTTGGAGCCAAGTGGAGCCCTTTACCTACTGCTGTTGCAAGAGTTGGAAACACCTGGATGGTTGCCAGAGGGACCCACAGCAGGGAGGTAGAAGGTGTGCATCTTGGACTCCATCCCAGAGGGCTGGAATGACTCCCAACACTACAAAAGGTCTCCTTGTACACAGCCTACCTAAGCTGACAGCCTTAGGGGTGAAGTGTGTACAGGGGGTGAAGCGTGTAAATCAGTGTCAAAGGTGACGGTTTCAGTAAGAGCCCAGAGACCAGTACAATACTAGCTGGTGAGAAGTGTCTGATGGACGAGGATGCCTAGCGGTGGGGTACCTGCCCAGCAGACATTTTGGGGGTGAACCTCTATGCTGTGTGACCTTCGACAAGTCCCTCAACCAGCCTGGTCTTTACTTGCCCTGTGCACTGACTGAACGTTGGGCTTGTTGTCATCGATCCTTCCCTTCTCGTCTGAAATGCTCTTATCTCTGGTCTAAACTTGTAGAACCATGGATTTAATAACCTAAAAAACTGACTCTACTTTTCTTCCCAAGCTGCTGAAAGTATAAAGGAAGAAAAGCTTACTCATAGCTAGAATTGAGTTTCCAATCTATTTAATTACGGCATTGGAGATGTGTCATTCATCCATAGTGGTAAGTCATGGTCAATTGTTTTATTAAGTCATTAACTGTCTCACTATGAAACCCCCAGTCTCTAATTAGCTAATTCTGTTCCACCAGTATGTGTGAGGAGAGTCTGATCCTTCTATCCTCTGCATCTAAGTCCTAGAACAAACCCACATTGTTCATAATCATCTTTTATTATGCTGTTTCAAAATTTTTCCACTTCTGATTTTCTGATTATTTCTACATTTCCAGGCTATCGAATCATGGATCATAGTCTTTCAGAACTAGAAGTGATTTTTAGAAATTATTTAATCCTGCCTTCGGTTGACTTAGTTGAAAATTGAAAACAGGAAAGATTATAGTTTGCCAAAGGCCTTACAGCTGGCTAGTGGCAGATGCCTAACATTTGACCTGCTGATTTTGGTGAGACTGGGGAGGCTCTGGCTCACTTGGAGGGCAGAGCCCAGTCTGATCTCAACTGAGAGGTGTGAACATCGCTGCCTGGCCTGAGCAATGCCCTGGTGGAGAGTCATGCATGTAAGTGTGTGTGCTCAGTCACTAAGCCATACGTATCTCACTCCTTGCCATACCCTGCCCCACCTCCCGCCCCCTTCACCCCAGGCTCCTCTTTCCATGGGATTTCCCAGGCAAGAATACTGGAGTGGGTTGCCATTGCTTCTCCAGGGGATCTTCCTGACCCAGGGATCAAACCCACACCTCTTGCATTGGCAGGCAGATTCTTTACCATCAAGCACCTGGAAAGCTCATGCTTGCATGCATATAGTGTGAGATAAAGACAGCGGGGAGGAAGAACAAAAGTGGAGTTGGGGGTGTTTGGTCTCCTTTTCAACTGGGTAGAAGATGAACTCGGGATGAGTGAGAGGAGAAGGGATTTTACTAGGATTAAACAACGCTCAAATGTCTTCAAATGCAAACATATTTAGCCACTCGCCTCATTATGTGCCCTAATACATAATGTATTTTGGCTTTTGGTGAATGTGCACAACTTTGTGGAAAGTACCAAACACAAAAGGACACACCTTAGCTGCTCCGGTAAGATTAGGTGGGGAGGGGCCAGGTAGAGGCGGGGGTCCAACCTCCAAGGGGAAGTTGTAAACAGGTGATGGGAACAGAGAGGGGACAAGAGGTGTAGGTGGTAAGGACAGGAGGAAATCTGTAGTCGTGGGGACACCTTCAGGTTAGGGAGGTGGATTTAGGGTGATTTTACTTTCTTTGTAAATATTCTATTTTCTCACCTTGGTATATGTTATTCATTAAAAAATAATAAAGTAAAAATTGTCTTGGGCTTCCCTGGTGACTTAGTGGTAAAGTATCCACCTGCAATGCAAGAGACACAGGAGATGTGGGTTCCATCCCTGGGATGGGAAGATCCCCTGGAGAAGGAAATAGCTACCCACTTCAGTATTCTTGCCTGGGAAATCCCATGGACAGAGGAAGCTGGCGGGCTACAGTCCATGGGGTCTGCAAAGAGTCAGACACAACTTAGCAACTAAATAGCAGCAACAAAAATTGCCTTGCTGGATCTTAGTCTGGAACGACTTTCCAGCTGTCATGTTTTTCTAAACGAGTTACTTTTAATTTTGAAAAATTTCAAACTAATAGAAAAATTTCAAGAATGGTCCAAACGATTCTGACCTATTCTTCACTCAGACCCACCGGTTGTTAACATTTTCTGTGTTTGCACACTCTTTCCCCTACACATGAGAATTATGTGTTCTCTCTGAGTCTCTTGAGAGTACATTGCCCTTTATCCCTAACACGTTAAGTGCATATTCCTAAGAACAAGGACATCCACTGACTCAAACGTGCACAATGATTAAAATCAGGAAACTTCACATCGTTGTATCATTATCTAATCTATGTGCTGTGCTGTGCTCAGTCGCTCAGTCCTGTCTGACTCTTTTGCCATCTCATGGGCTGTTGCCCACCAGGTTCCTCTGTCTATGGGATTTTCCAGGCAAGAATACCGGAGTGGGTAGCCACTTCCTTCTTCAGAGGATCTTCCCGACCCAGGGATTGAACCCTCATCCCTTGCATTGGTAGCAGATTCTTTACTACTGAGTCACCTGAGAAGCCCATCTAATCTATGCTGCTGCTTAGTCACTTCAGTCGTGTCCGACTCTGTGCGACCCCATAGACAGCAGCTCACCAGGCTCCGCCGTCCCTGGGATTCTCCAGGCAAGAACACTGGAGTGGGTTGCCATTTCCTTCTCTAATGCATGAAAGTGAAAAGTGAAAGTGAAGTCACTCAGTCATGTCCGACTCTTAGCGACCCCATGGATTGCAGCCCACCAGGCTCCTCCGTCCATGTGATTTTCCAGGCAAGAGTACTGGAGTGGGGTGCCATTGCCTTCTCCATCTAATCTATAGACCTTATGCAAATTTCACCAATTTTCCCAGTAATGTCTTAATTAGCAATTCCCCCCCCGCCCCCCAGTTCAAGCTGGATTCCTGGATTACACATTGCGTTGGGTTTTCACATCTCTTCCATTTTCTTTAATTGGGATCAGTTTCTCCTTTTGTCTTTCATGACTGACATTTTCAAAGAGTACAAGCCATTTGTTTCTAGAATGTTCCCCAGTTTGGCTGATGTTCGATCTCCTCATTATTAGGTTCAAGTTGTAGGTTTTTTTGGACGGAGTCCTATCTAAGAGCTATTGTGGCTTTTCTAGTGCCTGATACTAGGAGACACATGATGTGATTTGTTACTGTCACCGATAAGGTTAATTACTGGTAATATTAACTCTAGGTTAAGCCTACATATTTCAAAGAGTCGATGTTTTAGTTACCTTCAGCTCAATGTAGTGTCATTATTAATAGATAGTTTTGGAAATATGCTAAAAATTAATGTAGACTTACAGTTAATCCACATTAAGTTTAGGCTCAAAGCTTCCCCGGTGGCTCAGTGGTAAAGAATCTGCCTGCCAATGCAGCAGACACAGGTTCGATCCCTGGGATGGGCAGATCCAGTGGAGAAGGAAATAGCAACCTACTCTAGTGTTCTGGTCTGGGATATTCCATCGACAGAGGAGTCTGGTGGGCTACAGTCCATGGGGTCACAAAGAGTGGGACACGACTTACTGGCCAAGAACAACAGCACAGAAACAAGGGATGAGAGCATGACTACGATACCAGGCCAGGTTCTATCACAACAGAAAGGCAAATGAGAGGAAACTTTCGAGTAAAATAAACATTGACATAAGCAAGAATAATGTGTCTTCAACTTCTGTATAATGTGTAGTTCCTAGAGAACCATTTGGATACCTATTTATGTCACATCTGCTGACAAAAATCTAAGCACCAAATGTAAATTATAGCATTTGGGGGACATCATGTTTATGTGTGAAATTTTCCTTGAATGACTTGGCCCAAATTTAAAATGAATGGGTTGACTGATGGTCCTAACAGTATTTTAATCTTGGATAGATCACTGCAATGCTATTCCTATTGGTGGCTATAAAGGAAAATGATTTGTTTGCATAGTTCAACAATGAAAATTCATAAATACCTTGGGTTTGAGGATGCAATATACTTTATTTGTATGAATCCATTTAGAAGCAGAAGTAAGAGACTCGTGTTCAATCCCTGGGTGGGAAAGATGCCCTGGAGTAGGAACCGGCAACCCATTCAATATTCTTACCTGGAAAATTTCATGGACAGAGGAGCCTGGTGGGCTGCAGTCCATGGGGTGACAAAGAGTTGGACATGACTGAACACATTTAGAAGCTATTAAGTGTGGGGAAATTAATCTTAGAGGATGTTGATGGCAGAAAGCTTTACTTTTCTGCAGAAAAGCAATTGGATTTCTGTGGCGTCTTTATTTTTGAACTACTCTTGTTAAAATGTGGTTTGCCTCTTACTGTTGATACTGTTAAACATGGCAAATGGTGTTTTGTTTTAATAAAAGTTTTAGCTATAGCTGAACCACTGTGGGTTTAGAAAGAACAGCAAAAATGCTTTATGCAGAATGGACTCAGCAATTCTTTAATTTGGAAGTAGAATGATTCTTTTTTGGGGATAAATCAGATTTACTAGTTATTCTACATTGCCAGTGACAGCAAGAAGAAAGGGGGGGAACGAGGGAAAGTGAACAGAAGTGGGATTCAGGAGCATCAGTGCTCAGGTCTTGGGTAGTGAAATAAAAGGAGTCTGGCTAGAATAATTCATATTTCCATAGCTGTGAGTCCAGTCCTTCTTTGAAACGTTGTATATAGTTCAGTGGGTCTTCCCTGGTGGCTCAGTGGTAAAGAATCCACCTGCAGTGCAGGAGAGAGGGGAGAGGGTGTGTGGGGGGACGGCACTCCAGTATTCTTGATTGGGAAATCCCATGGACAGAGGAGCCTTGCGGGCTACAGTCCATGGGGTCTCAAAGAGTTGGACTCGACTGAACAACTAAAAAACAAAAAATAAAGTTCAATATCATGAAGCGGCAATGCGGGCCAAGGGTGAAAATGGCAGTGGCTCTATGCTGCCATCTGGTGGTGAACCGCTGCACTGCCTCCCCAGTGAGTGACTCACTCACCCTCAGCGGGCTCACTAGATAACCAGATAACTCTGCACCATAGGAACTCCTTAGTTCTTTTAGTTTTCTTTTATTCTCTGTGGACAACGTCTCGCCTCTCCTCAGATAACTTGGTGCCCTTCTTACTGTCTCCTCTTTTCCATCAGTGTACTGGAAAAGACCCTGAGGCTGGTTAAGATTGAAGGCAAAAGGGGAGGGTGGCCGAGGATGAGATGGTTAAATGGCATCACCAACTCCATGAACATGCATTTGAGCAAACTCTAGGAGATAGTGAAGGACAGGGAAGCCTGGTGGGCTGCAGTCATGGGGTCTCAAGAGAGTTGGTCATTACTTAGTGGATAAACAACAGTGTAATAATGGTCATGTTCACACATGACCGAAGGGGTGAATACTCATTTTGTGATTCATTTGCATCAACTACAATTTTTTAACTTGGAGAATAAAAACTCTGACTGATTTTAATGCAGTATTTAATAAATATTATATTTGATTTTTTTTATCATAAACTTTAACCAAAAATAATAACCAACCAACCAACTGTTCATCCAACCATCCAAATAAAGATTCTTATTAAACTTAATGACCCTGATGCTGTACTAGTTACCATATTTTCAAGAATTTCTTTCTGGTCTGGTTTTTAAATAGACAAATGTTTAAAATTAAAATATAGACTTTAATATTTTATTGAATGTATTTAATATCATATAATTAAAATATGGACTTTGTTTGTGGCAAGTGGTGGTGGTTTAGTCACTAAGTCATGTCTGACTGTTGCAACGCCTTGGACTGTAGCCTGCCAGGCTCCTCTGTCCATGGGATTCTCTAGGCAAGAGTACTGGAATGGGTTGCCATTCCTTCTCCAGGCGACCTTCCTGATCCGGGAATTGAACCCAGATCTCCTGCATTGCAGGCAGATTCTTTACTGACTGAGCTACAAGGGGAATCCTGTAGCAAGTGTTAGGTATTCAATAAATCCTCTGTCTGTAGCACTATGTTCCTGAAACCCTGTTTCCATCCACTGTCTGGTTCTGCCCTTTTGATTTATGAGGATCCCAGAATTGGATCCTGAGCTGTACCCACGTGGAGGTTCAGGCATGTCTGGAGGTTTCTGGAAGGACCCCCAGAGAGCAGCTCTCCTGAGATGCTGGAGAGGACATTGGATAGAGTTTCTGGAAGAAGCCTGCTTCTTTTCAAGCTTCAGAGTAAGAATGAAAGGGACCATAGGAAGCTCAGTGGAGAGAGGTGGTGTCGCTGGCTGTTCCACAGTGTATCATCTCCAGGGTTACTGTGAGTGCAGGTTCATGTGCCTGATGCACCGTGAATCCAAACACGCTGAAACACTGGAGTGTGGAGCAGAGACAGGTTTGTTGCAGGGCCCTTCAAGGACACAGGTGATTCGTGCCCTAAAAAGCTCCGAGGTCCCTGGAGGGTTTCAGCAAAGCATTTTTAAAAGCCAGGTGGGGCGAGGGTATGGTTGCAGAGTTTGTGATCAGCTTGAGCACAATTCTCTGCTTGGCTGATGGTGAGTTCACTCTATTGGTCCTTAGGTTCCAGGAGGCCTGGGGTTGTGTGTTCATGGTCCTCAAATAGTTAACATCTTCCATTTGATGGAGGGTTTCCACATCTGCAAAGCAACTCGGGAAATGCGTGTCCAGTACTGTTCTCTTCATTCTTCAGGGAAGAGCTGCAACAGAGGATATGGGGGAAGGCTTGTCCCGGGAAGAATCCATGGGGTCCTGCTCCGTTACATTTTGAGCAAGGAAGTTGTGACACACACACCGAGCAAGGCCAAAGGGGCCTGTGGAGACACTTCCAGGTGGGGCACCAGCAAGATGGTGGCATTGTTTTCACCCAGACAGATCATGGAGAGAGCGCTTTGGGGAGTGAGTGGGGCACAGCCTCTGGGTCGGATACTGCAGTTCGGCTGCTCCCAATACCACTCCCAGGTGGCGTTAGTGGTGAAGAACCTGCCTGCCGGTGCAGGAAACTTAAAAGATGTGGGTTCAGTCCCTGGGTCAGGAAGATTCCCTGGAGAAGGAAATGGCTACCCACTCCAGTATTCTTGCCTGGAGAATCCCATGGACAGAGGAGCCTGGTGGGCTACAGTCCATGGGGTCGCAAAGAGTCGGACACGACAAAAAAGACTTCACTTACTTAATGCCATTCCCAGATTCTTTCCCTTCCTCTACACAGGCTGTGGTTCACCTACTCTTCTTTCCAGGTTATTTCACAGGAATGGTGGCCCTGCTATTCATTTCAACAGTAAAATGCATTTGTCTCCATAACAATTTTCTCAGGATTTTCCACGCAGAAGTTGGCTGATGTTGAGCAGATTCTCTGGGCCAGTTCTTTTCTAACACATGGCACTCCACATGGCAACATTTCTGAAAGCAAGTCCTGCAGGCCACCAGTTCTTTTGGAAATCTCCAAGGGGGAAAAAAGAAAAGCAGCATTAGGGGTAAATACATTTAGAACACACTGAATTTAAAAAGTTAAGCCAGTTTCTCTGTCTCTTTATCCAGTTACCCAAACAACTAGAAATCTGCAGATTGATAATCTGCAGTTGTCGTGTCTGACTCCTTGAGACCCGATGGACTGCAGCACACCAGCCCTCCCTGTCCTTCACCATCTCCCGAAGTTTGCCCAACTTCATGTCCATTGAATTGGTGATGCTATCCAATTACCTCATCCTCTGTCACCCTCTTCTCCTTCTGCCTTTAATCTTTCCCAGCATCAGGGTCTTTTCCAGAGAGTCAGCACTTTGCATCAGGTGGCCAAAGGACTGGAGCTTCAGCTTCAGCATCAGTCCTTCCAATGAATATTTAGGGTTGATTTCCTTTAGGATTGACTGGTTTGATCTCCTTGCTGTCCAAGGGACTCTTAAGAATCTTCTCCAGCACCACAGTTCGAAAACATCATGTAATAATTATTTAATATTAGAATAAATAATGTATTATTATCATTTATTTCCCTTTGGTGTCTAATACATCTTCAAGTCCTATTCATTTTACTTCCTAAATATTTCTCCATTTTTGTCTTTCTCTCTCCATCCTAATTCCCCTACCAAATATCCTATTTCAGGTTTTGGCTGCATTTCCTAATCAGCCTCTTCCAACCCCACTGCCAGATCCTATTTAAAAACATAAATGTCACACATCATGCCCTGCTTACAACCAGGCCATTCCTCACTGGTGCTTTCTAACTGGTTTTCACTGGGATGTTCGAAGAGGTGCAAGAAAAATTCATCAGGAAGCCTTGGATAAGCCAGTTTAAACAGAGTTCTTTACCTCCTAGAGCTCTTAAATTTTGACTAGGGGGATTTTTGCTGAAACCAATGCCTGTGGGTGGGTGATGTTTATTTTGGTTGGCCGAAATTTAGTTCTGTTATTTCACTAATACTTTGATGGTTATTATAGTCTATGGTTACACCTGACATACCTGTAAAGTCTTCACATTTTCGTGTAATGTTGTCTTCCATACACTCTTCTGTAGATGCAAAGGAGCATTCTCCAGCACTGTGGGTTTCATTTTAACTTTTCAAGTCATAATCAGTCTCTAAGGTTTTTTGCCATTTTGTTGGTCTAATATTCACATCCTTTGAATCAACACTATACTCTGAAGAACTATCATCCTCTGAGACACTGGTATACATGTCACTTGGACCATCAGAGAAAGTATCTGCATAAATTTCACTGTAAAGTTCTTCACTCAAAATTTCATGATGTGTCATTAAAAAAATTTTTATGTATATAATATACACAGGGCAGGAAGGGAAGGGGACAATAGAGGATGAGATGGTTGGATGGCATCACTGACTCAATGGCCATGAGTTTGAGCAAGCTCCAGGAGATGGTGAAGGACAGGGAAGCCTGGGGTGCTGCAGTCCATGGGGTCGCAAGGAGTTGGACATGACTCAGGGACTGAAAACAACAAAGGTTGGAACAAAAGCCTAACCAGGCGAATGTGAATGATAACGACAATCGGAAGCTGGCTAATGAACCCTTGGTCAATTTTAGGCCCTAGCGAGTTTACCTGGTGATGTTAATTGCTGTTGTCGTTCAGTTGCTGAGTCTTGTTGGACTCTCTGCAAGCCCATGGACTGTGGCATGCCATAGTCATATTAATACATAATGTTCATTGTATCACTCTCTAAAACATTGATATGTCTCTGGGCAACAACATTCTGGTAACAAAAGAGGTATCTCCAGTCAGTAACGTGTTGCAGACTACTGACATTTGTGACCCTTGTCAGAGAAGATGCGAGATAGAGCCTTTCCTAAATCTAGCCGGATGGGCCCCACACTTTCTCCAGGGAAGCACAACAGCGATTAGGATTACAAAGTAAGTCTTTTGAGAAACACTTCCTATAGCAACTGTGAGAATTCAGACCAGTGGGGATTCACTCCACTCTGCCTCCCCCGTGTACGAATTAGTGTCCTTTTTGATGTTGCCCCTAACCATTTTTCTTGGCTACATTGTCTTCCTCACAGCCCTGGTGAGAGAAAACGAAATAGATTTGAGGGTCAAAGAGATTGGCCTTGCAATTTCAACCACTTACTAGACCTACCAGCTGGTGTAAGCTTCTGTTTCTTTAGTCTCTTTCCTCCATCATGAAATTCTGTATAAAATCTACCTCACAGGAATGTTTTGATTAAACAACCAAAGTGTTAGTCATTTAGTTGTGTCCGACTCTTTGTGACCCCACGGACAGTAGCCCACCAGGTTTGTCTGGCCATGGGATTCTCCAGGCCAAGGATACTAGGGTAGGTAGCCTTTCCCTTCTCCAGGGGATCTTTCCAACCCAGGGATCAAATCCACGTTTCCTGTATTGGCGCATGTGCTCAGTCACTCAGTCCTGTCCGACTCTTTGCGACACCATGGACTGTAACCCACCAGGTTCCTTTGCCCATGAAATTTTCCAGACAAGAATACTGGAGTGGGTTGCCATTTCCTACTCCAGGTATCAAAACCACATATTGACCCAGGGATCAAATCCACATCTCCTGTATTGGCAGGTGGATTCTTTACTGTCTGAGCCACCAGGGGACCAACTGATTAAACAATACATCATCTATAAGGTAAAAAGCTCAGTGACTGGCATATAGAAACAGCTCAATAAATGCTATTTCTACCTATGTTTGAAGGGCTTCACTGGTGGATTAGTGATAAAGAAGTCCCCTGCCAGTGCAGGAGATGTGGGTTTGATCCCTGGGTTGGGAAGATCCCCTGGAGAAGAGAATGGCAACCCACTCCAGTATCCTTGCCTTGGACATTCGATGGACAGAGGAGCCTGGTGGACTACCATGGGATTGCAAAAGAGTCAGACATGACTGAGCAACTAAACAGCAGCAATAACCACTTACATTTGAACTTTCAGGGGATCTGAGCAGGAAGATCGTGAAACAGGCTCACTATTTGGTTCTGCCTCCACTCTGAATAATAAGTATGTCTCCTGTGTATGAGGAAGGCTCTTGAGAAAATACCTTATATGATGTACAGAATATTATCCATACAATGGGTACAGGACCTAAAGAGTGGGTATCAGGTGACCGTCTCTCCACTGTCTGTGTGAACTCATCAGCTTCATGATGCGTGGTGCACGGTGAGGACTGCAGTGCCAGGCCAGGGATGCCTTCTTGCAGAGGTGCCAGTGATGCATTTAACTGCACATTGTTTGCATTTGTATTAAATAAGGTGAACACATCTGGCCCTTGCCTTGTGTCAAAAATTCTTTTTCCCCTGGAATTTTTGAACAAAATCAGTGGTGTCTTTTGTTTGTTTGTTAAAGATAAATAACTGTCCAGACTTTGCAGCTGTGCTATCCACTAATTTCTATTTTAAAAATTTTGATTAAGGACATTAGGAAAAAAAATACACACACTAAAATTTTAAGGAAGATGTGAACAATATTTAAAAATAGTCATGGGGTATGTATGGAGGTAATGTTTTCCTAAATAGTGATGTGCTGAAAATGATCTAGAAAAAGACTTGATTAAATATTCAGTGGACAGAGTATGAAATTAGGTGAGACAATTCCTAGGAGCAATGTAAAAATAAGAAATCACTGAAGCTGTCAAGTCGCTGTTATTCTTCATTTTATCGGTAGATGGCACCCTTCTCCTATCTTCAAAGCTTTTATTTACACTAAGGTGTAAAGGACTGACAAGTCCATTACAACAGTAACTAAGTCCTCTTTGGGTCTCAGCTAAATACATACATACAATCTTATAACACTTAACAGTACTTGCACATAGAATGAATTGCATGGCTAAACCAATATTTTAAGAACAATAAAGAATTCTATCCTGTATTTTACTTGAATATATATGCAAATTCACTTTTCCCATTCATCTCTTGGTGATTCACCAGCATAGTCCCAAATATCCTCCTCTTTCCAATACTCTAAATTCACCCTGAGCCTGGTGGGCTATATACTCTATAGGGTCGCAAAGAGTCAGACATGACAGAGCAACTTCACCCCAGGCCTCTCAGTCTAGACAGATGACTCACCTACTACTTTATCAAAAAGATCAATCCCTTCATTTTTTCCATTCATTTATTTATTCAATCCACAATCATTCATTCAGTACCTACTATAGGATAGAAGGGGCTTTCCTGGTGGCTCAGCTGTAAAGAATCTGCCTGTCAATACAGAAGATGACACAGGTGTGATCCCTGGGTTGGGAAGATCCCCTGGAGAAGGAAATGGCAACCCACTCCAGTATTCTTGCTAGGAAATTCCATCGCTAGAGGAGCCCAGTGGGCTACAGTCTATGGTATCGAAAAAGAGTCGGATATGACTTAGTGATTAAACAAAACAACAAAGATATGCCAGATACTGCTAAGCTCAGAAGGATGCAAGATGTATGGCTTATGGGCTTTGTCTTTAGCTCAAAACTTGTTTGGACTTCCTAGGTAACACTAGTGATAAAGAACCCACCTGCCAATTCAGGAGACATAAGAGACGCAGGTTTGATCCCTGGGTTGGGAAGATTCTCTGGAGGAAGAAATGAAAACCCACTCCAGTATTCTTGCCTGGAGAATCCCATGGATAGAGGAACCTAGGAGGCTGCAGTCCATGGGCTCGAAGAGCCGGACACAATTGAGTGACAGCACCAAAACTTATTTGGAGGATACAGAGAGAATTATTATAATATTATGTACTACATAACTTACTACAATAGTAGAGATATGTACTGGAGAAGGCAATGGCACCCCATTCCAGTACTCTTGCCTGGAAAATCCCATGGACGGAGGAGCCGGGTAGGCTGCAGTCCATGGGGTCGCTAAGAGTCGGACATGACTGAGCGACTTCACTTTCACTTTTCACTTTCATGCATTGGAGAAGGAAATGGCAACCCACTCCAGTGTTCTTGCCTGGAGAATCCCAGGGACCGGGGAGCCTGGTGGGCTGTCATCTCTGGGGTCGCACAGAGTCAGACATGACTAAAGCGACTTAGCAGCAGCAGCAGAGATTGGAGCCCAGAGAGAATGGACCAAATCCATCCTGTGGGAGGGAGTGTGGGGACGCTGCCTGGGATTGTCAGCAGTACCTACAGCTAGTCCTGAGAGATAAAGAGGAATTGGTTCAGCAGACATCTGGGCACAGGTCCATCTAGGGGAGGAGGGTTGTGGGTAGAGGAATGGAGATGAGACCCATCATAGATGTGAGGGTACTTTTCCTAACAGCTCAACCCTAAATGCTACCAGTGGTTCTTGGTCCTGGGTCCATATCAGATTACTTGGGGACTTTCTGAAAAATAACAATCCCTGGACTTCATTCCCAGATACTGTTCTTTCAGTTCAGTTCAGTTCAGTCGCTCAGTCGTGTCTGACTCTTTGTGACCCCATGAATCGCAGCATGCCAGGCCTCCCTGTCCATCACCAACTCCCGGAGTTCACTGAGACCCACATCCATCGAGTCAGTGATGCCATCCAGCCATCTCATCCTCTGTCGTCCCCTTCTCCTCCTGCCCCCAATCCCTCCCAGCATCAGAGTCTTTTCCAATGAGTCAGCTCTTCACATGAGATGGCCACAAGTACTGGAGTCTCAGCTTTAGCCTCATTCCTTCCAAAGAAATTCCAGGGCTGATCTCCTTCAGAATGGACTGGTTGGATCTCCTTGCAGTCCAAGGGACTCTTCAAGAGTCTTCTCCAACATCACAGTTCAAAAGCATCAATTCTTCAGCGCTCAGCCTTCTTCACAGTCCAACTCTCACATCCATACATGACCATAGGAAAGACCATAGCCTTGACTAGACAAACCTTTGTTGGCAAAGTAATGTCTCTGCTTTTGAATATGCTATCTAGGTTGGTCTTTAGTAGAAACTAAAGTCGTGTTTGACTCCTTGCGACCCTATGGACGTAGCCCGCCAGGCTCTTCTGTCCATAGGATTTTCCAGGCAAGAATACTGGGGTGGGTTGCCATTTCCTTCTCCAGGGGATCTTCCCAACCCAGGGATTGAACCTGTGTCTCCTGCATTGGCAGGTGGATTCTTTACCACTGAGCCACCAGGGAAGCCCCTGGGAATTAATTCTTTAATTCATCTGGGGATACCTAGGTGCTGGTATTTAACAAAATAACTCCCCTAGGTGATTTTAACAAGCATCCAGGGCTGGGAAACACTGTTTTTGCTGCAGAGTGTGATGGAAAATGACTCAAGAGGGTTCCCACTTTACATCTGGGAAGCTCGTTAAATGTGGAGATCCCAAATCCCTGCCCAGGAAACTTAACAGGTTTCAGATGAATGTGCTAAAAGTGGTCAGAGGTCGTATCTGAGAAATGCCAAAATATATCAGGAAAACCTTGAGTGTCTGATTAAGGCATGTGAACTTTCCCTGTTGTCACTGTGGTACCATTTGAAAGGTTTATTTTGTTCTGTTGGTTTTTTGAGTTTGTTTTTGCAAGGGACTGAGATGGTTTTGAAACTGCTTTTTCAAGGAGCCAGCATGGTGGTCTTGAGGGAAGGATGGTATTTAAGGAGACAGGGAGATAGTGCAAAAAGCTCTTATAGAACTTCAGCTGGGAGGATAAGAGCCTGCCCAAGGGTGGTGGCAGTTAAGGATAAAGGTCTGGATGGAGGAAGGGGTAGATATAGAGATACCTGGGGCACCAAACTGCCAGGACTTGGTGATGAGTAGCAACAATATGGAATCAAGATTCCCCAGAGAAATAGCAACAACCTCAGATATGCAGATGATACCACCCTAATGGCAGAAAGTGAAGAAGAACTAAAGAGACTCTTGATGAAGATGAGAGAAGAGTGGAAAAGGTGACTTAAAACTCAACATTCCAAAAACTAAGATCATGGGATCTGGTCCCATCACTTTATGTCAAATAGATGGGGAAAAAATGGAAACAGTGGCAGGTTTTATTTTCTTGGGCTCCAAAATCACTGTAGATGGTGACTGCAGCCATGAAATTAAAAGATGCTTGCCCTTAGAAGAAGAGCAATGACAACCTCAACAGCATATTAAAAAGCAGAAACATTATTTTGCCGACAAAGGTCCACTTAGTCAAAGCTATGGTTTTTCCAGTAGTTATGTATAAATGTGAGAGCTGGACCATGAAGAAGGCAGAGTTTTGAAGAATTGGTGTTTTTGAGCTGTAGTACTGGAGAAGACTCTTGAGAGTCCCTACGACAGCAAGTTCAAACCAGTCAATCCTAAAGGAAATGAACCCTGAATATTCATTAGAAGGACTGATGTTGAAGCTGAAGCGCCAATACTTTGGGCACCTGATGTGAAGAGCGGACTCATTGGAAAAGATTCTGATGCTGGGAAAGACTGAGGGCTGGAGAAGAAGAGGATGAGATGGTTGGACGGCATCACCGACTCAATGGACATGAGTTTGAGCAAACTCAGGGAGATGGTGAAGGACAGGGAAGCCTGGCGGGTTGCAGTTCATGGGATCACAGAGTCAGACACCACTTAGCGACTAACACTAAATATTATCAGTTATCTACATACTGCAGATGAAGATGTAAAAGATTAGTAGAAACCTTAGTGAAATAGCGCCAGGAGACCAGCAGGCGGAGCACTCACGCCCCGTGACAGGAGCGGAGCCAGACAGGAAGGGCTCAGCCAAAGACAAGCCATGTGCTTACTGAATCCCTCCCCACTTCTTTCCCCCTCTAAAAAATATCCCCTTGCCTGCAGGGACTTGCTATGGTTGCCGACCCCAAGTTGCAAGGCTCTGCGGGTCCCGAATAACACCCTCTTTGCTTGAGAAGCATCGAGCAGTCTGTCCACTTCAAGTCTTCATCCTGGTGGCCTACGAGGGGTCCAGAGAAGACCCCCGAGGGTGCCGGGCTGGTGAGCAAGAAGGTCCGGGAGCCACGTGGAGCCCATCAAGCTCTCGGCTTCTCTCAAGGACCCTGGAGCTTGAAGGTTAAGTCTCCTTCATCGCAGCCTCCACCCTCTTTGCGTTTGAAGCTCTCTGGGCTTAATTTGAGATAGCTAAAGTTCTGGTTTTTCTTCCCTGCTCCGCCCCCACCCCCACCACCCCCCTTTTTTTTTTTTTTTTCCGGGTGAAATCCTTCTTCTGTATGAGTGTACTTGTTTGGTACTTTGGTCTGATTTTTTTTCTTTTATTATTTATTTTTGGCTGTGCTGGGTCTTCACTGCTGCACGTGGGCTTTCTGTAGTTGTGGTCAGCAGGCTTCTCATTGCCGCGGCTCCTCTTGTTCTGGAGCGTTTGCTCTAGGCTACTCCAGCTTCAGTAGTCTTGGGGCAAGAGCTTAGTTGCTCCGAGTCATGTGGGATCATCCTGGACCAGGGATCTAACCTATGTCCCCTGCATTGGCAGGCGGATTCTTAACCATTTAACCACCAGGGAAGCCCCTGGTCTGATTTTTGCAGTATACTGCTGCTGCTAAGTCATTTCAGTCATGTCCGACTCTGTGTGACCCCAGAGAGGGCAGCTTACCAGGCTTCTCTTCCCTGGGATTCTCCAGGCAAGAACACTGGAGTGGGTTGCCGTTTCCTTCTCCAGTGCATGAGAGTGAAAAGTGAAAGTGAAGTCAGTCAGTCGTGTCCAACTCTTCGCCACCCCATGGACTGCAGCCCACCACACTCCTCCGTCCTTGGGATTTTTCCAGGCAAGAGTGCTGGAGTGGGGTGCCATTGCCTTCTATATGTTTCACTAAAACCATTCCCATTCAGCTGTTCAGCTGTTCCTTTGGAAGAGGAGCTGACCTATAGGAACTGCCTGAAAAGCCCAACTCGGCTCCTCTGGGACCTAGCTCTTCCTTTAGAACTGGCTGTTATTACCCCTGAAGTTTGTTTGGGATGTTTGAACTGTTTGAATTGTCTGAGCTGTAAACTGAGCTGTTTAGATTGTTTCAAAAGTATTCTTTTACTCTAGGGGAGGAGGGGGATGAGAAATTGGATACTAGTTATCTAAAGAATTTAAGAGTGTACCCTCTGCAGGGATTCCAGCTGATTTTATGTTTACAAACCATTGTCCTGCCTTGTGCCCTTTTCTAACTAAGCAGACCCACCTGACCAAAGGAGGTTAGCACATCAGTGGCCATGATGGGGACCTTGGAAATCCCCAAAGCTAATTTTCTTAAAACCAGATTGGACCTCTAAAAGAAGGTCAACCTTGAATATTCAATTGGAAGGACTGATGCTGAAGTTCCAATACTTTGGCCACCTGATGCAAAGAGCCGACTCATTGGAAAAGACCCTGATGCTGGGAAAGATTGAGGGCAGGGGGAGAAGGGGGAGACAGAGGATGAGATGGTTGGATAGCATCATTGACATAATGCGTATAAGTTTGAGCAAACTCTGGGAGATGGTGAAGGACAAGAAAGCCTGATGTGTTGTAGTCCATGGGTTGCAAGGAGTCGGACGTGACTAAGCGACTAAACAACCACAGTTCCCACCAGAAGTAAATTCTCTATCGTCACTGATTGAGGCAGTGCATTCCTAGGTATCCAGTTGACAAACTACCTATTACCTTTTTGCCTTCACTTGGAAAGAAAAACATTTCTTTTGGGCAGTAATGCCTCAGAGTTTTGCTGAGAATCTTCCAATTTCTCACAAATCCTGGAGGGCAATCTGGATAATATAAAGTTCCCTGGACGTTCTACTTTGTGGCAATATGTATGTGATTTTGCTGCTTTGTTCTCCTTCTACAACCACCTCACAGGGATACAGCATCTACTCATGACTTTTAGCCTTAAAAAAACCTTCTGTCCCCAAAGAAAAATAGCAGTTTGCTCACACCCAGGGTGACTTTTTGATGATAGCCATTCTGACAGGTATAAGGTGATATCTCACTGTGGTCCTGATTTGCATTTCTCTGATGGTTTGTGATGCTGAACACCTTTCCATGTGCCTCTTGGACATCTGTGTATCTTCTTTGGAAAGATGTCTACTTAGGTTTTCCAACCATTTCTTAAAATCAGATTTTTAAAAAAAAATATTGAGTTGCATAAGTGGCTTATGTGTTTTGGGTATTAATCCCTTGGGCTTCCCTAGTGACTCAGCAGTAAAAAAAATCCTCATGCAATGCAAGAGATGGAAGATACTCGTTTAGGATCCCTGGTTGGGGAAGATTCCTTGGAGGAGGGCATGGCAACCCACTCCAGTATTATTGCCTGGAGAATCCCATGGACAGAGGAGCATGGTTGGCTCCTTTGGGGTCCATGGGGTCACAAAGCGTTGGACATTACTGAGTGATTAATCCCTTATGGATCATATCATTTGCAAATATTTTCTCCTATTCAGTAGGTTGACTTTTCGTTTTGTCAGTGGTTTCCTTTGCTGTGCAATGTTTTTAGGTTAATTAGGTCCCATTTGTTTTTCTTTTGTTTCTTTTGCCCTTAGGAGACCAGCCAGGGGGTGTGTGTCATGGTGAGAAAGGAGTTAAAGATGGGCTGCTGAGAACAGCAACATGTAGTGAGATAGTGTTTTAGGGACTGAGTGTGTCTCTCCTGGCTCCCAATTCATATGTTGAAATTCTGACTTCTCCCAAATGTGATGATGTTGGAAGTGGGGCCTTTGGGAGGTGACTAGGTCATGACGATGGTGCTCCCATGAATGAGATTAGTGCCCTTAAAAGAACAGACACAGGGAACCCCCCTACCCCACCCTCTCTTTCTATCTTCCTCTCCCACTCCAGGATTATTATTTTTCTTTAACAGTTGTAGAATGGTATCCCACTAGGTTTTTTTTTTTTAAATTGTAGGGTAATTACTTTACAATATTGTGATAGTTTTTTGCCATACATCAACATGAAACAGCCATAGGTATACATAGGTCCCCTCCCTCTTATACCCCCCTCCCACCCCTCTAGGTTGTCACAGAGCACTGGGCTTGAGCTCTCTGTGTCATACATGAAACTTCCACTGCCTATCTATTTTGTATATGGTAATGTGTATGTTTCAATGCTCTTCTCTCAAATCATCCTACCCTCTCCTTCCCCTACTGCGTCCAAAAGTTTGTTCTTTATTGTCTGTGTCTCCTTTGCTGCCTTGCACATAGGATTGTCAGTACCATCTTTCTAGATTCCATATATATACGTTAATATATGATATTTGTCTTTCTCTTTCTAACTTCAGTATGTATAATAGGCTCTAGGTTCATCCACCTCATTAGAACTGATTCAAACGTGTTCCTTTTTATAGCCCACTCCAGTACTCTTGCCTGAAAAATCCCATGGACAGAGGAGCCTGGTGGGCTACAGTCCATGGGGGTCATAAACAGTTGGATATGACTGAACGCGCACACACACATCACTCTTTCTACCCTGAATCAAACAAACCCAGGCCCTGAAGATGTGGATTGGCTCAGTCAGGCAGGAAGGAGCCTGGGCTGAAGATTCCAAGTATCAGCTGCTAGGAATCCCTTGCAACAGCTAGGGTGGGTATATCAGGGCAAAAGGGATCTGAGTGGACTCCACTAGCATGCATGATATCCTCATTACCATTTGAGAGACACAGGAGAGAGAAGTAAAAAAGCGTCACTGCGGTCACATTACCTGTGAAGGCTTACGGACATAAGCTTTTCTCCATATGATTTTAAATTGTTTTAAGTTTCCCTTTATGTAGTTATGATTCTGAACAATTTGTTTCCATGCTTTTTAAAGCCCTGGATCAATTGTGAGAAGCACTTCTCAATCATCATAAGAGTTTTTAGAAACATAATTTTTAATGTAATACAAACATAACACTTCTCATCATGATGAAAAATTTAAGAGTAAGTAGTACATATCTGATTTCATGTGCTATTTAAAAAAATAAAAGTCTGGATAGGGCTTGAATGAGTATCCAGGTTGACAGCTGTCACTAGTCAGGGGTGAGCAGAGAGCAGTGGTGCTGGGTTGGTAGGTCCAGATCTGTGGGACATGGAGGGTTTGTGCAGAGAACCTTACATTCTTTGGTGATGCATCCATCAAGACATCAAAGTGACTATATTCACAGGCAATATGACTCAGATGGTAAAGAATTTGCCTGCAATGCAGGAAGCCGGGGTTCAACCGTTGGGTTGGGAAGATCCCCTGGAGAAGGGAATGGCAACCCACTCCAGTATTCTTGCCTGGGAAAATCCCATGGACAGAGGAGCCTTGTGGGCAACAGTCCAAGGAGTCACTAAGAGTCGGACATGACTGAGCGACTGACATACACATATGCCAGCAGAATCCAAATTTGCATGTTTATGTGGGAAGGCAGGTAACACAAACAGATAAATATCAGGTGAAGGGAATGGGTCCATGCCCAAAAGGGGAATTGCCAAAGCATATTATCATGCAACACCTTCTTACTGCTTCAGCAAGAATCCAGAAGAGAGAGTCCGTGTGTGTTTAATCCTCGTAAAAGAAAGTTTTGGAAAATTAGGAATAAGAAGCTCTTTCTTTACCTTCTGGTATTCCAGTTATGCATATGATACACATTTGAAATTGCCCCACAGTTCTTTAATGTTCTGTTCTGTTTTCTCCCCTCATCTTTTCCTCTTTGCATTTCAATTTGGGAACTTTCCATTGAATTGTCTTTTAAAAATCAATTTATTTTTAATTGGAGGATAATTGCTTCACATATTGTGTTGGTTTCTGCCATACATCAACATGAATCATCCATAGGTGTACATATGTCCCCTCCCTCCCACCTCCCACCCCATCTTACTTCTCTAGGTTGTACTGATCCATCTTTAATTTCATTGATTCTTTCCTTGGCTATATCTAGTCTATTAATGAGCCCATCAAAGACATTCATTTCTGTTATGGTACTTTGAAGTTCTATCTTTTTTTTTTTTGATCGATTCTTTCTTAGAGTTTCCATCTTTCTGTCTGCCTCACTCTGATGAGTGTTTTCCAACACCACCAACTGCGTTGGGAAGACTTCCACACTCATAACGCTTCCAACATCAGATGTGTGTGTGTGTGTGTGTGTGTTTTATCCCCACATAAAGCAGTTTTCCAGTTCTCAGTGGACACTGACCGAGTGTCTTATAAATAGACACAGTTCTGACACTATCTACCTGGAGCTAGCATCTGATTCTACAGGTTAGGGCTCAGTCCCATAAGACTGACCCCGCTTCAGATGCCAGTTGTAAGTACAGGTTGTCACCAGTGTTTCTGACCTACTGGCTTGAAATAAGAAGCTATTTGCTAGAATGGCTCACAGAAGTCAGAGAAACATTGACTTACATTTATGAGTTTATTATAAAGTGAAAGTGAAGTGAAAGTGTTAGTTGTTCAGCTGTGTTTGACTCTTTTCCGACCCCATGGACTGTAGCCCGCCAGACTCCTCTGTCCATGGGATTCTCCAGGCAAGAATATTGGAGTGGGTTGCCATTTTCTTCTCCAGAGGATCTTCCCAACCCAGGGACTGAACCTGGTTCTACTACATTGCAGGCAGATTCTTTACCATCTGAGCCACCAGGGAAGCCCTACAGAAGTCAGAGAAACACTTACACATTTAAGTTTATTATAAAGGATGTTATAAAGGTTACAGATGAAAAGCCAGAATAAGAGATGAATCGGGTAGAGGTGGGAAAGGTTCTGAGTGCAGGAGCTTCTGTGCCCTTGGGACTGGGGGTGCCCATCCTCCAGCCATGGGAAGCATTCACCAACAGGGACACTTTCTGGAGCCTGTCCTTCAGGTTTTACAGAAACTTCATTACATGGGCATGATTGATTGCATCATTGGCCATTGGTGACTGATTCAGCCTCCAGCCACTCTTCCCTTCCCAGAGGTTGAAAGTTCCAACCCTGTAATCATGATTGGCTCCCCTGGCAACCAGCCTGGACCCTCGGGGACTTTCCAAACCCCCCCCCCCCCATTAATCTAAACTCAGGTGTGAGTGAAAGGGACTTGTCAGGTGAGTACTAGGACATCCATTTTATCTTATCGCTCATCACTTAGGAGTTGCGAGAGTTTTGGGAACTCAGTGCCAGCACTGGGGAAGAGGAATGTGTATGTCTTAATACAAATCACAGTATCACAATTACCTGTCTATTTGTGCATGTTATCTACTATTTCCATGAGAGCCCTTAATATATTAATGTATTTATTGTAAATTTCTTGCCTGCTAATGTGAATATCTATGTCATATGTGAGTCTGGTTTCAATGATTACTATGTCTCTTCAGACTGTGTTTTTTCAAAAAGCATGCTTTGCAATTTTTGGTTGAAAGCCAAACATGTTTTATTGGGTTCTGGGAATGGAAATAAATAGGCTTTGGGTGTGAGGGTCTTTCCCAATGATCCCTCTTCCCAGAGCCAGGAAGGGATCTTTCTCAGACCTTTACTGTGAGAACCTACTGGGATTCCTGGAGAAAAAGCCCACTGAAGTGTGGGGGTCTTTAAAGATTTTAGTTTTCAAAAGTTTCTTGTTGTCATGCTAGTTCATCATCGTGGTTTAGTTGCTTGGTCGTGTCTTTCTCTTTGCAACTCCATGGACTATAGCCCACCAGGGTCCTCTGTCCATGGGATTCCCAGGCAAGAATACTGGAGTGGATTGCCATTTTCTCCTCCAGGAGACCTTCCTGAACCAGGCACCGAACCCACATCTCCTGCATTGCAGGCCGATTCTTTATTATCTGAGCCATCAGGGAGGCATATCTATAACTACCTATATCGTTCTTTTTTAAAGATTCTTTTCCTTTATAGGTATTACAAAATATTCAGTGTAGTGCCCTGTGCTGTACACTAGGTCCTTGTTGGCTATTTATTTTATATATGCTGCTAAGTCTCTTCAGTCGTGTCCGACTCTGGGCGACCCCAGAGACAGCAGCCCACCAGCATCCCCCATCCCTGGGATTCTCCAGGCAAGAATTCTGGAGTGGGTTGCCATTGCCTTCTCCATTTATTTTATATATAGTTGTGTGTATATGTTAAACTTCTAGGTTGTAGCAATGTGTCTGGTACCCTTGAAATTCTTTATAACCCATTTGCAATGACATTTTTAAAATATACATTTATTTATTTTAATTGGAGGCTAATTACTTTACAATATTGTATTGGTTTTGCCATACATCAACATGAATCCGCCACGGGTGTACACGTGTTCGCCATCCTGAACCCCCCTCCCACCTCCATCCCCATCCCATCCCTCTGGGTCATCCCAGTGCACCAGCCCCGAGCATCCTGTATCATGCATCGAACCTGGACTGGTGATTCACTTCACATATGATATTACACATGTTTCAATGCCATTCTCCCAAATCATCCCACCTTCGCCCTCACCCGCAGAGTCTAAAAGACTGTTCTATACATCTGTGTCTCTTTTGCTGTTTCGCATACAGGGTTATCATTACCATCTTTCTAAATTCCATATATATGTGTTAGTATACTATATTGGTGTTTTTCTTTCTGGCTTACTTCATTCTGTATAATAGGCTCCAGTTGCATCCACCTCATTAGAACTGAATCAAATGTATTCTTTTTAATGGCTCGGTAATACTCCATTGTGTATATGTACCACAGCTTTCTTATCCATTCATCTGCTGATGGACATCTAGGTTGCTTCCATGTCCTGGCTATTATAAACAGTGCTGTGATGAACACTGGGGTACACGTGTCTCTTTCAATTCTG
>NW_011494680.1:9694387-9706573 GCF_000754665.1 Bison bison bison
CATAGTGGCTGTACTAGTTTGCATTCCCACCAACAGTGTAAGAGGGTTCCCTTTTCTCCACACCCTCTCCAGCATTTATTGCTTGTAGACTTTTGGATCGCAGCCAAAGAATTAATCTCAAAAATATACAAGCAACTCCTGCAGCTCAATTCCAGAAAAATAAACAACCCAATCAAAAAATGGGCCAAAGAACTAAACAGACATTTCTCCAAAGAAGACATACAGATGGCTAACAAACACATGAAAAGATGCTCAACATCACTCATTACCAGAGAAATGCAAATCAAAACAACAATGAGGTACCATCTCATGCCAGTCAGAATGGCTGCAATGACATTTTAAAACTTATATGTAAAGGGTATCTTAGTATTTCACTGCAGAAAGTAGAGTTATTTACAGATATGGATTTCTACAGAATATTCTTTTTCAAACTTTTAAGTTTTTACTTTGTATTGGAGTATAGCTGATTAACAATCTGTGATAGTTTCAGGTGAACAGCAAGGGGACTCAGCCATACCTACACCTTTATCCACTGTCCCCCCAACCCCCATCTCATCCAGGCTGCCACATAATATTGAGTAGAGTTCCCTGTGCTGTACAGTAGGTCCTTGTTGGTTATCTATTTTGAATATAGCAGCATGTACCCAACCTTCCCCAAACTCCCTAACTCTCCCTTCCCCCCAGCAACCATTAGCTTGTTTTCTAAATCTATGAGACTCTTTCTGTTTTGTAAGTTCGTTTGTATCATTTCTGTTTAGATTCCACATATAAAGGATATAGTGTGATATTTCTCCTTCTCTGTCTGACTTACTTCCCTCAGTATAAAACTCTCTAGGTCCATCCATGATGCTGCAAATGGCATTATTTCATTCATTTTTATGGCTTAGTAATATTCCATGGTATATACATACCACATTTTTTTAATCCATTCCTCTTCTCAGTGGACATTTAGGTATAGAATGTTCTCTTAATTTTTTGTAATCTAAAAGAATTTGCTATCTTTTGGACTACACACACACACACAAAGAAAACATAATGTTCTACTTTGATGTTTTTACTCATGTTACTATTCACTATACTCTATGTAGGCCACTTATATTGATATAATTTTGGATAAACTTTGGATCTTGACTATCTTATGGTTCCTATTTGTTCTCTCTTTCCTCCTTTCTAACTTCTGTCTCTATCTCTTCCTGTCTTCCTTTCAAAAATATGTTCTGAATGTCCATTTTGTTTCACTTTGCAAAGTACTGTGTGTACAAAATGTATTAGGTGTGCAAATGTATGCTATAGGCTCTTTTAAAAAATTATTGACTTATTTATTTTTGGCTGTGCTGAGTCTTCTTTGCGGCACAGACCTTTCTTCAGTAGTGGCAGGCAGGGCTACTCTCTAATTGTGTTCTGTGGGCTTCTCATTGCAGTGGTTTCTCGTGTTGTGGAGCACAGGCTCTAGGGCCCACGGACTTCAGTAGTTGTGGCGCGTGGGCTCAGTAACAGGCTCAACAGTTGTGGCATATGGGCTTAGTTGCCCTACAACATGTGGGATCTTCCTGGATCAGGGATCAAACCAGTGTTTCCTGCACTGGCAGATAGATTCTTTACCAATGAACTGCCAGAGAAGCCCCAGTTACAGGCTCTCAAGTGGAACATTTTCTTGATACCTTGAACTTCTGGCAGAAGCCACGACGCTGAGGATGATAAGGATCTTTATATTCTGAAAAACCATGTTAAACTTAAGCATGCAGAACTAGCTGATAGATGCTAACTTCTGGTTTCAGATTTCATCTTCTAAACATCAGGTTTCATCTCTGACATAAAGTCATCATTCCAATCTTAAACAACAAAATCTAGATAAACCAAAAACAAATTACTTTTCTTTGACCCATCAGAAAACTGAAGGCAATAAATTAGGTGTTTGGGATTAACATAGGGGACACAGTAAAAATCTGGTGTGTATTGGGCATTGTGTGTGGGTGTTTTCATTGTGCAGTTGTGTCCGACTCTGCGATCCCGTGGACTGTAGCCTGCCAGGCTCCTCTGTCCATGGGATTCTGGAGTATTAAGCATTAGTAGGTACCAAACCATACGTTGGGCATTTAATAACTGTCAGCTCATTACTCCTTATGAGGAATTCAGTTCAGTTCAGTCGCTCAGTCATGTCCGACTCCTTGTGACCCCCATGGACCATGGCACACCAGGCTTTCCTGTCTTTCACTATCTCCCAGAATTTACTCAAACTCATGTCCATTGAGTTGGTGATGCCATCCAACCATCTCATCCTCTTTTGTCCCCTTCTCCTCCCACCTTCAATCCTTCCCAGCATCCGGGTCTTTCCAATGAGTCAGTTCTTTGCATTAGGTGGCCAAAGTATTGAAGTTTCAGCTTCAGCATCAGTCCTTCCCATGAATATTCAGGACTGATTTCCTTTAGGATTGACTGGTTGGATCTCCTTGTAGTCCAAAGGACTCTTCAAGAGTCTTCTCCAACACCACAGTTCAAAAGCATCAATTCTTCAGTGCTCAGCTTTCTTTATTGTCCAACTCTCACATCCGTACATGACTACTGGAAAAACCATAGCTTTGACTAGACGGACCTTCTTTGGTAAAGTAACATCTCTGCTTCTTACTAGGCTGTCTAGGTTGGTCGTAGCTTTTCTTCCAAGGAGCAAGCGTCTTTTAATTTCATGGCTGCAGTCACCATCTGCAGTGATTTTGGAGCCCCACCAAAATAAAGTCTCTCACTGTTTCCACGGTTTCCCCATCTATTTGCCATGAAGTGATGGGATAGGATGCCGTGATCTTAGTTTTCTGAATGTTGAGTTTTAAGCCAACTTTTTCACTCTCCTCTTTCACTTTTATCAAGAGGCTGTTTATGAGGAATTACACCTGAGTAATTACAGTCATTTGCAGCATTGCAAAAGGGTTTCAGAAAGCTCACATCACTTGACCTAAGTTGCATAACTCAACTGATTTGAATTCCCATCTATGATCTGAGATAGCCTGTGGCCAAGATCACTGAGGCCCAGTTTCCCATGTTTAGAAATCTCTGCAGTTATGAAATGGAATCATTGCTGCTATAGTAAAAGCAACAACCCTCAGTCTCACTTGCATCTGACTAATAATGTTTGAGGAGTGTGTTGTGTGGCTCTTTCTAGAAATATTCTTAAAAGGCAAATTGTGCCTGTGTCTTTTTCATCCTTATTCCTTCCTACATCTGCTGCCTGGAGGGCTCTATGACAGCTGCCATCTTGCTGGAGATGCTATTGCCACACTATGGGCATGACCAAGTGAGGAGCTGTCTGTGGCCCAGATCATTGGAACTTCATGGAGCAGAGCCCACACGGAAGGAAGGCATGCTCCACTTACCTTCGGACTTTTCCGTGACAGAATACACTTATAGTTCCTAACTCTCTGTTATTTACAGTCACTGTTACAGCTGAACCTTATTTTAATTTTTTTGTAATTTATTTGTTATACATAATCTTGTTTGAGTTATATTCATTGTCTTAATATCACCCCCCCTTTTTTTTTTCTCATGAAGCATCTAGGAAATAAATGTGAAAGCTGAAGTCCTAAAAATTTAACAATTGACTTACAAAGAAGTTTTGTTTTCAAACTTTAGAATTATCTAAACCCACTGATAGGCTTCCCTGGTGGCTCAGATGATAAAGAATATGCCTGCAATGTAGGAGACCCGCGTTTGATCCCTGGTTTGGGAAGATCCCCTGGAGAAAGGAATGTCTACCCACTCCAGTGGGCTTCCCATGGGGTGCTAGTGGTAAAGAACCCACCTGCCAATGCAGGAGACATAGGAGATGTGGGTTGAATCACTGGGTCACTGAACCTTGTTTTTAAACTAATTTATAACTCAATACCTTGCTCCTTGGAGGAAAATCTATGACAAACCTAGACAGCATATCAAAAAGCAGAGACATCACTTTGCTGACAAATGTCCATCTAGTCAAAGCTGTGGTTTTTCTGGTAGTCATGTACAGATGTGAGAGTTGGACCATAAAGAAGACTGAGGGCCAAAGAACTGATGCTTTTGAATTTTAGTGCTGGAGAAGACTCTTGAGAGTCTCCTGGACAGTAGGGAGATCAAACCAGTCAATCCTAAAGGAAGTAAACCCTGAATATCATTGGAAGGACTGATGCTGAAACTGAAGCTCTAATACTTTGTCCACGATGCAAACAGCTGACTCATTGGAAAAGACCCGACTCATTGAAAAAGACCCTGATGCTGGGAAAGATTGAGGGCAAGAAGAGAAGAGGACCACAGAGAATGAGATGGTTGGATAGCATCACCAACTCAATGGACATAAATTTGAGCAAACTCTGGGAGAGAGTGAAGGACAGGGAAGCCTGGTGTGCTGCAGTCCATGGGGTCACAAAAAGTTGGACATGACTTAGCAACTGAACAACAAACAATAACTCAATACCATGTTGAGCAATGCTTTGTATGGCAGAGATGAAAATATGTAAGTTCAAGTTCTCATGGGGGAGGTGGCAAGGGCTCATAATCATAGGGACTAGAAATCTGGTGATCCTTGTTTGGCATATGGGAACATTGGGTTCACATTGACCTTACTCTACCTTGAAAGTTCTGTCACCCACTAAGGGAGACTGCAGTGTGAGGAGGAAAGCTACTAAGACAAATTCATAACTTTACTACAACTTGGATGTTTCTGCTGCTTTCAGCAATCTTCTGGAATTGAAGACTGGAGAACACCCATATGCAAGTGGAGGTTTAAGAGGATGAAAATCTGTTCCAGGAGGCCCTCTCTACATGCAGAGCAGAGCCTGGAATGGTTGAAGCAACCAGCACTCTCTGTGTCTGATGAGAAGTCCTGGGAAGTGTGGATTCAAGACAGTGGCCTTAGCAGAAATAAGACTGTGGTCCTAAGCCTTTCCCCAGCAGCTTCCATTAAAGCTTGTTTTCTAGACCATAGAATCCAGCATGGCAGCAAATATTACCTTTTACCTTCTTGGTCATCAGACTGAGAAGAGCCATTTCTGGACCTGATGCAGAGTGCTGCCCTGGTCCAGATGTCCTGGACTTTGCCTGAGATGCAGAGTGGGAAGGTCTTGAAGGCAGAGTGGGTCTGTGGTTTCCATCTGAGAAGAGGATACATAGCCATTTGGGGAAGCAGACTGTGACAGAGCTGTAAGTTGACATCAACAGGTGTCTTTATCTTTTTCCATAGTGCTATAACCCCTGATGTTTAGCTGGCTCATGCAGTGCAAGTCAGGGACCACACTCAGCCTCCATTGCAGGCTAGTTCAGTCATGTGACTAATTCTGGCTGATAGCATGTGGTGTTGGAAACCCTAATTCCTAGTGTGATGATATGTGGAGATGGAGCCTTGGGGAGGTAAGTAGGGTCAATTAGGTTGTGAGGATGGGGCCCTCGTGATACCATTAGTGCCCTTATAGGAAGAGCATGGCCTCTCCCTCTCAGTGGTCACACACAGGGGAAGGCCATGTGAGGATGGGGAGAAGAGGGCTGACTGCATGCCAGGAAGAGCCTTCACCAGAAACTGAACCCACTGGCACCTTGGTCTTGGACTTTCAGCCTCCAGAACTGTGAGAAAATACACGTCTGATATTTAAGCCCATCAGTCTCTGCTATTTTGTCATGGTGGGCCAATCTGAGCTGACTAATACAGCTTCACAATATAAACACCAAGCCAGGGACTTCCCTGGTGGTCCATTGGCTAAGACTCCATGCTCCCAGTGCAGGGGGCTGGAGTTTGATTCTTGGTCAGGGAACTAGATCTCACATGTCCCAACTAAAGATCCACCACAGCCAAACAAATAAAAAATAAAAGTAAATATTAAAATAATAATAATAAAAAAAACAAGCCAAAAAGCTGCCCCCAAACCATGGTGGTACGTATCTTCCCCAGCCAAACTCCTCCCAAGATCAAGAGTTCTTCCTCATTCTTGAGCGGTATGCTGACTACAGGATGTGAGGTGACGTAATCTGGAGGGCAGGGTGCCCATTCCTGGGGACAACTCTTGTCTCTGGCCTTTTGAGTCTTGAGGCCTCTTTGGGTGTTGGGCTCTTGATCATGGCTTCATTAGGATTAAATTTCAGGTGGAAGCTTCCAGGAAACACTCTCTGAAGATGTTTGTTCCCCCATGGCGTTAATTCACCTTGGTATTTATCACCCTCTGGAATTCTCTAATTTACACGTGGTCTCTTCCCCTCTGAGTGCTTCGAGTAGATCCAAATTCATTTAGACAATTGTACAGGTACTGTAAAACCACAATTGAATTTCGGGCCTCTGTAGTCGTCCAGCCAAGATGCACTCCAATTAGAAATAATTGCTGTTAATGCTGTTATGAGGTGGTGGGTGTCCGCTATGCCCCAGACCCTTGTTCTACAAAATCCCCTTAGAGTCTCTTCTTTATTCTTCAGTTAAAAGACAGGCCCCTAGAATCTACGTGTTTGGAATCGTAATATGGGAGCAATATTGTGCCTCACTCTTAATTAACCTTGTTAGCCAAGGATTTGGCACAGGAGTTGGTCGATGTAAGTGGGTCTTTGATCCTCTGAATGCAGGTCCCTGGTTGAGGAGGATGTCACCCTTGTGAAATAAATGCCGTTTCTTCTTCAGCATCCATCAGATACCTTTATGATTCTCATTTAATGAAATCGTGTGTGTAAGTGGCAAGCTTTGTGCCAGGCACAACAAATATAAGCTATTGTTTTTATGATCATAAAATAAGTTTTTAAAAAATACATAATACCTATGTTGTTCAGGCCTATATTTCTTCAAAATCCTTACTTTGTTGAAGAATTTTCTTCTTCTCCAAAAAAAAAAAAAAAACAGTAAAAAACAAAATATTTTAGCCCAGCACTTTTGCAGTTTACATAATCACTGACATATGTGTGTGTGTGCTCAGTCGGGTCCAACTCTTTGCAATCCCATGGACTCTAGCCTGCCAGGCTCCTCTGTCCATGGGATTTCCCAGGCAAGAATACTGGAGTGGGTTGCCATTTCTTTCTCCAGGGGATCTTCCTGACCCAAGGATTGAATCCACGTCTCTTACATCTCCTGCATTGGCAGGTGGATTCTTTACCACTAGTGCCTCCTGGGAAGCCCAAACAAAGTATTTTAAATAAGGAAGATACAGTTGCTTTGGAATATTGAAAATAATCACCCATTTTTGCAAAAAGAAAACATATTTTCAAATGTCTTTGTGGGCTAATTTTATGAAAAACGAGTTTTTTAAAAAAAGGCTTTCTGAAGGGAAAGGAAATACAGGGGCAAAATTGTCAGAATCCTACAGGCAGCTCAGGAGAAATCAGTCCCTAATAGATTCTAGATGCCACATTTCCTGAGATGGCCGTCCCTCTAAAAGCATTTTACCCACAAAATGACTCTCACAGGGACTCCCAAGGTGCTCCTCCCCATTCCCCACTCTCCAGTGACAGAGACAGAAGACAAAGGCTGCTGTTTCTCTGGCAAGGCAGGTGCTTCCTCCCACCCGGGGAAGGACCTCTGGGGTTATGGTAATTAACATATTTCTTTTAATCTTGCTTTTGTAGTTAATCTCCAAAGCGTGAAAAGAGTTGGCCAGTCGATTAAACCCTAAGCATGCAATACAAATGAAATGAAGGCAGCCCTGATGAATATAAATGGATAAATTTGTTCCTTCTGTAAAAAAAAAGTACCTTATGAGAAACCCAGTTTGAACTACTAAATGAAACACTTGAAATTACCCACAGGAATGGTTTCTGGTTTAATAGGGAACAGTTCATCTAACTCTGGAGAAGGTCATTTCTTCAGGGTCATAAGCAACCGCTCTTTGGTATCTTCTAGGAAAGCAATGTGATCCTATTTAAAGTTTGGTCCAGGATCACTAAGCCTTCCCAGATGGTGCTAGTGGTAAAGAACTCACCTGCCAATGCAGGAGATGTAGGAGATGCAGGTTAGATCCCTGGGTCAGGAAGATCCCCTGGAGGAGGGCATGGCAATCCTGCTCCAGTATTCTTGCCTAGAGAATCCCATAGACAGAGGAGCCTGGTGGGCTACAGTCCATGGGGTCGCAAAAGAGTCAGACACAACTGAAGTAACTTAGCACGCACTCCAGTATCACTGGCCCTTGGTTATGCAGGAATGTGCAGGAAAGCTCCCTGACACTGTGCCCCTGGGGAACCTTCAGCAGGTCTGGCACTTGCTCTCTGAATACCCACGGCTGTAGAAACAAGCATCTTTGTGGGGAGGAGGACGAGCATCTGTGTGGGGAGAAGGATGTGGGAGGCTGACCTTTCCATGCCAGATGGCACAGTTTCAACAAGTCCAAGTCTGAGAACAAGGTGATGGGGAACGAGCTCTGTGTCCTCAGGACACCCCACCTCCGCATGCTGGGTGCTTCTTCTCAGCCCTCACTTCCCCTGTCCAGTGTATGTTCAGCCACAGACCCCCAACCAAAATGATGGGCAATTCACAAGAGAGAGAGATGATCTTACTTCCATACATGGGGTCACAAAAGGTCGGATGTGATTTAGTAACTAAAACAACAGCAACAATCACTTCCACAGCAGTTGCAAGCAAACACCAAACATGGACTTTTTTTTTTTAATTAAAAAAAACTCAACAGAAAAACAGAGCACAACATTATTTTCAGAGGCACTGGTTGCAAATACTAGTCTAGACAGCAGACTGGTGCTTGTGGTCTCCGGTACATTCTGTCAACAAAGACACTTCTTCATTGAAATAGATGTTGTGTAACTGTGGGTACCTGGGGATGTCAGCCACAGAATCGGTCTTCAGTTTTTCTTCTTGGCGCCAGTGAAGCCATCCATTAAATTAAAGGCCCCCAGGTACTCACCCAAAAGCAGCCCCAGCTTGAGGGGCAAGAAGCTAAAGAGAACACAAGAGGGAACATCTTGGTTATCATTCATGGAACATCTTTACGAGCTCCACTGAAAAGCAGGGCCGTTGACTTGCTGCAGAAGGCGTCAGTCACTCACGCCCACCTGAACGTCCCTGTCCTGTGGTCACTTGGGGCTTGTCCATCATGTGTGAGGATACCAGCCCAGGATCTCTGTGTTTCTCTCTGCTTTATGTACATTATTCACTCACTTCCGTGTCAGTCTCAAGGCCTGACTGCATTCTGTAATGATGGACAGGAAGCATGCAGCCTTGAGGAGTCTTGATCCTGCCTTGCAACCTCGCCCTGTTGCTCACAGTGCCACTGGGCTCTCAACACTCCGTTCCTCCCACTGTCCAAAGAGGTCATTGACCTTTCTTTCCTGGACAACAGAGAGAAGTCCATGCAATAGCCCCTCAGAGCTTTGGCAAGACCCAACTAAGACTGTCCATCTTCTCCATCCTGCTCGCCCCTCCTGACACTTTGATCCTGTCCATCATGACGTTCACACTGCAGGACGAGGAAGGGTACAGTCAGCCAACTGGAGACTTGTCCTAGGAGTGGGGACAAGAGAAGGGCCCTGGGCTCACGGTCCCTCTGGAGGCAGCCTGAGATATCCAGGGGGTTCCTGCCCTTCACAGGTTCAGGTCTCTGGTCAAACATTATCTTCTCCATGTGGCCATCCTGACGCTTAAATCAGGATGCATACTAGAGCCCTTGCTCCACAACAGGAAGAGCCACAGCAGTGGGAAGCCTGCTCACCCCAACTACAGAGTAGTCCCCACTCGCTGCAACTAGAGAAGCGCCCACGCAGCATGAAGACCCAGCACTGACAAAAACAAAGTAAATAAATAAACAAACATACAAAAAATGGTTATCTTCCCCACCCTGCCCCCAACACTGCCAGTTATCTTCTAAATGGCTCCTCTCATTCCACAGGGTTCCTTCCTTCCTGTCCTTGTCCTGAAATCCCCACCCCAAGGCTGGGCAGAGTTCCCCATTCTATGTGGACCCCAGAGAGTGCTGCCTTCTAACCGAAGAAGGAAGCCCTACTGCATGGTCTTCCATAGGAAATGTTTGCCCCACTAGAGGTTTCAACAGACTATTTATTGAACATATTTCCCTAATAAAGAAACAGCTATCATTACTGGCCCTGGGAGTTCCAATCAGAAAACTTGCTCATGTTGAGGAACGCACACCTGTTTTTTCAAATATGAAGACACTGTTTAATTTGAAACCAACCTCTGTGCACTATTATATATAAAGTAAGTGCTCCCAACCAGATTTTATTAAAAAAAAAAAAAATGGCTCCTCTCTGTTGGCTGTGGAGTAAGCTGTTGACTGGACTGGCACATTGAGAATTAATAGGAGCAGAAACATTACCTTTTTAAAAACACTATGAAGTATATAAACTTGGGCATATACAGGTACATGTTTTCTTGCAGGATAGCATCTACTATCTTCCTGACTGCATATTCTGGCTCCAGAATCGGTAAGAGAGAAGGACAGCTTGGGGAGGGGGAGGAGGGTTAAAAAAAAAAAAAAGAAATTAGAGAAAGCAATTCTTAAAAAGGACAATAAAACAGTTGTGAGCTTCCCAGATGGAGCTAGTGGTATTGAACCTGCCTGCCAATGCAGGAGACATAAGAGACACAGGTTCCATCCCTGGGTCAGGAAGATCCCCTGGAGGAGGAAATGGCAACCCACTCTAGTATTCTTGCCTGGAGAATCCCACGGACAGAGGAGCCTGGCAGGCTATGGTCCATAGGGTCACAAAGAGTCGGACACGACTGAAATGACTTAGCAAGCATGCACACACAAGACATTATCGTTTATTGGCTTCTTTTCCTTCCAGATTTGATATTTTTCTGTACTTGCTGTCTTATTATCAATATGGTGAGTAATAACTAGAATTTGAAGTGGAAAACAGGGATTCTAATTAATACAATGATGTTATACTAGGCACATGTGGTGAAACCAAATTAAACAAATGGCCTAAATGTTGCAAAGCGCATCTTTGAAAAGTAACTGCCTGTCATCTGATGAGTGCAGACTGGATATTTATGCCTCTTCAACAACTTCTCGTTCTTCTGTGGAATCGGGATGAGAGCAGGATGGAGTTGGTGGCAGAAAGGGGGTGTGTGACAGCAGCGCCAAGGAGATGGGGGAGCAGGTTGAGGCCACAGGGTGGCCTTGAAGACGTGGGTATAGCCTTGATGTTTGTGTGTGGTGCTCATGCTTGTTTGAGTCTGACTCTTTTCAACCCCATGGACTGCAGCCCACCAGGCTGCTCTGTCCATGACATCTCCCAGGCAAGAATACTGGAGTGGGTTGCCATTTCCTTCTCCAAGCCTTGATAAACCATCACTATTAAACCCAGTGTCTTAATCACTAACACATCTAAGGAAATAAATTCTAAAACTGTTTATAAAGCAGGCTGAATGCTGGAAAAGTCTTTTTAAATAACTTCAGCCAGAACAAAATAAAATCGATGGTCAATCATTTTTCAAAATACAGTTCCTTTTTAATCAAACGACATGCTTACCCAGTAGTACATCCATCAAACATTCCGGTTTTTATAAAAAATGGACACACGATAGTGGTTTTGATCCCGTTCTGTCCCTTGGTAAATGATTCTAAAAATATCGATTCAGCAAATCCATAGGCTGCAAATTTACTTGCACAGTAATCTGAAAAGACAAACGATACTATTATATAGTGCAAAGTTTTAAAATGGCTTTATAGGAAGATTTCCTCATAACACGAATACCAGCAGAGACAAGCCATTTCAGAGTTCTTGTTTTGCATGATCTTGGTCTTCTCTGCCTGGAAGAGGTGATGTGTGAGTGGGAAGGTCAGTGATCACGTCAAGGTCAGATGACAATGGCCATGTGGGCTTGAGGAAGAGCAGGGCTGCCGGGAGTCACACAGTCGAACTTTACTCCCATGGCAGTGATGGTAAGGCACTTGTGCCCTGACATGGGGCACCAGATGTGGGTTCTGTCCCAAAGAACTCTGGCCCAAATGGGCAGAAGGACACATAGAAGAAGAAATAAAATAACAAGTCAAGGGACTTCCCTGGTGGTCCAGTGGTCAAGAATCTGCTTTCCAATGCAGGGGATGCAGGTTGGATCCCTGGTCAGGGAACTAAGATCCTACATGTCTTGGAGGTACTAAGCCCACCAGCCACAACTATGGAGCCCATGCACTCTAGAGCCCTTACTCTGTGACAAGAGAAGCCCTTCCATGCCAAAACTAGAGAAAAGCTCAAGTACCACCATGAAGACCCAGGGCAGGCAAAAAA
>NW_011494680.1:9706673-9713262 GCF_000754665.1 Bison bison bison
AAAAAAAAAAAAAAAAAAATACACTAATAATAAGTCAAGTGGGAGTCTAGGCGGTAGAGATCAGTGTTGGTCATGATACCTGTCAGAGCAAGTTTTCTTCCAACTCAAATTCTTCCACTTCCAGAAGGAAAATAAAGTTTTTCTTATTTGGGCTTCCCTGGTGGCTTAGACAGTAAAGAATTCACCTGCAATGCAGGAGACTGGGGTTTGATCCCTGGGTTGGGAAGATCAGGGCATGGCAACCCACTCCAGTATTCTTGCCTGGAGAAACCCATGGACAGAGGAGCCTGGTGGGCTATATTCCATGGGGTTGCAAAGAACACACTGCCCCTTCAACCTCGACTGCTTGACTATCTTCAAATGCAGGGGAAGTGGTATCTGGGTCAGTTTTGAGCTTTCTGTCCTCCGTTACACTCACTTCAAGTCAAAACCTGGGCATTCGGTTTGCTGAATGGAAATGTCAGGAGAAAAAAAGGCATTTAGGTGACTTATCCTTCCCTCTGCCTCACACAGCAGAAGACATACACCTTGGTGCTCTGCTGGGAAGCAGCTACTCCAACCAGCAAGAACCAGGCTGCACGTGCCAGGCATGGGATATCAGGCAGTTGCTGCCCCAGATGCTGGGAAAGACACAGAAGAAGTGGCAAGGGGTGCAGGGAGGTGGCAGGAGGGGTCCTGAGCCGCCTCTGGGATCATATGAGTCGTCTGGTAGAACTATAGCTCACTGAGCTCCTCTACCCCCGAGACTGGCCAGGGAACCTGCATTCCAAGTAGCAGCTCCAGTGGTTCTGATTCTGGGGAGTTGCTGCCCATGCTGGGAATACTTGTTTCTAAGGGAGCCAGGGAGGAGAGACCTGCATTTGAAGACAGAGATGCTGTGTCTAACCAAAGGATTCACAGGCCCTGTAAATACACCTGTGGTATGTCAAGGACCTGTGACTTCTCAGATGTATGAGAGAGAGGGGTAATAATAATACCTGATGGATTCTAAGGAGGACAGAGGCAGGGAGACCCAGGCTATAGGGAGACATGTACAGACTGCTAATATTGGGGTGACAAGTGGTTCTGGAATCCTATCCGGCAGCTGAGAGGTACTTGCTGAGACCAGTGTTATGAAACTGGAACCAGCTATGAGTCAGCCAAGCTGGCTGGTCTGCTACCTGAGTGTTGCAATTAGGGTTCTGATGGATGAGCCTCCGGGGGGCACCCCAAGGGGAAGGGCAGGACTTCCTAGAGCCAGCTCCCCAGTGGGCCCTCTTCACTGAAGATCTTGTATGTCTTATCCTCTCCCCACTGCTAATGTCAAGTCGGTTGCAAGGGACATGGAAGTGACAACAAATTCCTGCCAGTCTCCAACCAATGGAACAGCAAAAGAAAGTTAATTTTAGGTTTCCTGGGGTGAAGATATTTTCTCCAAGCTGCCAGCCAGGGGAGACCACTTATGGAAAATTCATAGGGCAGAAGGGTCCTCTCTCTTTTTTGGGTACGCTGGATCTCATTGTAGTGTGCAGGCTTTCTCTACTTGCAGTGTGCCAGGGCTTCTCTAGTTGTGGAGCACAGGCTCTAGAGCGTGGGCTCCGTAGTTGTGGTGCATGGGCTTAGTTGCCCTGAAAAGACTCTTGATAGTCCCTTGGGCAGCAAGGAGATAAAACCAGTCAATACTAAAGGAAATCAACCCCGAATATGCATTGGAAGGACTGATGCTGAAGCTGAAACTCTAATACTTTGGGCACATGATGCGAAGAGCTGACTCACTGGAAAAGACCCTGATGCTGGGAAAGACAGAGGGGGTGACAGAGGATGAGATGGTTGGATGGCATCACTGAATCAGTGGCCATGAGTTTGAGTAAACTCTGGGAAATTGTGGAGGACAGGGAAGCCTGGTGTGCTGTGGTCCATGGGGTCACAAAGAGTCAGACACGACTGAGCAACTAAACAGCATATGAGATCTTAGTTCCCTGACCAGGGATGAACCTGCAGCCCCTGCATTGGAAGGCAGATTCTCATTCATTGGACCACAAGGAAGTCCCAGAAGGATCCTCCTTAACACCCTGATTACAGTGTCAGGTGAGTCTGGGGGAAGGTGACTATGCTAATCACTTATGTAAGGAATTTATAAGTAGGGTCTCTTTCTTTTTTTTTTTTAAATTGGAGGATAATTGCTTTACAATGTTGTGTTAGTTTCTGCTGTACAACATGAATCAGCTATATGTATATATATACTCCCTCCCTCCTGAGCTTCTCTCCCACCTCCTTATCCCACCCACCTAGGTCTTTTATTAATTCCAAGTGATTGCATAAGACCTAATGATTCTAAAGTGCCCAGTTCAACTTCGTGTAAGTATAGCAGCTGGGCAGTTTCGCTGGATGATAAAGTTCTCAACAACTTACCTTACTGAATATATGTCCTCATCTATTACCATTTATTGTTAATGCACCAAGTCAGTGCTGATTATTCAGAGCTGTTGCTCAAGCTGCGGTTGTGAAATACCATATTTCTCTTACCTGCCAGTCCATTCATTCCGATTAATCCAGCTGAACTTGAAATGCACACCAAATGTCCACGGTTATTAGCAATCATAGCAGGTAGAAAGGCTTTATAAGTCTAAGAAGATCAAGGTAAAATATTTAACATTTTATAGCACATTATATTTTTTTTCAGATGTTTATATAATCATCATGATTGAAAACAGTTGTTCAAGTTCAAAAAAATACCTGAAGGAAATGGGACATTCAAACTTAAATATCTGGCAAGTAACCATCTTAACTTATTTAAACTGTGGATCAATATTTTGCTGGTGGTTATTCCAGTATTTTAATGGGAATTTAAATTATTAAAAATAATTTACTCAAACTTACATTTGCTCATATTTGACTTTTAAAAACACAACAAAAACAATAATTGAAACAGTACAGGAAAATCTTAATTGTGGTATCCACAGTCCACAAACCAGTAAGACCACTCAAAGATATGGTTATTTAGATTTATGGTGACTTTTTTCCTCCCTTGGCTTATATTTGAATTTCAAATTTTTCCTGAACTTTGTTCACAGGACATGTGGCTGTTGGTTTCAGTTTTAAAATATCAGTTTGTTTTGAAACTCATCTGGCCTGTCAGGGAGACGTGGTCATGAGCAAGAGCCAGGAGGGGCAGAACGAGGGTGTGTGCGTGGCTGGAGAGGCTAATGTGACTGGTCTGTGCAAAGGCCAGGACAATGCAACTTGAGTGTGGGCACCTCTCCTTGAGAGTCAGGACCATGCCTTTTAATGTTCAAGGCACGTAGTTATCAGGCTGCTGGTGGGCACGCTGTCCCTGGAAGAAAAGCTATGACAAACCTAGACAGTATATTGAAAGGCAGAGACATCACTTTGCTGACAAAGGTCCGCATAGCCAAAGCTATGGATTTTCCAGTAGGCATGTATAGATGTAAGAGCTGGATCACAAAGAAGGCTGAGGGCTGAAGAATTGATGCTTTTGAACTCTGGTGCTGGAGAAGACTCTTGAGAGTCCTAAAGGATCTCTGTGCTGTCCTTGATCCATCCAATCAATCCTAAAGGACAACAACCCTGAATATGAATTGGAAGGACTGATGCTGAAGCTGAAATTCCAATACTTTGGGGACCTGTTGTGAAGATCTGACTCACTGGAAAAGACCCTGATGCTGGGAAAGATTGAAGGCAGGAGGAGAAGGGGGCGAGAGAAGATGAGATGGTTGCATGGAATCACTCAATCAATGGACATGAGTTCAAGCAAACTCTGGGAGATAATGAAGGACAGAAAAGCCTGGAGTGTTACAGTTCATGGGGTTGCAGAGTCAGACATGACTTAGCAAATGAACAGCAACAACAAAGTTGACTGTACATCTTCGTGTGCCCCCAAACAGACCTGCTGGATGTTTGCTTGTTAATTATGCCTCCTTTCACTTCAAGGGAGTTCCTGCCTTAGGCAAATGATGAGGTCACCTGGTCGTGTCTAAGCATGGTCACTTTTAACTTCTGTGAGCCCTTATCTCACTGGGCTGTTTGAAGGCTTATTCACAAGGTGCCTGGGATGGTACCAGACAGGACGCTGGCTGTCAGTACATGATTAGGACACAAGAGCAGCTGTGTCTTTGCAGGATTCCCTGAGCAGAGGTGTGGGGAGGTAGAGCTTAAGTTGGATCAGGAGAGGACAGCTTGAGCTAGAACTGAGAAGTCTGTGCTTTAAGACCAGTACTGCTGTAACAGTCCACTCTGCAGTGGATTTTGTAAGAATCTGCCTGCAATGCAGGAGACCTGGGTTCAACCCCTGGGTCAGGAAGATCCCTTGGAGAAGAGAATGGCAACTCACTCCAGTATTCTTGCCTAGAGAATCCCACGGGCAGAGGAGCCTGGCAAAGAGTCAGACATGACTGAGTGACCAACACTTTCATTACTGTAAGAGAACAAGAGGAAGCCTAAGTCGCTTCAGTCATGCCCAGCTCTTTGTGGCCCCATGGACTGTAGCCTGCCAGGCTCCTCTGTCCGTGGGATTCTCCAGGCAAGAGTACTGGAGTGGGTTGCTATTCCTTTTCCAGGGATCTTCCTGACCCAGGGATCTAACCCACATCTCTTATGTCTCCTGCACTGGCAGGTGAGTTCTTCACCACTGGCGCCACCTGGGAATGACATTTATAACGAGAAGAAAAAGTACTTACCCATATATGTGATTTGAAATTCACGTCAAGAGACTTTTCTATAAGCTCATCCGGGCAGTCCATGAACTTTCCGCCTGTTACGATTCCGGCATTGTTGATCAGGATGGAAACATCACCAACTTCTTTCTTCACCTGAATTGAATAAGGAAATCAGCACCACCAGGGCAGCGCAGGCAGACCCTGGAGATACACAGGTTCAGTGCCAGACCCCCCTCGCAGTAAAGCTGACACTACAACATATTGAGTCATACAAATGTTTTGGTTTCCTGGTGCATATAAAAGGTATGTTTACACTATACTGTCATCTATTGAGCGTGCAAGAGCTTTAGGTTTAAAAAACAAGTTGCCTTAATGAAAAATGTTTTTTTTTGCTAAAAATGCCAACCATCATTTAAGCCTTGACTGATCTGTAGTAACAAGGATCACTAATGACAGCTCACCAGAACAAATATAATAATGGAAGTGTGAAGTATCATGAGAAACAATGTGATGCTGAGACACGAAGTGAGCAAATGCTGTCGAAAGAAGGGTGCCGTTAAGAGTTGCTCAAGGCAGGATTGCCACAAACATTCAATTTGCAAAAAAAAATCTTCAGATGGTAGAAAAAATGCAATGTCTGTGAAGTGCCATAAAATGAGGTGTGCCCATAATTCTTTATGTGAACTGGATTTATTTTCCTGTGGTTTTAGATGCTTCTGTCCTTGTTAACTCAGACTGAGCTGCTGCTTGCTGCAAGGCACTCTAAGAACAAAGCATGTCTATTTCCTTTGCAGAGTTCATGGCACATCAGAGATCTAAGTCTAATGCCTTTCTACTCATCTTCCCCTCTTCTTATGATGGTTGCAACACCTGTAACACTACTTTCCTACAGGGAGAGTTATTCTGATACTCAGTAGTGACATGGTTAGTGACTTTGTCTTATGCTAAAATGAAGCATGCCAACAAAGGTCCGTCTAGTCAAGGCTATGGTTTTTCCAGTGGTCAGGTATGGATGTGAGAGTTGGACTGTGAAGAAAGCTGAGCGCCGAAGAATTGATGCTTTTGAACTGTGGTGTTGGGGGACTCTTGAGAGTCCCTTGGACTGCAAGGAGATCCAACCAGTCCATTCTAAAGGAGATCAGTCCTGGATGTTCATTGGAAGGACTGATGCTAAAGCTGAAACTCCAATACTTTGGCCACCTCATGTGAAGAGTTGACCCATTGGAAAAGACTCTGATGTTGGGAGGGATTGGGGGCAGGAGGAGAAGGGGACAACAGAGGATGAGATGGCTGGATGGCATCACCGACTCGATGGACATGAGTTTGAGTGAACTTCGGGAGTTGGTGATGGACAGGGAGGCCTGGCGTGCTGCGATTCATGGGGTCGCAAAGAGTCAGACACGACTGAGCGACTGAACTGAACTGAAAATGAAGCATGAGCAGCACAGCCTTTTAATGAATGTGGTGATATGTCAGGCATGATACCATGCCATGTAAATCAAGCCCTGGCACTTGTAGCAACGGGGGTGGGACAGGGAGGGAACGAGGGAGTATAATAGTCATATGAATGTTTCAAACATACAGGAGCTCAGAACCTGTCTGTCCTGTTTTCATCCCTTGACTGGTTCTCTTCTCCCCAGCACCAACATTTAGGTGTAAGGTCTGTGAAGGGAGGATCAGAGGGGCTCCCGCCTGTTGCTGTCGCACCAGCACCAGCCAGACTAGATACTTAATAACTTTAATTTAAGAAATAAAAATCCTGGGAGTACCACTGGAGCCTTCCCTTTAGAGCAAACCGTCAGCAAGTGACCCAGGCTTGGTCAGATTTCTTTTTTGTTTTTGAGCACCGGGTTTTCCAGGCTTGATGGCAGGTGGGGCTGTCCCTTGGCTTGCCTTCGTTTGCACTTTCATTCCTGTAATATGTATCACATAGC
>NW_011494680.1:9713362-9714159 GCF_000754665.1 Bison bison bison
CAGCACCACGTGCATCTGTCTCTGGCTCTGTGTGTTGTGCGCACTCGTGTGGGTGTGCAGATGTGGGTGTGAGCCTGCCTGTGTGGGTGGTGCAGCGGGGGAGAGGGGCTGGATTACTGACAGCAGACACCGCCACTCTTGCTCTCTCAGAAGGCATGAGTCCCAGCAAGGAAGGTGACGTGCTCGGTGTCCACTAGCCAATGAGATCCGTAGCCTCGGCGAAGTTTAGGATTGCAATAGACACCAAGGAAACCTCACGTTTCATGTTGAAGTTTTCGGATAGAAGTGCTGGAAACAATCTAACTTAAAGTCTGATATGGAGAGTGGCTAAAATATTAAGTCAAATCAAAGCTGAACAGCAGTCAAGGTACTCTTCCTGGGGCAAAATCACACGCTGAATGGGACTGTGTGATTTGAACAACAAACGACTCAACCGGATGCCAGTTGGCAAGGATGGACTTTCTGAAATTAGTCCCAAGCTATGATCTAGGGACACAAGATTTCAGTTACTGGGTTCTGTGGAAATAAAACACTGTCATATCAGCTCTAAAAATCCAAGCCTTGATTATTCCTCTATGGGATAAAAATTTCCTGGTTACCTTTCTTCTATCAAGAACAAGAGGTGGAAATGGCTGGTTTATAGTAGGAACATCTTAAGGTCTTCTCTCTTTAAATGTGAACCAGTCACTGCTTAAGAGTGGCTCATAGCCAGAGAAGTGGCTCATAGCCAGGGGAAGTCAACCTGGCAGGAGATTGTGTTCCAAGTGCAAAGGGCTTAGTTTGCAAAAGTAGCTGCA
>NW_011494680.1:9714259-9720511 GCF_000754665.1 Bison bison bison
CCCACACACACACACTTTGAAAGGTGGTCCCCACACAAGCCCATGCCAGCTTGTCTGGTCTGGATCCCCAGACTTGCCGGGCAGCCTGCGATTGGTGATGGTGGTGGTAACGCATGTATAAGATGTAAAGACAAAAGTCACAACTTAAAAGAAACTCACTGGCCAGAGACTGGCACACCCCTCCACTGGGAAGTCAGATGAGAAGCTGCAAGCAGAACCCAGTTAGAGCCTACAAGCTGGGCAGGAACCTTCCAGCAGGCACATCTACTTTCTTCCTTCTCCTGAAACCAGGGAACTCCGAGAGCCACAAAAAAGTGGTCCAGGAGAGTGATGTGTACAGTGCTTGTGCAACGAGCGGTTAGAGAAATCCTTCTGAGGGAAGACCAAGTGGCCACCGCAGAGGCGTGTGTCTCCTCAGGCCCTGCAAAATCCACTGGAGCTCTGGGCTCCTGAAAGTGTTCTTTATACATACTTCTCTACCATCACCAAAGGGGCAGCTGCAGTTAAGAGTCTTTAGGATGAATAACATACTCGCTTTTCATATGACCACGTGAGAGAAATGCAGGTTGAATAGAAATCACTGTTGGGGGTGGGGGAAACAGCTGGACTTGCGATCAGGCTAGATACGGCTTCACCTCCTGGCATGGTCCTCCCCTAGCTCTGTGACTCCCAGCAGGTTATTTAATAGCCTTGCTTCTCAGTTTTTGTTATGCCTCCATGAAGGGTGCTATGGCCTTTCTCTTACATGGCAACAGGGGGCCTGGACAACCAGCACATGAGCTGGCCAGAGGGCGTTCTTCAGAGTCAAGAGACTCGCATCTCACCTGCAGCTCTGCTACTTATTACCTAAACTTCTCAGTTAAGTCACCTGAGAAACTCACCTGCACTAAGTCTCCATTTTCTTATTTGTGAAGTGGAGATAATAAGAGGCCTGACTTTCCAGGAGTATAATTCAGAGGGTGCCAAGCATGGTGTGTGGCACATAGCAAGAACTCAAAAATGCTAATTCCCACACCCTGATATTTTTTAAAGAGAGGCAAATTAGCACTGAGGAAGGCAAATATGGATGGACATCAGAGACTACATCAAGTCCTTACTGCCCATAGGAAGAGCAAACACACAGGTTTACCTGATTGGCCACTCTGTATATCTCCTCCTTCCGGCTGCAGTCACAGGTATAGGCATAGACCCTCGTGGCTCCAGCTTCCACAGCCATCTTGCAGGTCTCCTCATTACTCTCCTGACTGATATCCCAGAGCACAAGCACCGACCCAAGCTGGGCAAATTTGAGGGCTAGGAGCCTTCCGAGTCCACTTCCAGCGCCTGTTATAAGTACGATTTCACCAGCAACATTCTTCCGTGGTTTTGGGATTATAGCAAAAACTATAGCCTCCACCAGAGCCAACACTGATTTTCCTAAGAAAATGAGCAATTTCTTGGCTGCCTTCGGCTTGAGCGCCATGTTCTGGCTCATACCTATAAAGCAAGAGGGACTCATGTAAGGACCTTATTCCATGGGGCCCATACTCCCTTGCAGAAGTGAAAGAAACTAAGAATCGTGATGTAAACATCCCTGTTGGTGGCAGACTCTGAGCTGAGAAAGGGGGGAGGGGGTCCACAGGGACCATCTTGACCAACTTGCATCACAGTGCCAAGCTCATCACATCCCTGAATGCCTGTTATGTGTTCTAGGTGACAGAAATGCTCGTTACCCAGAAACTGTAACCACGGCTACATTTAACCCAAAGCAGAAGCTCACTCTTTCTTATAGCTGGTTTTGCTCCATAATATGTCCTGTAGGTTGATTTCACCTTTAAGGTCTTGACCCTATCGTGTTGACACAACTGTTCCCTTCTGGTTTTATTTTTTGCCTCCTTTGAGGATTCTGTTTTCTCATTGCACTGTTGTTATTTAAAATCTGAGATTCAAGAGAAAAATGTGAAATCCTGCTTGTATTAATGTACCTGAAGAGGAGTAATTAGACATTCTAAACCTTGGCCCCTACAACTTGCCGTCAGCACAGGGTACCCATTTTCCAGGCTCTGAGGCCCCCACGCCACATCCCTTACTACTTGGCCCTGCAATTGTATGACATCTGGGGAAGGGGTGAGATAGCTAGGCCCTGCCCCTGTCTGGCTGTGGAGCCTGCGGCAGGCCACGCCGGGCCTCGGTCTCCTTACTTCCTGGTCCTGTGCTCTAGGGTGGTTTTGCAAGTATAATGAGAATGTTTGCGCATGTGTGACCACAATGCTGCCTTGCAGCTAGCGCTTTATGATGTTACCTTGTTTCTCAGACTCACAGCACTGCCCACAGGAAGGTACCCGACAAGTTTATCGAATGAATAAAAGGCAAACTTAAACAGGGCTCAGTGCCTCCACCCTATCAGTCACTCACATTTTAGTGAGAATGAGCTTATAAGATGCTTTCCTAACAAGCACCTGAGAAAGAAGGGAAGGTCTTATTCCCTCCAGACGAGGAGAGAAGGGGCATACTGTGCTGTGGGCTGGGGTTTCCCTGAATGGGGTGGCCAGCTGAGAGTTGGACGTGAGGACAGAAGATGGACTTCATTAGTGAAGTGAAGCAGTTCCACACTGACTTTGAAGCTTGGCTGAGGACACACTAGTTCTCATAGATTCATTAAAGGATGGCTTGAAGCGTGGTCAGACCCTTAGGAAGTGGCAAACTAAATTGCTGCTTCTTGGCTTTCTCTACAGATGGAGCCTGGCAGGTTATAGTCCATGAGGTTGCAAAGAGTCAGACACGACTGAGTGAGCGTGCAAGCATGTGTAGATGGGACCAAGGACCAGAAAGAATGTGTGTGTGGCTTAGCCAGGATCCCTGTCTAGTTTGTGTAGGCCAGGTGAGCTCATTGTCACATTTCCTTGGCATGGATACTGTGCAGGTACAATGCTCGGCCATGGGGCTGAGTGAGTGGGTAATCTCCCATAATCTCTGCCCTGGGGAGATAAGAGTCTAATGAAAGAATGAATATACCAGTAAGAGCTGCAGTGTTATAAAGAAAAGTGTGTGTGTGTGGTGGGGGGCACTCTAGAGAGTAGCCAGGAGACCTGCTTTAGATGGGAGTCAACAGAGGAGGCAACAGGCGAGATCTGTGGAAAGTGACCTTTGATTGGACGTGCAAATGATGAACGGGGCAAGGGAGGGCTTGGGAGCAGCTTCCATCCAGCACAGGGATGGAAGAGTGTGAGCCTTGAGGTAGGTTTGCTCTATGTGTCCAGGAAACAGGCATGCTAGTGGGGGTGGGGTGTGGGAGCTGGATGTTCCGGTCCAATGAGTGCTTCCTGCTGTGGAGCACGCAGCTTTACCACACTTTGGATGAAATGGCTCTCAGACTCTCTGTCGTCTTTGCTTCTGGATGATTGATAGAATCTCCCAGGCCCAAAGGACTTGGAGAGAAGGTACCTTAATGGGTGAACAGTGGTCTTCAGATTCTCATTTTAAACACACAGTCAGGGGATGGATTCCTTCAGACCTGAAGGAAGAGGATCAGACTTTGCACAGGGATGCCAAAACCTTGGGCACCCTCCCCAGGAGGCAGCCTTGGCATCACCCGCACTACTTCCATGAGAAAACCCACATCAGCTGGCTGTGCATGAAACACTCCTTCTGTGAGAAAACCCACACTGGCCCGCTGTGGACAACTCCTTTCAGGGATACCATGATGTATGTCCTCGCCAGGAGGACAATGTTCCACCTCTCTCCTCAGCGTCTCCAGCACCCTGAAGATGGCTGGAAGCCTCACCACTCTCCTGGTTGACGTGAAAGTTATTCGTTTCAGGGGTTCTAGACTTCAGTTTTCCCTTGTCTCCATGCTGGCGTGACACAAGCCCTAGGACAAGCCACTTCTTAACCCGATCCAGCAGATGCTTCCCAGGTTCTCTAGAGTTGGGCTTCCTGAGGCCCCCTCATTTGGGGTTTAGGGTGTCTGTGGGGTACCGGCACAGATAGTGAGGTCTAGAGACTGTGGGTTGGAAATCTCGATCTGCCACCGACCTCTCTGCATCCTTGGTAAGAACTGTTGCATCTCTTGTGTTTCAGTTTCCTTCTCTGAACAGGGGGATTCTATTAGTACAAGTCAACATATATGAAATTTGGAAGGTGTGGAAGTTATATGAGGTTAATGCATGCTGCATTCTAAGTCGCTTCAGTCGTGTCTCACTCTGTGTGGCCCCTTGGACTGCAGCCCGCCAGGCTCCTCTTGTCCATGGGATTCTCCAGGCAAGAATTCTGGTGCGGGTTGCCATGCCCTCCTCCAGGGGATCTTCCTGACCCAGGGATCGAATCCTCGATTCTTATGTTTCTTGCATTGGCAGGCAGGTTCTTTACCACTAGCACCACTGGTATTGAGGTGTGTAATATGATCTCTACGGCTCCTTATAAAGGGCTTCCCAGAAAATAATCTGTTACAATGCAGGAGACACAGGTTCGACCCCTGGGTTGGGAAGATCCTCTAGAGAAGGAAATAACAACCCACTCCAGTATTCTTTTTTTCCCCCCAAACTTCATTGTTGTCTTATTTTAAGAAATTGCCACAGCCACCCCAACCTTCAGCAGCTATCACCCTGATCAGTCAGCAGCGATCAACATCAATGCAATATTCTTTACCAGCAAAAGGACTATAGCTTGCTGAAGCCTAGGATGATGGTTACATTTTTTTAGCAATAAAGTATTTTTTTTTTGATTGACACTCCAGTATTCTTGCCTGGGAAATCTCATGGACAGAGGAGCTTGGTGTGCTGCAGTCCACAGGGTGGCACACAACTTGAGTCATAAAAATTGGCGACTAAACAACAACAAACCCATGTGAAACTTCTGAGCAGACTGGAGGGAAAAAAAAGGTCCCTATTGTGCCACAGAGCACAGCCCTCTCCAGGAGGCAGAGAGTGAGGGTGAGGGTGGAAGGAGAGGAGTTGGGCTAGATCTGAGTGCTGCCAGGTTTATCTCCCATCCACACCCACCTACAATATGCCAGAAGAGTGCCAGGCGCATAGTGACAGCAAAATAAATACCAGCTAAGGTTGTGATTGGTGTTCCAGCTAGCATATGAATTGTGATAATCGGCTATGCCAGAGAAAGAGGCTAATAGTAACTTTACTGAGGAACACAGGTAAATGTCTGGCTCTCTTTTAGTGTAAAGACTGCTCCTTAGGAAGTCAGGGAACATATGTGTTAAATTTCATCAGGCTAAGACTTCTTTGGTGTCTTCATTCCATGGCTTACCCACTTAGTCCTGCTGCTAAGTCACTTCAGTCGTGTCCGACTCTCTGCAACCCCATAGATGGGAGCCCACCAGGCTCCCCGGTCCCTGGGATTCTCCAGGCAAGAACACTGGAGTGGGTTGCAATTTCCTTCTCCAATGCATGAAAGTGAAAAGCGAAAGTGAAGACACTCAGTCATATCCGACTTTTAGCCACCCCATGGACTGCAGGCTACCAGGCTCCTCCATCCATGAGATTTTTTTTCCAGGCAAAAGTACTGGAGTAGGGTGCCATTGCTAACTTGGTGCAGCATAAACAGATGAGGCCTGCCTCCCAGGCCAGGGCTCTGCTGCCCTGCTAAGGGGGCACGGGGTGAATTGTGTGTGTGTGGTGGGGGGGGAGTCTGGAGAGGGGCAGCGACAGACTAAGGTGGGTGCACAGAGCGGGGGAGAGGGGGGCACCTGGGCACAATGTCCAGAAGAAAACGAGGACACCCGGGTGGGGTGGGAGGCTGGCAGCTCGGTTCTCGGGGACCGGGGAGCGCGGATCGCCGACGCAGTGGGGGCCTCGGGGGCCCTGCACCCAGCCGCCGGGTATCCCCAAACGCGCACGCTCATCGCCGCCACCCCCATTAACCTTAACGCCGCGGGCTGGCCTCGCACGACCCTGGCCTCCCGGAGACCTCGGTACTCACCCGGGACAGCTGCCGAAGAGAAGCCAGCCTGTTCCGCCGCGGGCACCTCGTCTCTGGCTTCAGCTCGGTGAGGTTCGGGGTTTATCCCTGGCGCCACCTGGAGACCAAGGCCAAGGGCGGGACGGCCGCGCCCGCGCGGGGGTGGGGCGCCCGCGGGCCTCTGCGAGCCCGGGGGGCGCGTGCCTTCCTATTTTTTTCTTCCCAGGCTGCTATATTTGGAAGCTGACAATTCTGTCTGGTGGACCCGACGTATACCTAGATTCCGGGCAAGTGCATCCCCCGGGGACGTTTAACATTTGCGATGCCCATGACTGCAGCTTGGATTATCAAGTCAGAATG
>NW_011494680.1:9720611-9742410 GCF_000754665.1 Bison bison bison
GGGCCCTGGCACCAACAATTAAAAAATTCCCCAAGCGTTTCATAAACGCAGATCGAGGCTGGGACCCTTGGAGAGAACACGGGGGAGGCAGATGCCGGGTCCGTGCGGAGAAGGAACCAGGTACTGTCCTGTGGCCTGCAGTGTGGAGCAGAGAGGCGAGAACTGGGCTGTGTTTGGCTGCTCAGATTCCGGCCTGGGCCTTGGCATGTGGGCGTGGCACAGCTCGGGAAGCTGGTGGTTGCAGAGCTGGCAGGGGGCCTGGAGAAGTCCGAGAAGTTAACAAACGCTGACCCCTGTTTATTGCTGACCCCTGTTTATTGAACATCTTCTCTGTGTACAAAGATCCAGAGACATAGCAATGCTACATATGTTGGGAAGAAATAAGAGATAATAATCAGCGAATAACCTTGGCTCATCATTTACTAGGTCACCAGTGAAATGAGTAGGGGTGTGGAGTTTCATGAATGGCATGAGAAGGAATATCAGATTATAGGGTGCTAAAGGAAGAACTGGGAGTCAGGACAAGATTGCGTTTGGAGTTTACTGAGGGTTAAGTGGGACACCCAGGAGTGCCCAAGGTGCACAGGAGAGCTGCTTAGCCAACATGTATCTGGGACAAACCTGGCAGTGTGATTAACTCAAGTCCGTGTGCTGGGTGCACGGTGAGGCCAGACACACTGGCATGTTGGAGTCTGGAGCAGAGAAGTGTTTACTGCAGGGCCCTGCGAGGAGATAAGGAGGCTCATGCCCTGAAATGTTCCAGCAGCTGGAAGGGTTTTGGCAAAAATTTTCTTTTAATATATATAATTATATTTCTTAATATTTAATTGGTTGATGGTTGCTTTACAATATTGGCTTGATTTCTGTCATGCATCTGTTGAGGGAATTTGTAATTTCTTTGGTTCTGTCTCACTGACATGACAGACGGACTGGTGTTATTGCCCTCGGAGGGACCAGGGTCACTGTTGTACCCACGCGTTCTGGGAAACAAACTCACTCAGAAGGACGATGCAGATAGTGGAGTGCTGTTTATAACACCATTTACACCAGAGAGCCCAAGGCAGAATCTCCTCTTAGCCAAGGACCCCGACCAGTTTTTGTGAAAACCTTATATACCCTAAGTGTACGTGCCCAAACCCACCTCCCCAAATTCCCTGAAACTAGTCTGAACAATTGAAAAGAAAGACGTAATCAAAGTTAACCCGTGATTCATATGCCTTAAGCCTAGGTAGTTAACAGTGGACAATTATCAATAGGCCTGTGGTCATACTCCAATAAGCATAATAGAATGTATCATTCTATTCTGTTACACAGATAACTAGGGTATTCTTTTAGGCAATGGAGAGTCTAGGTAGGAGCCCTGGGGCTCTTCCTTCTGGGGGCCTGGTTTTCCAGCTGGTATGTCGTTTCCATAGATACTGGGCATATAGCTCAAAGTCCACATTCTGGCCAAGATGGAGTCCTGCTTTCAAGACAGAGCCTGTTCTGTCTATTTCTTCCTTCATTATGGCTGTGTGTTACAGCTCAGTTTTATTTGGAAAGCAAAGGGAACTATATCCTTGAGTCATGAGGGCGGGCCAACCCTAAAGATGTGAAAAGAAGCCAGACCAATTTTGGCTCCTCTTTTTATGTTTTTTCTCCTCCCCCTGAGCCTACCCTGTGTAAACTGGGCTAGCCAGGAGGGCTGTTTGTTTTACCTGAGGTTCTCACTCTGGTCCTTGGACCTTCCTTTGTTCTGTGTTCCTGGACTTTCCCCTTCTTTGTCTTTTAGCCACCGCCCTTCTGGACTCCTTTTTCCTATTCTACTACCTAACACATCAACATGAGTTAACCATAGGTGTACATATGTCCTCTCCCTCTTGAATCTCCCTCCCACCTCCCAGCCTTTCCCACCCCTCTAGGTTACTGCGGAGCCCCAATTTGAGTTTCCATTGGCTATCTATAAGGGCTGGTGGGGAGAGGGGTCCCAGGATGATCAGCTTGAGCACAATTCTCTGATGGGCTAATGGTGAGGTCACAGGGTCATGTCACAGAGGTTAGCGAGATCAGTCCTTGGGTTCCAGGAGGCCTGAGGCTTGTGTGCTCATGGTGGTTAGGTACTTAACATCTTCTATTTGGTGGGGATTTTCACAAATGCAAAACAGCTCAGAAAATTTGCATCCAATACTGTAGTCTGGGTCCTTCAGACGGAGCTACAGCAGAGGATATGGGGGAAGGCCTGTTCCAGGCAGGCTTCATAGGGTCCTGCTGGGTTACAATGTGGTGAGGAACTGCACATTTGTTCTTTATTTGGCTGTGAGAAGAGTCAGGCGGGTGGTTGAAACCTGGAGGAGTAGATGTAGGGGAGAGCCTTGAATGCCTTTTCAGCGCTTAGGGGGGAATGGTGTGTTCTGGAGGTGGTGAGGAGCTGTTCTATGTGAGGGTGCATAGGGCAGGTGTGTGTGTTGGTTTCATGTTGGCAGGCGTCACCCAAGGACATGTGCTGTAGGGGGCTCTATGTGGCTGGGGGAACCACAGAGCTTTTGGGGGGCAGTGAGACACAGTTAGGAAGTACACATGTGCAGGTGATAGAGACAGGCAGGGAGGGGTCCCAAGGGCATGGAAGGGGGGGGGTCCCCTCAGCCTGGATGAGGAGACGGAGTTGGCCAGAAGAGCCTTCCTAACTCAGAGACAGAACCCATCAAATGAGGAGCTGACTCAGTGGGGAGTGAGAGCGGCTGTTACCAAGTCCAAGCTTGCTCTGCTTACTGCATGGGAAGTCAGTGATTCTGAGACGAGGCATTGGGACTAGGAAGAGACTTTATATGGGAGCCAGTTGACTGAGAAGATGGTAGGCTAGTGCCTCAAAATAACCATCTTGTTGGGGCTTGGTTGTCAGGATTTTTATGGATCAGAGATGGAGGGGTGAGGAAACAAAGTAAAAAGACTATTCAGTCCTTGCCAATATCCCCTAGAATGGCAAGCTTCAGGCAGGGGAATGTGTTAGTTTCACTTCCTAACAGTCCTTCACAGGTGAGTGACTTAGGTTATCTCCCTGCCATTATGTATGCTTGCAGTGACAAAAGTGGCAAGATGAGGGTAAAGGTCATAGAAACAGATCCAACATAAATTCAAAATTAACCCTTCCGGCTTACAGACCAGGGCACAGAAAAGTTGGGTGATGGACTCCAGGTCACATAGCTGGCCTGCAAAAGTTCAGAGGTGGGGTGAAACCATTGGATGACATTTCAGAAGACTCTGAAGAGCCCTTGGTCCTCTATGTCTCAACACAGAAAAAATTTGGCAAGAGGCAAAGTGATAGATAAGAAGCAATTTATTAGAATAGGATGCTTGAGAGGCCTACAAGTAGGTGGAAGAAAAGGTATCAGGCTGAGAACTTACTGGGCTATAGTTCTATAATCAAAGGAAAAGGGACAGGGGGAGACTTTTTTGACTTTCTTGAATAGATGTCATGCTTCCATCATCAGCTTCTCCTCCGGGTTGGGCAGGGAAGATTTCTTGCACCTATGGTCAGGCTAGGGCTGCAAATGATTGTTTTTTAATGTGTGCAGGGAGCATGTCCTAGCTTACTGAGCTCACTGGGCAGGATGTGGGGCTCATGTCATCATCGTTTTATTGTTTGGAGGTACAGCCTGTGCTTCTGTGTCATGGTTTTGTTGCTAAGCAAGCCTGCTTGGTTTTGTTGTTAAACTAACCTGCTTTTGTTGAGTAATCATTAACTTAACGGTGTCTCCCGTATCTTTTCTACTGCCAATCCCCTAGTGGGATCACTTGTGTGTGTTAGTTGCTCAGTCGTGTCCAACTTTTTGCGACCCCACGGACTGTAGACTGCCAGGCTTCTCTGTCCATGGAATTCTCCAGTCAAGAAGACTGGAGGGGATTGCCATTCCCTTCTCCAGAGGAACTGCCCAACCCAGGGATCGAATCCTGGTCTCCTGTATCACAGGCAGATTCTTTACCATTTGAGCTACAGGGAAGTCCATAAGTGGGATCACTTACTTTGCCCCTTTACTCTGTCCCTATCAGGGGGACATTGGGAAACGCCAGCCTTCTATCATCTTCATGGTTTCTCTGCACTGTCCCTCTTCTTTCTGGTCAGTAGTTCACAGTAGACCTCAAGAAAAAGTCTGCAGCATTATTAGAAAGCTCATTAAAACAATATGAATGTGAAGCAGTGGGCTCCCCTGATGATGCCTTCCAGGGAACTAGAGGCGCTGCCTTTGGAAACGGCCTCCTTTTGACTTGGTATGGGGAGCACTCATAGGTGACTGGAAGCCTGAAAACTATAATTACCTTTAAAGGGTCCTTCATGCCAAAGTCTAGGAACAGACAGTTTCTGATGGTGGATGTAGAATGGCTGATGAACACATGAAAGAAAATGCTCTAACTTTATTCTTCAAAAAATGCATATTAAGTTATTTCTTGCCTGCCAAATTGACAAATATTTGAAAAAAAGAGAGAATGTCTTCATATGGCAGTAATGTAAATGAAACATTTCTGGAGAGCAAGTATGTATCAGGAGCTAGAAATATATGAACCTCTCATCCCATTCCATCCATGACATTAATCTTTACAGAATAATTGGATGTAATTTGTTGATTCCAGGAAGGAAAACTGGCCACTGGGAAGAACATTTTGACTGCTTTGACTCATGGAAATATATTACTTTTTCTGGAAACACATATATTATTAAAAATAAATTGATCTTTAATTTCTAAGAAATATGTGCAGATGGAGTACTTATAGTCATTTAAAAAAATAAAATCCTATTCTCAAGGATATAGAAAAATACTCTTCATGTGATATAAGTTTAAATATCATAGTATAAGACTCAATATATGATATGATCCTATTTTTCTATGAAAACTTTATCTACATGCATTAGAAATGCTGGTAGTGAATTCACCAATGTCTTCACATTATTTTTATTATTATTATTGAATAGTGGAATTTTGGTTGATTTTATTTTTTCTTTGTGTCTTTTTGTATTTTCCAAATTTTCTATTATGTGCTTTTATTTCACAGTAAAAATTTTTCTTAGAACAGACACACACAGATGTTTCCATTCAAGATGGCAGGATAAGTATAGGCATTTATCCCTATTTTCTTCCAAAATTCCTGTGAAATGAAGGGGAAGATGTTAAAGTGAATTTGAACATAATAGTGTTAGAAAAAAAGAAAGGCTGTCTCAGTGGGAACTGACTAGAGGTCAGTAAGCAGATGGATCCTATTTCCAGAAACCAGAGCGAAAGATACCTTAAACACACTCAGGGAAGGCACTGGAGAAATGAGTCATTCTTCCCAACAAAATCCCTGAGTAACTGCAATCCAGTAAATAAACACAAAGAGTGGAAATAGGATATAGATCATCCAGATGGAGTACGAGTCTTGATATAACAAGAAAAACAAAGCACTAAAAGTACTGAAATAAAATATACAAACATTGTTTTGTTACTTCTGCCACTGGAAACCAACAATTTTTTATCTGACTCCATAAAGAGTATGAACTATCATACAGTAAAAAAATATCATAAGCAAAGTAAAATAGCAAGCAATAGACTATGGAAAAATATTTTTACATAAAGAATTGACAATTAGCCATAATTTATAGACTTTGTATAAACCACTCTGAGTAAGGCAGTAGAAAAAAATGGGTAAAGATATGCACAGAAAACTCATAGGCAATGAATACAAGTGACTGAAAACTTCTGAAAATATGCTACATTTCACTAGTATTCAGGAAAATGCACGTTGAAAAAGAATATCCTTTTGATTCATCCATTGATATGGAGACATTACAAAGTTAGGTGGAAACCCAGAAATGATGCTGGTATGGGAAACACAGGTATGCTTATGGATTTGGTTTGAGGGCAGATGCTGATGTATCCTTTCCAGAAGGCAACTGGGCAGCAGCTTTCATGCCTCTGACCCTGTTCTTTCACATCTATGGATCAATCACATAGGAGTATTGACACTTGCTCAGAAGGAATTCTCAGTGAAGCTTGTTTGCAGTGGCAAAAAACAGAAACTCCTTAAATACACATCTTTTCCAATAATTATAGCGTAGTCATATAATTGGAGAAGGCAATGGCACCCCACTCCAGTACTTTTGCCTGGAAAATCCCATGGACAGAGGAGCCTGGTAGGCTGCAGTCCATGGGGTCGCTAGAGTCGGACACGACTGAGTGACTTCACTTTCACTTTTCACTTTCATGCACTGGAGGAGGAAATGGCAACCCACTCCAGTATTGTTGCCTGGAGAATCCCAGGGACGGGGGAGCCTGGTGGGCTGCCGTCTATGGGGTCGCACAGAGTCGGACATGACTGAAGCGACTTAGCAGCAGCAGCAGCAGTCATATAATAGAATTCTTTGAGGCAGACAAAAAGAATGAAGTTATCTTTGAAAAGATAAACAAAAGTGACAAACCTCTAGCCAGACTCATCAAGAAAAAAAGGGAAAAGGATCAACAAAATTAGAAATGAAAAAGGAGAGGTTACAACAGACAAGGAAGAAATACAAAGGATTATAAGAGACCATTATGAAAACTATATGGCAATAAAATGGATAACCTGGAAGAAAATGGATAGATTCTTAGAAAAGTTCAGTCTTCCAAGACTGAACTAGGAAGAAATAGAAATTATGAACAACCCAATTACAAGCACTGAAATTGAAGCTGTGATTAAAAAAAATCTCCCCAAAACAAAAGCCCAGGACCAGATAGCTTCACAGGAAAATTCTGTCAAACATTTAGAGAAGAGCTAATGCCTATCCTTCTAAAACTCTTTCAAAAAATTGCACAGAAAGGAGTACTTCCAAACTCATCTGTGAGGCAACCATCACCCTGATACCAAAACCAAAGACAACACACAAAAAAAGAAAACTACAGGCCAATATCACTGATGAACATAGATGCAAAGATCCTCAACAAAATTTTAGCAAACAGACTTCAGCAACACATCAAAAAGCGTATATACTGTGATCAAGTTGGGTTTATTCCAGGGATGCAAGGATTCTTCAGTATACATAAATCAATCAATGTGATATACCATATTAACAAATTGAAAGATAAAAACCATATGATGATCTCAATAGATGCAGAAAAAGCCTTTGACAAAATTCAGCACCCATTTATGATCAAAACTCTTTAGAAAATGAGCATAGAAGGAACCTACCTCAACACAGTAAAGGCCATATATGACAGGCCTACAGCAAACCTTATTCTCAATGGTGAGAAACTGAGAGCATTACCTCTAAGACGAGGAATAAGACAAGGGTGTCCACTTTGACCACTATTATTCAACATAGTTCTAGAAGTCCTAGCTACAGCAATCAGAGAAGAAAAAGAAATAAAAGGAATCCAGATCAGAAAAGAAGAAGTAAAGCTTTCACTGTTTGCAGATGATATGACACTCTACATAGGAAACCCTAAAGATAGTATCAGAAAATTTCTAGAGCTAAAATTTAGCAAAGTTGCAGGATACAAAATCAATACACAGAAATCATTTGTATTTCTATATACTAACAATGAAAAATCAGAAAGAGAAATGAAGGAATCAATCCCATTCCCCACTGCAACAAAAAGAATTAAATATCTAGGAATAAACTTACCTAAGGAGACAAAAGAATTGTACATAGAAAATTATAAGACACTGATGAAAGAAATCGAAGATGACATAAACAGAGAGATACTCCATGTTCCTTGGTAGGAAGAATCAATATTGTGAAAATGACTAAACTATCAAACACAATCTACAGATTCAATATGATCCCTATCAAATTACCAATGGCATTTTTCACAGAACTAGAACAAAAAATTTCACAATTCATATGGAAACACAAAAGACCCCGAATAGCCAAAGCAGTCTTGAGAAAGAAGAATGGAAATGGAGGAAGGAATCAATCTTCTTGACTGCAGATTATACTACAAAGCTACAGTCATCAAGACAGTATGCTACTGTCGTAAAAACAGAAATATAGACCAATGGAACAAGATAGAAAGCCCAGAAATAAACCCATGCAACTATGGGTACCTTATTTTTGACAAAGGAGGCAAGATTATACAATGGGGCAAAGACAGCCTCTTCAATAAATGGTGCTGGGAAAACTGGACAGCTACATGTAAAAGAATGAAATTAGAACACTTCCTAACACCATACACAAAGATAAACTCCAAATGGATTAAAGACCTAAATGTAACATAGGGAAAACACTCGATGACATAAATCAAAGCAAGATTGTCTATGACCCACCTCCTAGAGTAATGGAAATAAAAACAAAAGTAAAATGTGGCACCTGATTAAGCTTAAAATCTTTTGCACAGCAAAGGAAACTATAAGCAAGGTGAAAAGATGGCCTTCAGAGTGGGAGAAAATAATAGCAAATGAAACAACTGACAAAGGATTAATTTCCAAAATATATAAGCAGCCCATACAACTCAATGACAGAAAAACAACCCAATCAAAAAGTGGGAAAAGGCCTAAACAGACATTTCTCCAAAGAAGACATACAGATGGCTTACAAACACATGAAAAGATCCTCAACATAGCTCATTATTAGAGAAATGCAAATCAAAACAACAATTAGGTCACCTCACACCAGTCAGAGTGGCCATCATCAAAAAGTCTACAAACAATAAATGCTGTTTATTTATTGTGTGGAGAAAAGGGAATGCTCTTGAACTGTTGGTGGGAATGTAAATTGATATAGCCACTATGGAAGACAGTATGGAGACTCCTTAAAAAACTAGGAATAAAACCACCATATGACCCAGCAATCCCACTCCTAGGCATATACCCTGAGGAAATCAAAATTGAAAAAGTCACATGTATCCCGTCATTCATTGCAGCACTATTCACAATAGCTAGAATATGGAAGCAACCTAGATGTCCATTGACAGATGAATGGATAAAGAAGTTGTAGTACATATACACAATGGGATATTACTCAGCCATAAAAGGGAATGCATTTGAGTTAGTTCTGATGAGTTGGATGAACCTAGAACCTATTATACAGAGTGAAGTGAGTCAGAAAGAGAAAGATAAATGTCATATTCTCATGCATATATATGGAATCTAGAAAAATGGTACTGAAGAATTTATTTGTAGGACAGCATTGGAGAAACAGACATAGTGGATAGACTTATGGACATGGGGAGAGGAGAGGGTAAGATATATGGAGAGAGTAAAATGGAAACTTACATCACCATATGTAAAATAGATAGCCAATGGGAATTTGCTGTATGTCTTAGGAAACTCAAACAGGGGCTCTGTATCAACCTAGAGAGGTGGGATGGGGAAGAAGATGGGAGGGAGGTTCAAAAAGGAGGGGATATATGTATATCTATGGCTGATTCATGTTGAGGTTAGACAGAAAACAACAAAATTCTGTAAAGCAATTATCCTTCAATTAAAAAATAAGTTAAAAAAAAGAAAAAAATTGGGAAAAAAAGCATGCACCAATTTCATATCTCAAAAATTTCTGCTAGGGTAATTCTCCTCTCCACACACAAAGATATTTATTTCAGCCTAGGTTAACAGGAGAAAACTGGAAACAAACTAAAATATCCAATAGAAAGAAAAATGTAATTTGAAAGAATGCAGGAAAACCTACACATAATGATGTATAAATATTTCCATGATATACTGTTGAATAAAAAAGTGATGTAAAGATAAAAAAAAAAAGAATGAAGTTAGAACTCTATATAGGAGAAGGCGATGGCACCCCACTCCAGTACTTTTGCCTGGAAAATCCCATGGATGGAGGAGCCTGGTGGGCTACAGTCCATGGGGTCGTGAAGAGTCAGACACGACTGAGCGACTTCACTTTCACTTTTCACTTTCATGCATTGGAGAAGGAAATGGCAACCCACTCCAGTGTTCTTGCCTGGAGAATCCCAGGGGTGGGGGAGCCTGGTGGGCTGCCGTCTATGGGCTCGCACAGAGTCGGACACGACTGAAGCGACTTAGCAGCAGCAGCAGAACTCTATATACTGGCAGGGAGAGATCTCCAGGGTATGTTACATGAAAAAAAAAATACAGTCTTATTCCATGAAATTCAAATTTAAGATGGCACTGTTTGTGTGCACGTGTGTGTATATAAATACAGATGGAAACACATACAGGAATGCGTCTGAGAAGAAGCACCAAACTGTTCACAGTGGTTACCCCTAGGAGGGGACCAAATCAAGTGAGGGCCATTAAGGGAGGTTTCCTGAGTCAGGGTATATGTTTCTTTCTTTTTTTAAATTACTTCTTATTGGTGTATAGTTGATTTACAATGTTGTGTTAGTTTCTGCTATTCAGCAAAGTGACTCAGTTATATATCCTTCTATATCCACGCTTCTTTAGATTCTCTTCCCATAAAAGTCATTACAGAGTACTGAGTAGAGTTCCCAGTGCTATACACTATGTTCTCATTAGTTATCTATGTTATATAGATAGCTATATATGTATATATCTCATTATATATCTATGTCTATGTAGTAGTGTGTATATGTCAATCCCAATCTCCCAACTTATCCTCCTGCACTTCTCCCTTGATAACCACAAGTTTGTTTTCTACATCTGTATGTTTCTTATCATTAGACCTTCTACAAATGCCGTGCATTATTTTGTAATCTTAAAAACCAAAATAATGACTGAAATGGACATAGTTTCTGTTTAGAAAAGACTCATTTTAAGAACAGATTGTCAACCGAACATTGTAAATCAACTATGAGAGAGAGAGTGATAGTGTTGGTCATTCAATTGTGTCTGACTCTTTGCAACCTCGTAGACTATAACCTACCAGGCTCCTCTGTCCATGGGATTTCCCAGGCGAGAATACTGGAATGGGTAGCCATTTCCTCCTCCAGAAGATCTTCCTGACTCAGGGATCAAACCTGGGTCTCCTGCATTGTAGACAGATTCTTTACCATCTGAGCCACCAGAGAAGCCCCAAATCAACTAAAATTTGAAAAAAAGTTTTAATTCCAAATTTCCAAAAAGAGAGATAAGAGATTGCCTTTGGAGATTAGGTGACACATTCAAAATATATTAGTATTGCCAAAATGTACTATTTTGGGATACTGCCTGGAGTTGGTCGAAGGAAATTATAAAATTCTCAGAGAACAAAATTAGCTTCTAAATACATTGGCTTGTTCCATGAACAGAGAAAAGCAGTGTCAGCCAAGACCGAAGTAGGCAACAAGTACGTTTGACTCAGTGAATGAGTAGGAAGAACAATACGTGTGGATAAGCATCCCAAGATGGAAGGAGGTGGGGGACAGTTGTGCTGGCTTCTGGCTGGGCAGAGGAACTGTACACCACAGAAAGTCAGAAGTTCCAGAGAGCCAGGACTGGGAAAAAAAGACGGTGATAGAACAGACACAGGACTGGAATCCCCTGGTGCCACGTTTCTCAGAAGGGCTGATCACACAGCCAAACGCTCCTCAGACCCCTCTCACAGAAAAAAACAAAGAGGTGAGTTGATACCAGTTTGTTTTTGCCCTTCTATTTATCCCAAGATCATAATCACCTCCATCCTGCCCCTTCTTTTCCTCTGAGTAAACATGGTATGGGTGGCATTGTGATGAGTTTATGTGGGTTTGACCTGGTTTGCAATAATAAGGCTGCTTGTGTCATGTTGGAAGGCAGTTCAGACACAGTCAATGTCTCATGACACTGATACGTCTTCTCCTCTTCATTTTGCCGTTCTCTTCTTGGATTTCTTTCCCCTTTTGATTCTATCTGTGGTCAGGAAACTGCTAGTGAAGGGCATTAGCTGCCTGTATTGGCTATAGATGGCTCCCCAAGTGGCTTAGTGGTGAAGAATCACCCTTCAATGCGGGAGACCCGGGTTCGCTATCTGGGTTATGAAGATCTCCAGGAGAAGGGAACGGTTACCCCCTCCAGTATTCTTGCCTGGAGAATTCCATGGACAGAGGAGCCTGGCAGGCTACAGTCCATGGGGTCACAAAGAGTTGGCATGACTGAACAACTGAAGTTGCACGCAACTCTTTCCTAAATCAATCTGCCCCAGACTAGCCTGTGCTCTGTTGGCTCTCTCAAATCAAGCTGGCCCTACTGCATGAAAAGTGGGGGTGCTTCTCACCCTCTCTGAATTTTACTCATGTTTTGCCCTGGGATGCTGGCCCTTCTGGGCTGACAGTTGGATAATTCTAGAATGGATAGCCCCAGAGGAGGAGATGCTCAAGGGCATAGGAATGCTAGCACAGTGCGGAAGGGGGCAGTGCCTCTTTATCCAGGTGCCTGACTCCTGATAATGGTTCCTGCCTTCTCTACCTTAGTGCTAGAATTTAGAAGTGAGGTTTTGTTTTTTAATTTTAGTTTCGTATTGGAGTATAGTTGGTTAACAATGTTGTGTTAGTTTCAGGTGTACAGCAAAGTGATTCAGTTACACATATACAAGTATCTATTCTTATTCAAATCCTTTCCCATTTAAGTTATTACAGAATATGGAGCAGAGCTCCTTGTGCTGTATATCAGGCCCTTGTTGGCTATCTGTTTAAATATAATGATGTGTACATGTCAACCCCAAACTCCCAATCTATCCCTCCCCCTATCTTTTTCCCTCTGGTAAGCATAAGTTCAGTCTCTGAGTCTATGAGTCAGTTTCTGTTTTTTAAAATAAGTTGATTTGTGTGTGTGTGTGTATATATATATATATATATATTTAGATTCTGCATATAAGTAATATCACATGATATTTGTCTTTCTTTATCTGACTTCACTTAGGATGATAATTGCCATTATCATCTATCATCATAATCTCCATTATCATCCTAAGTGAAGTAAGTCCCTTCAAGGCTGTATATTGTCACTCATTTATTTGACTCATATGCAGAGTACATCATGTGAAATGTCGGGCTGGATGAATCACAGGTGGAATCAAGATTGCCGAGAGAAATATCAACAACCTCAGATATTCAGATGATACCACTCTTATGGGAGAAAGTGAAGAGGAACTAAAGAGTCTCTTGATGAGAGTGAAAGAGGAGAATGAAAAGTTGGCTTAAAACTCAGCATTCAAAAAACGAAGATCATGGTATCTGGTCCCATCATTTCATGGCAAATAGATGAGAAAACAATGAAAACAGTGACAGACTTTGTTTTCTTGGGGTCTAAAATCACTGCAGATGGTGACTGCAGCCATGAAATTAAAAGACACTTGCTCCTTGGAAGGAAAGTTATGACAAACCTAGATAGCACAGTAAAAAGCAGAGACATCACTTTGCTGACAAAGTTCCATCTAGTCAAAGCTATGGCTTTTCCAATAGTCATGTACAGATGTGAGAGTTGGACCTTAAAGAAGGCTTGGTTTTAAATTGTGGTGCTGGAGAAGACTCTTGAGAGTCTTCTGACACTTGAAAGTCAGCAGGGAGATCAAACCAGTTAATCCTAAAGGAAATCAATCCTGAATATTTATTGGAAGGACTGATGCTGAAGCTCTAATACTTTGGCCCCCTGATATGAAGAGCTGACTCACTGGAAAAGACCCTGATGTTGGGAAAGATTGAGGGCATGAGGAGAAGGGAGTCACAGAGGATAAGGTAGTTGGATTGCATTACTAGTGGATGTGAGTTTGAGCAAACTCTGGGAGATGGTGAAGGACAGAAAAGCCTGGGTGCTGCGTTCCATGGGGTTGCAAAGAGTCAGACACAACTTAGTGACTGAACAACAATCTCCAGGTCCATCTGTGTTGCTGCAAATGGCATTCTTTTATTCTTTAAAATGGTTTAATACTATTCCACTATATATATGTACCACATCTTCTTTATCCATTCCTCTGCTGATGGACATTTAAGTTGCTTCCATGTCTTAGCTCTGGTAAACAGTGCTGCATTGAACATTGGGGTGTGTGTATCATTTTGGACAATGTTTTTCTCCAGATATACGCCCAGGAGTCAGTCTGAAGGATCGTAACTCTATTTTTAGTTTTTTGAGGAACCTCCATACTGTTCTCCATAGTGGCCACACTGATTTATGTTCCCGCGAATAGTGTAGGAGGGGTCCCTTTTCTCCACACCCTCTCTAGCATTTATTGTTTATAGATTTTTTTTATGCCCATTCTGATTGAAGTGAGGTGATATCTCATTGTAGTTTTGAATTGCATTTCTCTAATGATTAGCAGTGTTGAACATCTTTTCATGTGCCTCTTGGCCATCTGTATGTCTTCCTTGGGGAAATATCTATTTAGGTCTACTGCCCATTTACCTGAATGATAACCTTGCCAAAGAGAGTATTCTTGGTTGTAGGTTTTTCCCTTTCTTCACTTTATTATTATTTTTTTTCTTTCATCACTTTAAATATTACGTGTCACTCCCTTCTGGCCTGCAGATTTTTGCTGAAAAGTCAGCTGAGAGTCTTATGGAAGTTCCCTTATATGAAACTTATTTTTCCCTTGCTAATTTTAACATCCTGTCTTTATTTTTAATTTTTGCCATTTTGATTACAGTGTGTCTTGTTGTGGTCTTCTTTGGCACTCTTTGTGCTTCTTGGACCTGGATGTCTGTTTTCTTTTCTTTCCCAGGTTAGATAAGTTTTCACCTATTACGTCTTCAAATATGTTCTCTGCCCCTTTCTCTCTCTCCTCTCCTTCTGGAATCTCTGCAATGTGCATGTTAGTATGCATGATGTTGTCCCAGAGGGCTTTTAAATTGTTGCCATTTCTTTTTATTCTTTTCTGTATTTTCAGTTCAACGTGAGTGATTTCCACTACTCCATCTTCCAGTTCATCGATCCATTCCTCTCTATCATCCAATCACTACTGATTCCTTCTGGTGCATTTTTCATTTTGGTTATTGTATTCTTCATCTTTGGTTCCTCTATTTTATAACTCTTTGTTAGAAACATAACTTCTCACTCTGCTCATCCCTTGTTCTCAGGAGTTCTTTGAGCACCTTTACTATCATTGCCTTGAACTGTTTGTCAGGTAGATTGTTTACTCCATTTAGTTCTTCTGTGGTTTTATCTTGTCCCTTCTCTTGGAACATATTCCTCTGTTGCCTCCTTTTGCCTAATTCTCTGTATTTGGTAAGTTGGTTATCTTGATCTTGGAGAAGTGGCTGAATGTAGATGTCCTTTGGGGCCCAGTGGTGCATTTCTCTCTGGTCATCAGAGCTATATGCTCTAGGGGTGTCCTCTGTATGGGCTGTGTGGACCCTTCTGTTGTGACAGGCTGACTACTGTGAACATGCTGGTAGGTGTTGGTGTTGGTCTGGTTAGTTGTCAGGTCCTGACTAGTGCAGAGGCCACTGGTCCACCGGTGGGTGGGACTGGATCACTTGCTATGAAGCCTGCGTCATCCTAGGGCTAGTGCTGGTCTATTGGCTGGTGAAGCCAGGTCGCAGAGTGACTGACTGTGGGGAAAGGGGTCCTGAAGCTAGTGTTGGCCTGCTAATGGGTGGGCAGGGTCCAGACATAGCTGGCTGCTGGGCTGCTATAGTCCTGGACTGATGCTCACCCACTGATAGGTGAGTCTGGATCCTGGGGCCTCTGGCTATGGGGCCCAAGAGGTCCCTGAGCTACTGTCAAGCTGCTGGCAGGTGGGACCTGTCCTGGCAGTAATGAATTAGAGGAAGGGTTCCAACATTGTGCTTGCTTGCTTCCATGTCCTTGTGATAGAATGAGCTCTGCTGCCAGAACTTGTGTCCCCAGTGGGAGTTGCAGTTGCCCCCTGCCTGTCCAGGAAGCTCTCCAGGATCAACAGGTGAGTCTGACTCAGGCTCCTTTTAACTGACTGCTTCTGCCCTGGGTCCTGGAGCATCTGAAATTTTACATTTGCTCTTTAAGAGCGGAGTTTCTATTTCCCAAACCCTTTGGCTCTCCCAGAAGTAAGCCCTGCCGGTCTTCAAATCCAAACATTCCAGGGGCTCATCTTGGTACAGGACCCTAGATCTGGGGAGTCTGATGCAGACAGGACTCTGACCTCTTGGTCTATAGGGAGAACCTCCACAACTATTATTATAATTATACTGCATGTCCACCACTCCTACCCATCTCCTTGTGGTTCCTTCTTTATGTCTTTAGTTGTAAATCTTTTCTGCTAGTCTTCAGGTTGGGCTCCTGATGGTTGCTCTATAAATAGTTGTAATTTTGGTGTACCCATGGGAGGAAGTGAGATCCTCCTCCTGTGTAAGGAGGGTCTTACCACTGTGCCATCTTGACCACTTCTCAGGATAAATAATTTAAAAAGTTTTTGTTGTTATTGAGTTGCTTAGTCATGTCTGACTCTTTGGGACCCCGTGGATTGTCGCCCAGCAGGCTTCTCTGTCCATGGGATTCTCCAGGCAAGAATACTGGAGTGGGTTGCTGTGCTGTCCTCCAGGGAATCTTCCTGACCCAGGGAATCTTCCTGACCCAGGGATCGAACCTGAGTCTCCTGTGTCCTGCCTTGGAAGGCAGATTCTTTACCACTGAGCCAAATGGGAAGCCTTTAAAAGTTTTAGGGGTTGTTCAAACAAGTTTGAAGACCATTGACTTATACCAATCTTTCTTTCTTAATGTTTTAGTATTGTCAAAACCAGCAATACTTATCTTTGGTGTTAAAGGTCATAATGGTGGTTACCTAACTGGAGTAAAAACAGAAATGGCTTGAAGGCGATTCTAGAGTGCCCTCTATTGTCTACAACCTCATGATCTGGATAGAGGTCACACAGGCGCATTCACTATGAAAATATATGTCAAGCTATATGCACTGGCTGTACCTTGCTGAATATATGTTCTATTTCAAGAAAAAGTTTACTTAAAAAAATATTGTGATTCTTTCACCCAACTAAAACCATGGCAACTCTTTTATGTTATATATTCATTCTCTTTTTATTGTTGCTGATAACAGTGACGATGTTCAGGGGAATATTTTGTCACTTATCAGGGGTGCCCAACCTCCGGGATCTAATGCCTGATGATCTGAGGTGGAGTTGATCTGATGATAATAGAGATAAAGTAAATGTAATGTGCCTGAATCAGCCTGAAACCACTCCCTGTCTCTGGTCTGTGGAAAAATTGTCTTCCACAAACCGGTCCCTGGTGCCAAAAAGGTTGGGGACCACTGAGTAGCTTTTAGACTTTAGCCTGTGGAGAAGACACAGCTTGGTGTTATTCTTTACCGGGTTCTATCTTGTTAAGGATTCATAATCTGCAGTTTTTTTGGCTGATGAAATCGCTGAGAAGCAGGAGAATTCTGAATCTCATCATATGTCGCAAGCTTTCACTTGTGCTCGGTTTCTTGCAGTATCTCTTATTTTTGGCAGGACTGAGGCAGGGTATGAAATGCCAGGTGCACAGGAGGATTTTTTCATCAAATTGCAAAACCCGGTGCTTGACAGGGACCCTGTGAACCTTCCCTGTGGGCCCACCCACTGGCTTCCAGAGGTGCACAGACGGTGCCCCCATGCAGGGGCACTAGGGAGCCCCAGCTGATTATGTGATGTCTCTAATTGCACCCACACCCAGGCTTTCACCACCCCCATCCCATGTAATTCCATCCTCCACACCCATTCCCACCATCTCCCAGGTATAGCCCTCACACATAGACAGAACCTCAAGTTCCAAGACAGGCAGTCATTTCGGCTTTAGGCTTAACTGACTCCTTGAAAGTTTATCAGTAGATTCACATATTCTTCAAGAAAGTCATTCACAGGCAGCTTCCATGTTATCCAATTCATACTTGTGGGTTTTACACATTGGCTGCTACAATTTTGTCTCTACAGTGTGAAAAATGACAATAAAATGTGGAGAAGCACCCTTTGAGGTTTACTAGGTGGAGAGCCCTCTCTCCCAGAGTGGGGACATCCTAGCTCCTGTGAGGACCAGCTGTTGATGTGAACCTGACTTCTCTCCCACCCAAAGGGGCCTTCCTTTATCCTATCTCTGTTCCCAGCCACTGGCCGCTTCTAGGTACACTAGGAGCCCAGCCTGGCCTCTGCCGCAATATGGCTGTTTCCGAGGAGGGGGTTTCCAGGGAAGGAGAGGGAGCAGAGCAGTGGGTACAAGTGACCCTGGACCCCGGCTCCATAGAAACAGAGGAGGAAATGGACTTCTTCCTCTGGTTTGCATACAGAGACTGACATTGTGTGACAACAGCACAGATCACCACATGTTTGTTGATCTGTTTCCTTGGTCTGGACCAGTTCAGGGATGTCAGCCTATATGGTGGAAACTGCAGTGAAATTAGATAGCAGAAAAGTCCACAGGTGATGTTATCCAGTTTTGACCTGGGTTTATAAGATGTTGGACTTCCCTGGTGGCTCACACTGTAAAGAATCTGCCTGTAATGTGGAGATCTGAGTTCGATCCCTGGCTGGGGAAGATCCGTTGGAGAAGAGAATGGCTACCCACTCCAGTATTCTTGTCTGAGAAATCCCATGACAGAGGAGTCTGGCGGGATACAGTCCATGGGGTCACAAAGAGTTGGACGTGACTGAGTGACTAACACACTAGCTGGGAAGGATGTTGGAAATCAGTTAAATCCAAAAGTTTTTGACTTCTGGTTTTGCAGATATGACTTAGGGGCCGTGGGCCCCTCACCATCCACTCAGCAAGGTCAGATATGCACTGTATTCATTCGGGAACAGTAAGTGTTTTTGAGTTTGGGCCTTGAAATCAGAAGGGCCACAGCCAGGCTGAGACCCCTGTCCACCCCTCTGTGGCAGTGTGATATTGGGTGAGCTGCTGCTGAACCTACTGGAGCTTCAGTTTTCTTCTCTGTAAGGCGAGCATCATAACACGTACCTGTCCTGGTTGTTGTAAGAAGTAAATAATGGTAATGAGAGATATTCAAAGCTAACACTCATGCAATGCTTGCAACTTGCTGCGTGTTTGTCTAAGATCTTTCCGTGTATTAATTGAGGACTTGTGTTACAGACAGGACACCTGCAGCCTAAGAGGAGGACTTGCCAAGAGTTACAGTTGCAATCGGTGGCACCAGGGCCAGACTCCACACAGGGCCACCATCTTGACAACAGTGTCTGCCTCTCGTCGTGAGTAATAAACTGTGGAGAGCTGGAATTAACTGAGCTTTAACTGTGTTCTAGGTGCTGTGCTAAGAACTCTCCATGCGTTATTGCAATGTAGTTCTTCCAGCAGTGTGTGGAGATGTGCTGTGTTACTACACTCATCTTTGTTGTTGTTGTTTAGTCTCTCAGTCGTGTCCAACTCTTTGTGACCACATGGACTGTAGCCTGCCAGGCTCCTCTGTCCATAGGATTTCCCAGGCAACAATACTGGAGCAGGTCACCAGGCTCTCCTTCAGAGGAATTTTCTGACTCAGGGATCAAACCCGAGTTACCTGCATTGCAGGTGGGTTCTTTACCTTCAGAGTCTCTTATTTTCTTTTTCTCATCAAGTCTTAATTGTGAGTCAAAAGTATGCTCAGTAATTTGACAAATATTTGTGCTTTGCACATAGGATCTCAATAAAGATTAATTATGAGTCCTAACTAGAGATTTATTTTTTTTAGGATTGGAAGGGATCCAGATAATTTAGTCATTATCTTTCTCTGGTTTTCAGAAATGGGAAACTCCATCTTTCAGGAGTCACACTGAAGTCGTTTTTATCTCAATCCACTGTTATTATTAGATAGTTCTTTGTTATGTTAAGTCAAAATCTACCTCCTTTCCAATATCAAGGAGAATAAATGGCTACTTTAAAAAATAAACTTATGAAAAAGAAAATGCTTTCATTTTCCAAACCCATGGAGGATTCTAGCTATCTATTTTAGAATATCAAAACTTCCATCTCTTCAGCCTGTAAATTTTCTCAAGCATTTAATCTGTGCTGTGCCAAATCACTTCAGTCATGCCTGACTCTTTGTGACCCCATGGTCTGTAGCCCGCCAAGCTCCTCTGTCTATGGGATTCTCCAGGCAAGAATACTGGAGTGGGTTGCCACGTCCTCCTCCAGGGGAACTTCCACACCCAGGGATGAAACTCGTGTCTCCTATTTCTCCTGCATTGACAGGTGGATTCTTTACCACTGGTGCCACCAGGGAAGCCCCAAGCATTTAATTTTAAAATGGCTAATTCATAATTAACACTGTTTTCATATATATATATATATTTAACATTTTAACATGACTATTTTTATTGCCTTGGATTAGGAAAACTTTTCTTCCTTGATGGCTCAGATGGTAATAAATCCACTTGCATGGCACAAAGACAGAAATATAGATCAATGGAACAAAATAGATAACCCAGAGATGAATCCATGCACCTATGGACACCTTATCTTTGACAAAGGAGGCAAAAATATACAATGGAGAAAAGACAATCTCTTTAACAAGTGGTGCTGGGTAAACTGATCAACCACCTGTAAAAGAATGAAACTAGAACACTTTCTAACACCATACACAAAAATAAACTCAAAATGGATTAAAGATGTAAATGTAAGACCAGAAACTATAAAACTCCCAGAGGGAAAAATAGGCAGAATGCACTCTGACATAAATCACAGCAAGATCCTTTATGACCCATCTCCCAGAGTAATGGATATAAAAGCAAAAATAAACAAATGGGACCTAATTAAACTTAAAAACTTTTGCACAACAAAGGAAACTATAAGTAAGGTGAAAAGACAGCCTTCAGAATGGGAGAAAATAATAGCAAATGAAGCAACTGACAAATAATTAATATCAAAAATATATAAGCAGCTCAAGCAGTTCAATACTAGAAAAATAAATGACCCAATCAAAAATTAGCCAAAGAACTAAACAGACATTTCTCCAAAGAAGACATACAGATGACCAACAAACACATGAAAAGATGCTCAACATTGCTCATTATCACAGAAATGCAAATCAAAAACCACAATGAGGTACCATCTCAAGCCAGTCAGAATGGCCACTATCAAAAAGTCTACAAACAATAAATCCTGGAGATGGTGTGCAGAAAAGAGAACACTCTTACACTATTGGTGGGAATGCAAACTAGTAGAGCCGCTATGGAGAAGAGTGTGGAGATTTCTTAACAAACTGGAAATAGAACTGCCATACGACCCAGCAATCCCACTGCTGGGCATACACACCAAGGAAATCAGAATTTAAAGAGACTCATGTACCCCAATGTTCATCACAGCACTGTTTACAATAAACAACCTAGATGTCCATCGACAGACGAGTGGATTAGAAAGCTGTGGTATGTATACAAAATGAAATATTACTCAGCCATTAAAAAGAACACATTTGAATCAGTTCTAATGAGGTGGATGAAACTGGAGTCTATTATACAGAGTGAAGTAAGTCAGAAAGAAAAACACCAATACTACTGTATATATAACAGTATATATATACTAACCCAAAGAAAGGCAATGCCAAAGAATGCTCAAACTACCTCACAATTGCACTCATCTCGCTAGTAAAGTAATGCTTAAAATTCTCCAAGCCAGGCTTCAGCAGTATGTGAACCGTGAACTTACAGATGTTCAAGCTGGTTTTAGAAAAGGCAGAGGAACCAGAGATCAAATTGCCAACATCCACTGGATCATGGAAAAAGCAAGAGAGTTCCAGAAAAACATCTATTTCTGCTTTATTGACTATGCCAAAGCCTTTGACTGTGTGGATCACAATAAACTGTGGAAAATTATGAAAGAGATGGGAAATACCAGACCACCTGAACTTCCTCTTGAGAAACCTATATGCAGGTCAGGAAGCAACAGTTAGAACTGGACGTGGAAAAACAGACTGGTTCCAAATAGGAAAAGGAGTATGTCAAGGCTGTATATTGTCACCCTGCTTATTTAACTTCTATACAGAGTACATCATGAGAAACGCTGAGCTGGAAGAAGCACAAGCTGGAATCAAGAT
>NW_011494680.1:9742775-9743243 GCF_000754665.1 Bison bison bison
ACACCACCCTTATGGCAGAAAGTGAAGAGGAACTCAAAAGCCTCTTGATGAAAGTGAAAGAGGAGAGTTAAAAAGTTGGCTTAAAGCTCAACATTCAGAAAACGAAGATTATGGCATCTGGCCCCATCACTTCATGGGAAATAGATGGGGAAACAGTGGAAACAGTGTCAGACTTATTTTTTTGGGCTCCAAAATCACTGCAGATGGTGACTGCAGCCATGAAATTAAAAGACGCTTACTCCTTGGAAGGAAAGTTATGACCAACCTAGATAGTATATTGAAAAGCCAACAAAGGCTATGGTTTTTCCTGTGGTCATGTATGGATGTGAGAGTTGGACTGTGAAGAAAGCTGAGCACTGAAAAATTGATGCTTTTGAACTATGGTGTTGGAGAAGACTCTTGAGAGTCCCTTGGACTGCAAGGAGATCCAACCAGTCCATTCTAAAGGAGATCAGTCCTGGGTGTTCA